>NC_081560.1:104066429-104206093 GCF_022355385.1 Mustela nigripes
AAAATTTTAAAAAAAAAAAAAAAATAAAAAAAAAAAAAAAAAAAAAACACTGAGATGGATGGATGAATGAATGCATGGGAGGAAGGGAGGAAGAGTGGCCAGGAGGAAGGATGGATACATGAATGGACCCAAAGATTTTTAGGCTATAAATTAGTAGCCAGACTCACAAGAGGATTTTAAGCAAGTGGGCATATGATACAACATAGGACTACGACTCTAACTGTGTGCTGTGGCCCTGAGACTATGCTTTGAGAAGATAAGCTCGGTTCGATCTCCTTCCTCTAATTTTCATGAAGCAAATGCTTATTCTTTGAGCTCTAGGTATAAAAATCATTTTGAGAATGAATAATTAAAATAGACTGTGCTAAATGTAATCTTTCAATTGTCCATCAAAATAGTTACATTTTTAGAATCACGTATTTCCTGAATAAGTCACTTTTACCAATTTTGCTGTCAGAACAAGATATTTAATTCCACTGGAGATAAAGATAGCCCTCAGGAAGCCTCAAGATCCTCAAGAAACCATACTGTATTAGGACCAGACACTACCTCCCCTGAGGGTGGCTGAGAGGCAATAGGACAGTCCCACTTTTGCCAGGAACCGTCCTACCAGGCTCTCCATAGCCTGGAAAAGATGTCAGGAGAGGGGAGATGCTTAGCACGGGCCTTGTGGGAATTGCAATGCATGTTCTAACCCCTAACTGAGAAGCAGGGGAAAGTGTGTTTCCCCTTTTGAAATGGATTGAGGGGGCTCTTAGAGAGTCATTCATAATGACTGAGGTATCCACCATAAGGAGAAACTGACCTCATATTCTCCACCTGGAGGCTTCCAGAGCTTCCAAAGTTGGCAGACCCTTCTGCAACATGTCTCCATGGAGGAATAGGTGCCAGACTTTTGGGCAGACCCCAATGTGTGCCTCTGAGATATGCCACAGGCATACAGAATCATGCAATCTGTGACCCTCTTGCATCCTAGAAATTTCTGAAGACATTAGAACTTGGAAGGACTGCTGCAGAAATGCCTGGGAAGGGCAGGGTGATCTCTAAACCACCTAGTTGTTTGTTTGTTTGTTTGTTTTTTCCCCATCCCTGGGTGATGTGAAAAAGGGCCCCAGCCTTTCATTGGCTCCAACTAAAGGAGCTCAAACATTAGTGGAGGAGCTGGAGCCATGATTTTCCTCTAGTATCCACCAAGTAAAGAGCTGGAATTTCCACACAGGATTGATGGAGGACAAGGCTGCTTTGGGGAGAGTGGGACCAGCTCAAAAACACACATATGCCACCTATGTGACACCAGTAGTAGTAGACAGAATCAGGAAGAATGATAACAATGTCCGAAGGTTCCTCCCTACTGAGGGCAAGTAGACAAGGAGGGATTTTTCTGGGCCCCTAGCCCTCCTTCAGGCTGCCTGAGGAGCTGGGTCTAGAGGAGGGAGGGGACAGTATTGATCCAGAGCCAGATCTTGCCCCCCACCCTCTTTGTAAGCAGCCAGAGTCACAGCTCTAGCTGTAAATTGGATATGCAATTAAGGGTTTAAATTAAGCCACACTAAGTTTTAATTACCAAATGTGACCAGGAAGTTATGGAATACGCCCAAGATTTTGTTAAAGGAAAAGAAAATAGTGGATTCTACAGAGCACAATCGAACACAGAAACTTTAAAAAGTACATAAAACTATTTCATTTTTCTTTGGATTTCAGTTGCAATTCCTTCAAGATCCCATTGTCATAAAAGCCTTTACTTCAAGTAATTTTTGTTCTCTCATGGTCAAATAATCCAAGAATGTTAATTTCCCATTTTATTTTCTCTCTTTTTGCATATTTCTGGGGTTACATAATGTAGTTTCACCCATTGATCACCCCACATTAAATCTTTCATCAAAAGTTCAAAGTCAAGTATTTGGTCATTTGCAAGAGAATCTATCTGGCATTGAAATCTAGGTCTCCAGAGTGAGGGGATTAGATGATGTGCCAAGCATTGCATCCGGTTCCCTGGGTGATCTCCTAAGGCGTGCACACAGCAGGAACAATACTCCAGCCAGACTCAGAGAGGAGCACATGAGTTCCCAATCGGAACACATGCTTGAGACTACCCTTGTTTGTATTTAGCCACTCTTGTATATACATAGTTTTACTCTGGATTAAGGGGGCCTTGACTTAATGTAAAAATGCCTTTGGAAAAGCCTGTTCTACAGAGGCAATCTCAACGGATCAAACAGGATTGTGCAGCCTAATCAGTGCAGTAACAGTAAGTCAAGTTAGTGTACAAGTCAAGGAAGGAGACCCATTATTTTGATATCATGACTCTTGAGCCCAAACCTTTGTTTCCTTGTTACCAAAGCTAAAACCAAGAAAATGCATTTTAAAATAAAATAGCATTTATGTTTCTGCTCTTTAATTTTAAAAATAAATTATGAACCTCTAAGCCTAGTATTTTCCCTTATCAAAATGAAAAATTCTTTCTGGAGCCTCCCTCAGGCCCCTCTCCTTAAAATTTATATCAGTACATAACTAATCAAGATGTATGTTATAATAGATCACTTCGGTGGGTATTTATGTAGCTTTCAGAAATCACTTCACAATCTTAAAATAGTTATTCTTCAATCAGCCAAGGTATTCATTCAATCAATAAATGCCATTCCATGTGATCATTGCTGTGACTGCCAAACTATGCAATCTTAAAATGTGGGGTGGGGGTGGGGGGTGGTTAAAGAACAAGAGGGGTGAATATCCAGGACAGGACCAAGTATTTTTATGGCAGGAAGCCTTTCAGGTAGACTGGCCAGATTCCACATAAGTCCATTCATATCAGGAAGTCTTTATCATTGTCTTAAACCTAGAAATCAATGGCCATCAATCCCTGGAGAGTCTGAAACCTGAAACAACCATATTTCTTTAAGCACCTTTGAAAAAGTGCTTAATTTTCCATGAGAACTCACCGTTTTGACCTCGCTCCTTGAATTCAAGGAAAGGGTGGAAAGTCAAGTCCAATAAACGGATAACATTCAGGAACTTCAAACTTCATTATTTCTGATGGCAACCCAAAGCTTTTACCATTGTAAAATAAAGGGGGGGGGTTAGGTATTTTGCGTTCAAGTAGCTCTTTCAAAGAGGGGAATGAGAGCACGCAGCCTTCTTTACCCTGGTGAGAGCCTCATATTCTATATCTTGTGTCTTTGTTTTGAGTCCAGCCCCTGGTTGAGGGTCAGCTAAGGAAAGACAGAATGAGGTTCAAATTCTTTAATTAGTTTTGTCAGTGATTCTCTATGGTTGGCAATAAAAGAAATACTTTCTGGGAGATCAGGTTCTCCTCCTGGAACTTTGGATAGGATAAAGCCCTTGAAAGGCCAAGATCATTTTCAGCCCATTGTTCTAGCCTGTCTCTGAACTGAGCTTTTTGCTAAAGAGCTTTTGAGCCAAAATTTTTTATGTCATCTCCACAATCATGGCCCAGGGCACCGACAAGAATGTCTCTTCCAGATACTAACGCACAGAGATCTGCCTGCCATTTTAGAAGGGCTTCATAAAACAGTGTACTCTGTGAGCCAGCCAATTAGGAGAAAAAGATTTTTTGTTTGAGAATATTGTGAATGAACACTGCAGTCTGGGATACACATATCCTGGAATGCTCAGAAGCCAAGTCCTCCAAAGATAAAGTACTTACGAAAGGATGAGGGCAGCTCACGAAGGATGCTGAAACTCGTTTAGAAGTCAGTATTGGAGGGGAGGGGAAAAAAAACCTTTCATAGATTCGTCTTTGAGATGGCCATACCCTTTCACACGAGCAAGTTCTATTCTCTAGTCTCTACACAGGATCATTTAGGGCTGAGCACGTAGCAGTAACCTTAAAAATAAGTTATTATGGGGCACCTGGGTGGCTCAGTTGTGAAGTGTCTACCTTTGTCTCAGGTCATGATCCCAGGGTCCTGTGATCTAGCCCCCCATCCGGTTCCCTGCTGAGCCGGAAGCCTGCTTCTCCTTCTCCTGCTCCCCCTGCTTGTGTCCCTCTCTCACTCTGTCTCTTTCTGTCAAATAAATAAATAAAAATAAAATCTTCAAAAAAAAAATGTTACTGCATTGATATGGTCATGTGCCAAAACAGAAATTCTTCATATGAGATAGGATAAAAATATGATTTCAGCTCCATCTCAGAAACGGGACAGTGCAAACTCAGGCAGAATCCACAAAGGAGAAGTGACCATGTCTTTCCAGCTTATGGAGCAGCTGGAGCATGTCTAAAAGGGACCACACCCACTGCCTCCTCAGTGAGTCATCACCTTCCTCCTTCCTTGGGGAATACCAGCCTTAACTTCCTGACAGAGGACAGGGTTTTCTATGGAGGCACCTTTTTTCTCCCCTCTGTGTAAGGCATATACAGGAGGAGGAGGCTCCCTCCTCCTATAAAGGAGGGAGAAGGTATCAAATCTTATACTGATATCTAAATTCACAAATGTTTCTCTTGAGCAATCTCATTTTCCTCTACAGGTCTATATATCTAACCCAGATCACGTATCAGTTCAGAAAGAAACATTTGCTTTGTGAAGGTACCAAATTTCCTCCTTTGAACTTGACTGTCAGAGAAGAAAATAATAATAAGAAGAAGAAGAAGAAGAAGAAGAATTCCTTGTGAGTATCACTTCTCTTATTTCAGATGTCAGATAACTCTCAAAACCATCTTGCATCATGTTCATCAAATAAGAAACGCAAACATCACGACAGAAAAAAAGACCAAAGAGAGAACATAGAAGGTAGGCATTTGTTTGCCATTCTTTGAGCAAATGCTCATCTATATCTGTTTAGTACATTTTGTACTAAAATTCAGGGCCACGTCCACTGATGTCATCCAATAGCGCCATATTTCGGAAGCTTTCTTCCTAGTACAAGGAAGCAGCCACTTGCCTTAATGGGAAGAATATTAAGATATAAATGATTTCTTTTCACGCTACACACATAGTCTGTAGAATACTCGACTGTATGGTGACTTTTCCGTACTATCATCTGGCTCTCAATTCAACAACAGGGCAAATGTTCCCAGAGAGCAGTGGGGATGGGAGTTGCTCCTCATCAATGGCTCCTGATGGCTGTCCTCCATACCCTGCCTGTGGGCACCTTGTTATATCTGACCCAGTGGCATTTGTGACTTTGCCCACAATGTCACCCATTGCTGATATTTGCACCTCAGACTGACCAGTTGGCTCCCGACACCCCAGTTCTTCAGCAGAGTTTGAAGTTTCTGTGCTGGGTCTTTAAATTATTTCTCCTGCCTGCCCTGCTTAGGATTGCTTGAAAAATAGCAAATAAAAACAATAAGCCTGTCTTAACTTTGCCAAAAATAAAAATTGCCCGGGACTTTTCAGAAGCCACATTCAATTTGTGAATAAATGAAATGGATCTTCTGGACCAACCATGACAATAAGCACTGGCCTACATGTTCAGGGCCTGCAAGAAGTTGAGGCCCTGGGCCTAATGAGAAGCAGTCGGCGAATCTAATTAGAATCAGACAGAAGGCCTGATGAGACATTTAACATGCTCTGCCTCTCCCTTCTTTTTTGTTCCGTTTTCATGGGAATCTGTGTTTGGGGAGCTCAGTTGCACTGGCTACAAGCAGATACATATGGCCTTAGTGGGGCAATCCAGGAAACAATACCAAGACTTGAACATGGCCGGGGTTAGGAAGGGTGGAACTTGGAAAATGTACCCAAGGGCCATGATAATGTGGTGAGGTGGGTTTTTAGTTTACTTACATTTTAATTACATCTGTGCCCTTTTCAGAATACTATGTAGTCATAGAGCTATTGCTGATGATACAATAAACAGGCAGAGATTTCCATCACATTACATCACTGCTCTGAGGGAAACAAAGATAAGGAAAGTATGCTGTGCTGTTCTGTGGCTGACTGCTGCCATTCAGAAAGAAACGAATGGAATGTAGGTGCTGCCCCAACAAGGATACCTGGCATAGTCGCCTTCTGAGGCAACGTTCCTTGAACACTAGGTGTTTTCATTTGTTGCCCTTGGATGGAGCTGCCCACGAGAGAGATAGCTATCAAATTATAGGTTGGGCTGGGTCGAAGCTGGGGGCAGGAACACAGACCTTACTTAGTTACAGCACTGCATCTCAATTACCTGTGCAGGAGGCACGAAAAGGAAAGATGTGTACGTCCGTGCCCACTGTTTGAGATTTCGTCTGACCTATGGATTTAACAGTCTTGGAGCATAGCCTGATTTAGAGAAAGTAGGCAAGATTCCTGTCTTATTTAGCATGCAAGCATAAGAAATTTGCATTGGCTTTTGTTGCTGGCCTATCAAATAACAGTTTCTTTGGATATACATACTCTTTATTTGCTTGCCCAGATGGATGCTTTAAATGCAACTCTCCCCTTCTCTGTCCATTTATTTATTTATGACAACTCTTCGTTTTGGTTGTCAAGGTCCCGCTTCTGCTTGCCCACCTGTATCTGAATTAAAGACCCAAAGGTGAATGGAACAGGCTTGCTCTTTAGTGGCGCCACCTAGTGGTCTCCCTTGGCAACACAGCTCTTGCCTGTCAAATCTGATCTGATCTGATTACCTGGTTGGTGGGGGAAGGATAGAGCAGGAGTGCACCAACATTTTAAGTTCCCGGTGCTAATCTCAGAATTCACACATGTCAGCTTTTTTAAACTTTACAAAATTTCTATGAAGTAAATTTCTAAATGCTGTTATTCCTATTAGCTAAAATTCACTGAATGGTTCCTATGGGCAGAACACTGTGCTAGATGCTTTGTATATCATTGGCTTGTTTTTCTTAGTAATAATGCTATGAAATGCAAAGTATGTGGTCCTTTGAGCCTAACTGCTAGGATCTGTAATGTGCTCTAGCCACTGCTTACTGTGTGACCTTGAACAAGGAAACTGTGCCACAGTTTCCTTATTTATGATAGCACATACATCATAAAGTAAGCACTTGTAAAGTGCTTTAAAAAGTATCTGACACATCTGTATCTTTGGGGTAAATACCCAGGAGTGCAATTGCAGGGTCATAGGGAAGCTCTATTTTTAATTTCTTGAGGAATTTCCACAGTATTCTCCAAAGTGGCTGCACCAACTTGCATTCCCACCAACAGTGTAAGAGGTTCCCCTTTCTCCACATCCTCTCTAACACATGTTGTTTCCTGTCTTGCTAATTTTGGCCATTCTAACTGGTGTACGGTGGTATCTCAATGTGGTTTTAATTTAAATCTCCTTGATGGCTAGTGATGATGAACATTTTTTCATGTGTCTGATAGCCATTTGTATGTCTTCGTTGCAGAAGTGTCTGTTCATATCTTCTGCCCATTTTTTGATATGATTGTCTGTTTTGTGTGTGTTGAGTTTGAGGAGTTCTTTATAGATCCTGGATATCAACCTTTTGTCTTTACTGTCATTTGCAAATATCTTCTCCCATTCCATGGGTCGCCTCTTTGTTTTGTTGACTGTTTCCTTTGCTGTGCTGAAGCTTTTGATTTTGATGAAGTCCCAAAAGTTCATTTTCGCTTTTGTTTCCTTTGCCTTTGGAGACATATCTTGAAAGAAGTTGCTGTGACTGATATCAAAGAGGTTACTGCCTATGTTCTCCTCTAGGATTCTGATAGATTCATGTTTCATGTTGAGGTCTTTTATCCATTTCGAGTTTATCTTTGTGTATGGTGTAAGAGAATGATTGAGTTTCATTCTTCTACATATAGCTGTCCAGTTTTCCCATCACCATTTATTGGAGAGACTGTCTTTTTTCCACTGTATATTTTTTCCTGTTTTGTCGAAGATTATTTGACCATAGAGCTGAGGGTCCATAGGTATATAGCAGCAATGGCCACGGCCGCCAAATTGTGGAAAGAACCAAGATGCCCTTCAACGGATGAATGGATAAGGAAGATGTGGTCCATATATACTATGGAGTATTATGCCTCCATCAGAAAGGATGAATACCCAACTTTTGTAGCAACATGGACGGGACTGGAAGAGATTATGCTGAGTGAAATAAGTCAAGCAGAGAGAGTCAATTATCATATGGTTTCACTTATTTGTGGAGCATAACAAATAACATGGAGGACTTGAGGAGATGGAGAGGAGAAGGGAGTTGAGGGAAATTGGAAGGGGAGGTGAAACATGAGAGACTATGGACTCTGAAAAACAACCTGAGGGTCTTGAAGGGGTGGGGGTGGGAGGTTGGGGGAACAAGGTGGTGGGTATTAGGGAGGGCATGGATTGCATGGAGCACTGGGTGTGGTGCAAAAGCAATGAATACTGTTACGCTGAAAAGAAATTTTAAAAAATGACTATTAAAAGTTATTTTAAAAAAAGAAAGGAGGAGTTATAATAGTTTTATTGGTAATAATTAAATATCTTCACTTTTGAACTGCTAATCTTGATCATTTGATAATAGAGAATGAAGCAATATTTTTAAAAAAGTATCTGACACAAAGTAAGCATTCAATATATGCTAGCTAGTATTATTATTAATAATAGAAGGCTTGGGTCCTGTCCCATTGCAGCTAAACACTGGTAGACAAAAACCCCATTATACAGACTGGTCTCAAATTTCATGTCCGAAATCTGAAATAGACACCCAATAGTACCAGGCAGCTCTATAAGTATCTCCCTTTCATGTTCACTTTTAAACTCCCCAAACAACTATTTTCTACCCGTTTATCTTCATATTTTCTACACCAAGGCTCTTCTTACCTTCAGCTGTTACCTTATTATTGAGGTAACAATTATGGAGAAAACACACAAGTAGGTAGGAGCTTTTTCATCTCTCCTTCACCATATTTGCTGACCACCAGTTCTCTGCCCTCTGCCTTTTGCTAAGAGATGAAGTTCCCATTCTCATCAAATGGTAAGTGTTCCAATTACACACCTGGATCTCATGCCCTCTTGTCTTTTCAAAGACTTGGCTCCAGTCTTTGCTAAATCATCACATTCTCCCTTTCTACTAGATCACTACTATCAGCATCCAAACAGGCAACCTTAAAATAATCCCACCTTGAGGCTACACTCCCTCCAATTAGTATTCCTTTCTCTGCTTCCCACTGTTCTAGGTAGAATGAAGAAAATCATATCCCAATAAGTCCTCTATTTCTACCACTGTGTCTGTCTTTGTGAAAGTCACCCATGACCTCTATGCCACCACCAAATCTATTGGCAGCCTCTCTCTGCTCTCTTTACTTCTCAGCAAGGTTTAATTCATCTTTGCTGAGTTGCTGTGACACCACACTCTCCTGCTTTCCCTCTTCCCTTGTCTCCTCTTGTTGACCTTTAAAGTGCCCACTCAAATGTGCCATCCTACCCCTCTTTTGTTCTGTGTGTCTTTAATTCAGAAAATTCATCTATCCCCACCACTTTAAATTTACCTATATAAAAATTAAAAAGAGATACCCCTTAGCCCTGGTCTTTTCCTGAAACTCCAGACTCCAATACCTACTCTTGACTTAGCATTTCCATGTGGATATATAATAGGCACCTCAAACTGCCACAACAATAATTTTGATAACATACTCAAACATATTTCTATTTCAGTTTTTTTCTTCTTAGTATGTAGCATGACTGTTCACCTCGTTGGTCCTGTCAGAAGTCCTAGAGTCGGTGATGAGGAACCTTTGATACTTCTTTCCCTTCCCTAAACTTAAAAATATGTTTCACCTCTATCCATTACACTCCATGTGGATATTTCCCACTAGCAAGAGCCCCATCATTTCTCCCCTGGCCGAAATGTGTCTCCTGACTATCCTGATCCTATCTCCCACATCTAAATATAAATCAGATCACACTACATCTGTCCCTTAAATCCATCGATGGTTTCCTTTTTCATTGTAATTACATCCAATTTCTCACCTTAACAAAACACGATATAGTGTAGTGTCTTGAAGAAAAATAATCATGAAGTTTTCCTTAATTCTGAGTTTTCTCCACTATCTTTCCAACAAATTCATTTTTTTAACCTAAGCTAGCAGAGTCTAACTTAGTTATTTACAGTAGAATATCTGTCATTATATACCCTAAAGAAAATTATTCAGTTTAATGTCAGGCTCTTTGCAAGAAAATGTTTGGGAAATGGATAAATTAGGGACATATCAACCTGATTGCAAACTCCTTCCATCCAAAACCAATAGGTTGTGTGTGTGTGTGTGTGTGTGTGTGTGTGTGTAATTAGAAATACATATGCACACACAAACATAGTGATACTTAATAAGAACTTGTTGAGTTGCTTTAAATTGACTTATAATTTTTCTGTGAACTCTGCCTGCTCCCAAATCTCAGAGACAAAACAAAGCACTCCTAAATTATCCTGGAAAGGAAAGAACTGGCAAAGTAAAACCCTTTGCTATAAGACTATTAGGAAGGAATCAAAGAAGATAAAAGTGCTAGAAATGTATACCTGAATGTCCTATTATTGCCCTGATCCTGGAAGCTTTGCTCCCTAGAATAAATTTGGGAGCTTCAGGAAGCAAAAATAGCAGCTTTCTACTATTTGTATTTGGTTTTGTTTAACAAGCACTTATATATGACTAACTGGGTGCAAGGTACCACTCTAATTGCTTTATAATCACTGTCATATAACCTACAGTCTCCTCAATGAATATGAAGTATCAAATACTTTTGCTTAACCTCAGCTACCCTACCTTCTCAAGGTGGATGCTCTTCAAAGACCTAAAGAAATGTGAGCATAGAATTTTTGAATTTGTAACTCCAATGTAGCAGGTGTGAAATACCTGAAAAATGAAAAAAAAATAAAACAAGTTATATTGCCAAGGGTGGATATACTATTTAGTCTTCTCAATGGTGGTTGGTCTTCCTTCAGGAAAACATGAGGAATACTTTAAAAAGAAAAATAAATGAATAAAAACTGAGCAACAGGAGAGCTTGTCTTTCAGGCAGCCCCTTCATCCTGAAAGCTATTGCTGGGGAGGAAAAAACTTTTCTCCACTCTTTAATAATCTTCTGGTTGATCTGAGACTTAAATTGACATGAGACAGATTAACAGAGAGAACCAGATGTAATTACACATGTAAAGGGAATCCATGTATATATGAGAGATTCCAAAGATAGTCAGGCAAAATGAGGTATATCTGTCATTCTGGACCAATGAGAAGGGGCTAGGGGTCCTGGGCTTCACAGAGAGGGGAGACAATTCATGGGAAGAATGGAAAGAATAAATGTTCAGTAAACAAATATTTGCTGAGCTACTCAGAAACATAGGACTTTTTATCAAACAGGCTTTGCTAGTTTCTTCCCTATCTCCCATACCTCATTCATATTAATACTCTAGTTATCTGTGGTGATAACTCCCTTCCTGGAATAGGTCCTCTATCTAAATTCTTTTTTTTTTTTTTTTTTAGGATTTTATTTATTTATTTGACAGAGATCACAAGTAGGCAGAGAGGCAGCAGAGAGAGGGGGGGAAGCAGGCTCCCCACTGAGCAGAGCCTGACTCCGGGCTCGATCCCAGGACCCTGGGATCATGACTTGAGCTGAAGGCAGAGGATTTAACCCACTGAGCCACTCAGGTGCCCCTAAATTGTTTGTTTGTTTGTTTGTTTGTTTGTTTTTGTTTTTGTTTTAATTTAATTTAATTTTTTTTCCAGTGTTCCAAAACTCATTGTGGACCACATCCAGTGCTCCCCTCTTTTAGGCAGTTACCAGGACAGGTAAAAACAAAAGCTTCTTAAGTCTTCTGGGTTTTGTTTGTTTGTTTGTTGTTTTTTTGTTTTTCAGAATTATCAGCCTGAAATAATCCACATGCCAAAGAGACACATTTTGGGATGGCAAATTTTGCTTCCCTGTAATGTTTTCCCACCTAGGTTTATGAAGGCCAATCCCCAGACTTTTTCCAAATAAGTTAAAAGTATGTTATTTCAGCAGGTCACAGCACAGGAATGCCTGTCCTCCTACATACTGTTTATACACAAGATATGTTACATTTGCATTGGGTATATATTTATATGTGCAAGTATCTAGCAAAGCTTAAATTAACTGTTAGAAAAACATAAATGTGATCCTTCTGTAGTTCTTTTTCCCCCCACAAATGGCTCTTATAGTGAAATTCCAGGTTGAAGTATCATTTGAAGCTGTGCTAAAGAGAGATCACCTAAGCTTTTGTGAAATCCACTATCATTAGGAGCACAATGGACAAGACTCACTCTAACCTGGGAGAAGCTAATGGAGAGAAAATTGTTGGAGGAGTTTCTAGAAGATGCCAATACTCAAGCTGTACCTGGATCAAATAAATAATCAGAATCTCTGGGATTGTACCTGGCTATCAGCTTTTCTGAAAGTTTCTAGGTGATGCTGATATGCAGCCAGAATTCATAAAAGAAACATTACTAACTGGGTACTAGGTCTACCTACATCTCCAAATATGATGACCAGACCTTAGTGTCTGTAGGATGCTATCCAGTTGTTATCTCTTCCATATAATCATATTCCTCTCTGACTTTATTCTGAGACAATTTTTTAATTTCACAGTAATCATGTACTCAACTCACCAAACCTAACTTCAAAGTCATTGAGGAATCAAATCTTCATTGAAAAAGCTTCTTAGAACTGTAAAGAGGCCACTGAGAGTTCCAAGACTGGATCCTGAGCTCCTCTGAGAGATGCCCTCGCAGTACTGGTCCTATATAGAAGTAGTGGTCCTACTTCACCAAGACAACAGAGCAACATCACTAGAAGAAGAATAGTCTAAACCATTGCCAAGACAAGAAATAAAAGCAAGTCAAGGGGATCAACGGCAAGAGCTGATTTGAGGAGAAAGTGAAGCTTAATTGTGAAGGTAAGTGAAGCTAATCTCAAACTGATTTGAGGAGAAAGTGAAGTTAATAATTTCCATTGAACAAAGCCACCTTGAGTATCCATTGTGTTCTAAGTATTGGACCAAGCATTGTAGGTAATATCCTACCTTGTGGGATCTGAGAATTTAAGGAAGATATGTTATCAAATGATTTAAAAATTACATGGAAAGTTATGAGCAGAGTAAGAAAGGACATTTGTCCCAAACTGGTGTATTTGAGAAGATTTCTAAAACATATAACCTTACCCAAGTCTTGAGAAGTAAATGTTAGTGAAGCAAGTTAGGAATGCCTGGGAAGTGGGTAAGCAAGGGCAAAGGCACAAGCACCTTTGACACCGCAGAGGTGTGTGTGGAGGGTGGTGTTGGGTGGTTTATAAACAGTCTGGTATGACCAAAGATGAGAATGTGAGGCAGGAAAGAGCAAGGTCAGATTCGTATGGTAGATTCATCGTGTTGCCTGCAGTGTGGAGAATGGGTTTGAGAGTGGGTTTGGGATAGAGAATATGGCTGAGGAGGGTGAGTCAAAGATGACTGCAGTGGTCTAGGTGAGTGATGGTAGGGCCAGTGCCAGGGCAGTGGCAGTAGAGGTGGATATGAATGGGCAGGAAGTAAAATCAGCAGGACTCAAGACTGATTAGATGTGTGGGATGAGGGAGAGAGAGAGCTGACTATAAACAAAGAAAGTCGGATATTGTGAGAATGTCACCCTCAGGACACAGAGTTTGAAATATGTGGGGACAGACAGTTTAAGATAAAGATCATGAACCTCATGAGGATTTGGGGTGCCAGCTTTTAATAGAATATAAGCTGTGTGGTTCAGGTATGGCACAGCCTTGAGTTATTAAGTTGGATTGCACATCTGTAGAAAGTGCTATAGAAATACCTTGTCTGTCTTCTCCACCTTCATTCTGTATTTTACTTATCACATTGACAGTTGGGATTAGTACTTTCCTAATTCAATTGTTTTTGTAAATCCCCATTCATCTGATGATTGATTACAGGTGTCTATAAAGTAAGAAATGACAGAGTAAGCTTGGCCTCCCTTTGCTCCTTCCCTCAGTAACCAGAGGCCTGGAAAGTCTTGGGGCTGCCTCGGGAACAGTAACACACGCTAAATGAGGAGCTGAAGGAAGGTGAAACATTTAAATTAACCTTCAGTGGAAACCCCAACCCACTTGTTATGGTCATTCTTGGCACAAAAGGCCTCTTATGTTGGCTAAAATCCAGAAACACATAAATGGTAAAATAGCAGGACAGAAAGTTGGCATAGACCCTGTAGTGATTCCCTGTCCCACTGACTCCCCTGCCTTGGAATTCTGTCTAGACTTGGCTTCAAGGCACATTCTTTCAGCCTTTGGTAGGCAGAGGTGTCCGAGTTTTGCAATGTGTACATGATTTAAAAAGAACTAAGAACAGGCTCTCAACAAA
The DNA here is from genome assembly GCF_022355385.1 of Mustela nigripes. NCBI lineage: Eukaryota > Metazoa > Chordata > Mammalia > Carnivora > Mustelidae > Mustela > Mustela nigripes. Next base: position 104,080,666 of record NC_081560.1, read on the forward strand.
CCACTGCTTTCTAAAGGTCAAATCTCACTGCTCCAAGTATGACCGGGGAACACAAATATATTCCAGATCGCTCAGCCCACAGGTGCAGAAGCTTGCTGCAAATTTCATGTGCAGACTTGCGGGGTCCTTTCTCTGAGTCTCCAGATGCACATGGAATGTTTTATGTACAGGAAGACAGAGGCTACACAGGGACAGCTGGGTTTTGGAGAAAAAAGTATGGACATGTAGTTAATTCTACCACAAATCCCCATATTCAAGCCACCAACATAGGAAGGAGAAAGGAAGCATCCAGGGGGATTTCATCCACATACTCATTTCAAAAATTTTGAGTGCTTACTATAGGTCAAACATTTTCCAATGATATTTTCCTTCCTGTGACAAAATTTCTCACACTAGAGAAATGTGTTTCTTGCCACTCAGAAATCACAGTGCCATTCAGGGAGTTAGAACATTGGCATACCATTTGCCCTGATTTATGATATCACTAGGAAAGTGATCTGATGACTTTTCTTTTATCTAACTATCCTAGTCACTTTTCATAAATGCCCAGGGGAGAAAGATACCTTGAGAAGTGCATTTCACAAAAGAAGCCATCTCCCTGAAGGAGATTGAGAAATGTTTGATTTGAAATGCAATTGATCGTCCCTCTTGTGCTCAATGGCTGTATTGCCAGGAAGGTGTTGCCTTGGAGAGCCACAGGTTTTCAAATTCTCCACAAATAGAAATACAGAAAAATTTATCCGATGAGCATAGTGATGATGATTAAAGTAGGCTAATAAAAATATTGAAGGAGATAAGAAGAATGGGGGGAAGCATAAGAATAATCTAAAACTGTAAGGGAAGGGAAGGGTTCAGAGACATTGATATCACAGTGTCATTCTTTCAGAGATACTTATTGAGCCCCTATTATTTTCAGACTGTGCTACATGCTGAGTATACAATAGTAAACAAAGAAATCAAACTTTCATGAAACTACCATATAGTGTCAAAGAGAGATAACTGAAAAAAAATATATAGGTATATAGGATGCCAAGTGCTGAGATAAACAAGGAAGGAAGAGAGATGCAATGTGTTTATATGCATTGGGTGGGTATTAATTTTCTTAACAGGTGTCAGAGATAGACACACCTAGAAGAAAACATTTGAACAGAATCTAATGGCAAAATGGAAGAGTGATTCTTTGGACAGAGTTGATTCTTTGACTTGCTCATCTTCTCTATTCCCAGCCCAGTATCCTCAGTTTCATTACCTATAAGAATCATATTGTTCATGAAGTCTAAAACAACATCTGATTATTAGACCATGCAAACTAAGACACAAGAGTTTATAACCAGTCTGTTTTCTATGCTTTCCTCTGGCCAGGTCCCAGATCCTCTGCTATGTATGCCAGGTAGTTTCTGAGTTATTCGTGCTTCTTCCAAAAATATCAAGAAACCAATCCAGAGCATGTGCTCCAATCTCTTCAGCATAAGAGTATGGTATTTGTTAATTCAAATCAAGGAGTTAGAAAAGAATATTCGGGAGTTGGAAGGCCTCCAGAATGTATATAACTGTTCGGTGGAGGAGAAGTGTGGATACTTTCTCTGTTCTTTTCCCTCCTTACATTGGATTCTTGGGGTATTCTCATTCTACTATCAACAACATGGAAAAAACTGACTCCATCCTCTTATTCAAATGTGCTTTATTAAAGCAGTAAGAGCTCTTTAGCTTCAAGCTAAATGCACACTACACACCTCCAAGGGGCCACCTAGTCCATCATTTGGAGTCTTGCTTTGGCTTGCTCTGTCCTGACCTTGGAGGCAAGGATGACTAGCCATGTACCAGCATGGTACATGATAGGTTTCCTGAGCAGCTTGTGCACCTTTCTCTATTTTTTACCCCTTCCTTGGGTATATTTAGGTCCCACCTAATGGGTTTTTTAAGTCTTAGCCATAATTTTACAGTTGGACAATTGGGTAGCTAAGTTGCCTTAGAACTCATGTCCCTATAATTCTTCAGAACTATATAATGTTCTTTTTGTTTTTCAAAGTTCTTCCATCTATTTTCTTACTTGTTCCTCATGGTAGGGTTGTTAGAAAGCTTGTGCTATTTGATACCTCCATTTTACGGGTGAAAAATATAAATCTCAGGGAGATTTGTAGCTTGTCCAAGTTTGTAGCTTGAGTAGCTTGTCCAAGAATCTAAGCAGGTAACTTCAGACCTCTGGAGGTAATTAGTTCTTCTGAGTCTGAATCTATTGCTCTTCAATTATGTCTCAAGTGTGCAGAATCCTGATACTGGATTCTGGCCACATGTAAAATTCTTGCCGATGGGATGCCTTCTTACCTACCTTTTACCCAAAGTGTAATTTGATCTTCCTGTACTCATGAAGGAAACTGCAGATGAAGCTGTTTCATGTGCAGTGAGATGTGAACATCCAACAATGGTGAATTGATGACACTGAGAATCTTTCATTTCCTACCTTCCCTCCGTAGAAGCCCTCCACCCATCTTTGGCCATGATTCCATGAGTGCTTTCTGACTTATGAGCTTAGCTCCGTTTGTAAAGGAGTTTCCAATTAAGTTACATAGGATAAACAGAGGTTATGGGGCATCCCCTTTGCCTGCCATAATAAAGCCTTTTCCTCTATGTAGTAACAAACAGAGCACACAGAATATTGAACACATCCAGAACTGACATTGAATGGATAGGAAAGAGGGCTTCTAGGGAATGCAAGTAAGGATAATGAGGTCCATCCTAATTTGTGTTCTAGAACTTTGCTTCCCAAATTGTCTGCAAACCAACTAATCAGTATCACCAAGAGGAGGGGGCTAGTTAGAAACACAGAAACTCAGGCCTCATCTTAGTCCTCTCAATGAATAGTCTGCATCTGAGCAAGATCCCCAGGGCCAGACTCCTAGTCACATCCCCTCTGTCTCCCTCTCTCGCTTTCTCCCCACTCCTCTGTATTGTTGTGTCTGGTGTTTCACAACACCCCAATCTCACAATACTCATGGTTCTTCAATATATTCCTTAAATTCTCACCAGTTGTAGTTATGGTTTTCCCTCCACCTTACTGGCACTGAAACTGAGGTTCAGAGAGTAAGAATGCCACGAAGTATTGCTGCATCTTATTATGACCAGAACTATTCTATACAAGTCCTCTGTGGCCCACTCTTTTGGGGGAAGGCTCTCCAGAACAGGGGAAAGGCAATTCTAACCCATCCTGGAGGCTCACAGAAGGGAGACTTCCTTGGGCAGTTCTGGGCTCCTCTCTATGGTCACAAAATGGCTATGGGGACTTTAAGCTTCACAATCCAAACATCATGCAGAAGAGAAAAAGGCTCTTCTGATCTGTCTACTTGTCCTGGCATCTGTTATTGGTCCAAGTTGTTTCACTCCTATTCTTGTACTGATCACAGGGGCTGAAGGTAGAAACTCTGACAAAGTTAAACCAATTTGGGTGTACTTCTAGAGCTGTGAGTGGGGTCTTTACACCCAATCACATCGCTAAACAGGAGGAAGTAAATTATCTTCCCCTGCCCTCTGCACCCCATCCCACAATATCCAGGATACAAGAGGTGAAATGAGAAAGTATAGCTCAGAGGAAACAAACCTTTACACCTCTACAAAAGTTAAGACTGTGCTTAAGTTAAATGTAAGAAATACATTTATGGACAAGATCCTATAATAACTGGGAAAAAATGAAGTCACAAAACAAAATTTGCATTTTCTATGTCTTTTTAAAAAATTATTTCTCTGTAAAATAGGGTACATAAAAGAATGCTAGAAATAATAGGCTATGAGAGAATTTTATTCTTTTTTTTAAAGATTTTATTTATTTATTTATTTGGCAGAGAGAGACATAGCAAGAGGGGAAACACAAGTAGGAGGAATGGGAAAGGGAGAACAGGCTTTCCAAGAACAAGGAGCTCAATGTAGGGCTCAATCCCAGGACCCTGGGATCAAGACCTGACCTGAAGGCAGATGCTTAATGAGTGAGCCCTCCAGGTGGCCGGAGACTTTTACTCTTGATGCTTTTCTCAATATTTTGATTTATCTCTTCAACAAACATATATTACATAGACTACATACTTAAAACATAGTTTTAAACATAAACTTTTTTCTTTTAACATCATTATTATCCTAAATGTCAATATTCAGATTCTAAGATCTATTCAGCTCTACAGCATTAAGATGAATTTTGTTGAAACACCTCTTATTGGTATTATTATTTCAATAGCTCATGCCATTCTATAAGAGATCCCCTCTAGAAAAGTAGATCTTCCCTAAAAAAAGCAAAACACAGGGGATGTGTGGGGGGTTCAGTTGGTTGAGTGTGAGATTCTCAATTTCATCTCAGGTCGTGATCTTAGGGTCTAGGGATCAGGCTCCATGCTGCGAGGGTAACACCTCAGTTTCTCTCTCTGCCCCTCCCCCCCCACTCATATATGAACACCCTGTCTCTCAAAGAATGAATGAATGAATGAATGAATGAACGAATAAGAAAAGTGAAATACAGAACTTAGTAGCACTAAAAGGAGAATCTTCTCATGGGTAGGGGTCATGAGGCAATAAGCCCACTTTCCTTTTCCTGGGGGTTGCCTCACCCACCATTCTGTGGCCTTTAATACTTCTGCACACATTCAAAATAATTATCTTCACCTTGTTACCCCTTTGCATAACTGCAAAACATGTTGGACTTTTTACAAATAAAATAAAATAATTTACTAATGAATGAGGAATTACACAAAATGAGTAAACTTAAAGTACAATGATTATATTGCAAATGTCATGATCTTTGAGGAATATAGATGGGAACTCACACAAAGGAAACCATCTAGAAACAAGAGGACTGCATCCTACCTCCTAGATCCATCCCCACTTTATCCAAAATTCCTTTTCTCCTTTTTTAATTGAAATATTATTGACATACATTTGTTTCATGTGTATAGCATAGTGATTCAACAGTTGTGTACATTGCAGACTAATCACCACAATAAATCTAGTAACCGTCATCATACAAAGTTAATGCAATGCTGCTGATTGTAATTCCCATGATGTCTGTTATATCCCCAAGACTTAATTATTTTATAAATGGAAGTTTGTACTCCTTGATCCCCTTCACCCATTTCACACACCCCAACCACCCTCCTTTTTGGCAAGCCTGTGTTTTATTTGCTTTGTTTCTTATATTCCATTTATAAGTGAAATTATGTAATATTTATTTTTCTCTAATTTATTTCACTTAGCATAATACCAGTGGATATAGCTTGACTTCTATAGAAAGAGATCCATCTATGTTTTTCAAATTAGTGTTTTTGTTTTCTGTGGATAGGTATCCAGAAGTAAAATTGCTGGATCATGAGGTAGTTCTATTTTTAATTTTTTTGAGAAGCCTCCATAATGTTTTCCATACAGGTTGCACCAATTTACATTCCTATAAAAGTGCACAAGTCTCCCTTTTTTCTAAATCCACACCAACAATTTTCTTATCTTTTTTATATTAGGCATTCTGACAGGTGTTAGGTGATACCTCATTGTAGTTTTGATTTGTGTTTCCTTGATAGTAATGACGTTGAACATCTTTTCAAATGCCTGTGGGCCATCTGTTTTTCTTCTTGGGGAAACTCCCTGACTGTGTCCATTTTTAAATCAGATTTTTTTTTTCATTGAGTCATATGAGTTCTTTATATATTTTGGATATTGACCCTTTATCTGATATATGATATGAAAATATATTCTTCCATTCAGTATCTTGCCTTTTTATTTTGTTGGTCGTTTCCTTTACTATGGAGAACTTTTTAGTTTGATGAATCCCATGTGTTTATTTTGCCCTTTTGTTTGCTTTGTGGACCTTAGCTTTGGAGTCAGAGAAAAGAAAACAATTCTAATGCTTCTGTGAAGGAATTTACTACCTATGTCTTTTAGGAGTTTTATGATTTCATGTCTTACATTCAAGTCTTTAATTCATTTTGAGATAATTTTTGTATATGTAGTTTTCATTAAATACATGACTTATGGCCAGTTTCATTCTTTTGCATGTGGCTGTCAAATTCTTCAAATACCATTTATTTAAGATACTGTCTTTTCCCCACTGTATATTCTTGCCTGCTTTGTCAAATATTAATTGATCAAATAAGCGTGGGTTTATTTCTGGGCTCTCTGTTGTGTTCCATTAATCTATGTGTTTATTTTTGTACCAGTACCATACTGTTTTGATCACTATAGCTTTGTAATATATCTTGAAATCTGTGACTGTGATACCTCCAACTTTGTTCTCTCTCAAGATTGCTTTCAGCATTTGGGGTCTTTGTGGTTCTAAACAAATTTTTGGATTATTTGTTCTAGTTCTGGGATAAATATTATTGGTATTTTCATAGGGATTGAGTTTAATCTTTAGACTGCTATAAGCAGTATGGACATTTCATCTTCATTAATTCTTCCAACCGATGAGCCTGGTACATCTGTTCATTTGTTTGTATCCTCTTCAGTTTCTTTTATCAGTGTTTTGTAGTTTGCAGAATACAGGTCTTTCACCTCTGTAGTTAAGTTTATTCCTAAATATTTTATTCTTTTTGGTGCAATTGTAAATGGCATTGTTTTCTTAATTTTTCCTTCTGCTACTTCATTATTAATGTATATAAATGCAACAGATTTCTGTATATTAACTTTGTATGGTGCAGCTTTACTGGATTCACTTATTACTTCTAATAGTTTTTTGGAGGACTCTTTAGGGTTTTCTATGCATAGTATCATGTCCTCTGAAAATTCTGAGAGTTTTACTTCTTCCTTACTACTTTGGATGTCTTTTATTTCTTTTTCTTGTCTGATTGTTGTAGCTAAGACTTCTAGTACTATGCTGAGTGAAAGTGGCGAGAATGGACATCTTTATCTTGTTTCTGATCTTAGAGGAAGTGTGGTCAGTTTTTCACCATTGAATATGATTACCTACAAATTTATTATATATGTCCTTTATTATGTTGAAGTATGTTGCCTCTAAAGTCACTTTGTTGAGAGTTTTCATCATTAATGGATGACAAATTCTGTCAAATATTTTTTCTCCATCTTACTGAGATGATCATATAATTTCTATCCTTTATTTTATTAATGATGTTATCACATTGATTTGTGATGTTGAACCATACCTGCATCCCTGGAATAAATTCCACTTGATATTGGTGAATGACCCTTTTAATGTACTGTTGAATGCTGTTTGTTAATATTTTGATGAGGATTTTTGCATCTATGTTCATCAGGGATATTGAGTTGTAGCTTTCTTTTTTTGTCTTGTCTTTTTCTGGTTTAGGTATCAGGGTATTGCTGGCCTTGTAGAATGTGTTTGGCAGCTTTCTTTTCTCTCATATTTTTTGGAATAGTTTGAGAAAAATTGGTATTAACTCTTTTCTAAATGTTTCATAGAATTCACCTATGAATCTCACTGATTCTGAACTTTTATTTCTTGGAGGTTTTTTGTTTACTAATTCAATTTCATCACTAGTAATTAGTCGGTTCAGTTTTTAAATTTTATCTTGATTCAGTTTTTGAAGATTGTATGTTTCTAAGAATTAATCCACTTTTTTTCTTTTTTCTTTTTCTTTTTTTTTTTTTAATTTTTCCAGTGTTCCAAGATTCACTGTTTATACACCACACCCAGTGCTCCATGCAGTACATGCCCTCCTTAATACCCACCACCAGGCTCACCTAACACCCACTCCCCTCCCCTCCCCTCCCCTCCAAAACCCTCAGTTTGTTTCTCAGAGTGCATAGCCTCTCATGGTTCATCTCCTCCTCCAATTTTCCGATTCCATTTTTTTTCTAAATTGTCCATAAGCATATTATAGTTTGTAGTAGTGTCTTACGATCCTTGGTTCTGTGGTGTTGATTATTACTTCTCCTCTCTCATTTCTAATTTTATTTATTAGGGTTCTCTCTTTTTCTTAATGAGTCTGGCAAAAGTTTTATGAGTTTTGCTTATCTTTAAAAACAAAAAACAAAAAACAGCTCTTGGGACACCTGGGTGGCTAGTTGGTTGATAATCCAACTCTTTTTTTTTTTTTAAGATTTTATTTATTTGATCAAGAGAGAGAGAGCACAAGCAGGGGGAGTAGCATGCAGAGGGAGAGCAAGAAGCAGGCTCTCTGCTGAGCAAGAAACCCAGTGTGGTACTCCATCTCAGGGACCCTGGGACCATGACCTGAGCCAAAGGCAGGCACTTAAATGACCAAACCACCCAGGTGCCCCAGCTGCCCAACTCATAATTTTAGCTCAGGTCATGACCTCAGGGTTGTAAGACTGAGCCCCATACTGGGCTCCACACACAGTGGGGAGTGTACTTGGAATTCTCTCTCTCCCTCTCCCCTCCCCACTGTGCTCTCTCTCTCTCTCTCTCTCTCACTAGCTCTCTCAAATAAATAAATCTTAAAAAAAAAAAAAGCCAGCTCTTGGTTTTATTGATCTTTTCTACTATTTTATCAGTCTCTATTTTTTGGTCTGATCTTTATTTTCTACCTTCTACTAACTTTAGGCTTTGTTTTTTTTTTGTTGTTGTTTTTTATTTATTTTTCTAGGTTCTTCAGAGATAGGGTTAGATTGTTTGAGATTTTTCTTACTTCTTGAGGCCTATACTGCTATAAATTTTCCTTCTTAGAGCTGCTTTGGCTGTATCTCAAAAATTTTGGATTGTGGTGTTTCTATTTTCATTTGTCTTAATGTATTTTTTTAAATTTACTCTTTGATTTCTTCATTGATCCATTGGTTGTTTAGTAGCATGTTGTTTAGCCTTCATGTCTTTTTGTTTTTGTTTTTGTTTTCAGGTTTTCTTGTAATTGACTTCTAGTTTCATACCCTTATGGTTGGAAAAGATGTTTGGTATTATTTCAATCTTCTTAAATTTATTGAGACTCATTTTGTGGCCTGACATGTGATTTATCCTGGAGAATACTTGGAAAGAATGTGTATTCTGTTGTTTTCAGATGGAATGTTCTGTGTGTGTCTAAGTTCATCCAGTCTAATGTGTTGTTCAAAGACACTGTTTCCATATTGATTTTCTGCCTGGATGCTTCTATACATTGAGACAAGTAGGGAGTTATATTCTTCTACTATTATTGCATTAGTGTCAACTCCTTTGTGACAGATATTAAATATTTGTTAATATTTCTTTTATGGATTTAGGTGCTGCAATCTTAGGTGCATAGGTATTTATAATTTTTATATCCTTTTCTGGAATGATATCTTTATCATTTTGTAATGCCCTCCGTGTCTCTATAACTGTCTTTGTTTTAAAATCTATTTTGTCTGATATAAGTATTGCTACCCCAACTTTATTTTCATTTTCTTTTGTATGGAATATTTTTTTCCCATTCTTTTACTTTCAGTTTGCATGTATATTTAGGTTTGAGATGAGTGTCTTCAGACAATATATAGATGGGTTTATTTTTTGTTTCTACTCTATCACCCCATTTTTTTTGATTAAAACATTTAGACTGTTTACATTTATGGTAATTATTGATAGGTATGTACTTATTGCCACTTTGTTAATTGTTTTCTGGTTGTTTTTTGTTTCTTCTCTTTTCTCTTTGCTTGTGATTGTTAACTTTCTTTATTAAAGGTTTTTGGTTTGTGGTTACCATGAGATTTATATATAACATCCTAAATATACAGCAGCATATATTAAGTTAATGACACTTAAATTTGAACATATTTTGAACACTTAAATTTGAACTCCCCCTTTCATGTTTTATATATATGTTTTCATATTTTACATCTCTTTATTTTGGAGTCCCTTTAATTTTTTATATATGTTGATTTTACTATTTTTGTCTTTTAACCTTTATATGAGTTTTTTAAGTATTTGCTCTACTGCATTTATCATATGCTTGCTTTACTCATAAAATTGTTTCCCTTCAAAATTTCTTGCTGCTAATTTTGTCCTTGTCCATTAAAAGAAATTCCTCTCAATTTTTTTGTAAGACTAGTTTAGTAGTGATGAATTCCTTTGACCTCTGTTTGTCTGGGAAACTCTTTATTTCTCCTTTAATTCTGAATGACACCTTACTGGGCAGAGTACTCTTAGTTGGAAATATTTTTCTTTTAGTACTTTGAGTATGTTATACCACTTTCTTCTGGCCTGCAGTTTCTGGTTGAAAAATCTGCTGAGAGTGCTATAGTGTTGCCCTTGTATGTAATAATTTTGTTTCCCTCTCTCTCTCTTTCTTACTCCCTTTAAGAATCTCTCTTTATCATTAACTTATGACATTTTAATAATAATGTGCCTTGGTGTGGGTCTCTGGATTTCCTGGACCAGTATTTCTGTTTCCTTCCCCTGATTAATGAAGTTTTCAGTCCATATTTGTTCAGATAAGTTTCCTGCATATTTCTCACTCTTCTGGAACCCCTATCATGGGAATGTTATTCTACTTGATGTTGTCCTATAGGTCTTTTAAGGTATTTTCTGTTTTTTTTTGTACACATTTATTTTTATTGTAACAAAGCAACTTGTACACTTTTTTATTATTATTAAATTTATTTATTTATTTTCAGAAAAACAGTATTCATTATTTTTTCACCACACCCAGTGCTCCATGCAATCCATGCCCTCTATAATACCCACCACCTGGTACCCCAACCTCCCACCCCCCCGCCACTTCAAACCCCTCAGATTGTTTTTCAGAGTCCATAGTCTCTCATGATTCACCTCCCCTTCCAACTTCCCCCAACTCTCTTCTCCTCTCTAACACACCTTGTCCTCCATGATATTTGTTATGCTCCACAAATAAGTGAAACCATATGATAATTGACTCTCTCTGCTTGACTTATTTCACTCAGCATAATCTCTTCCAGTCCCATCCATGTTGCTACAAAAGTTGGGTATTCATCCTTTATGATGGAGGCATAATACTCCATAGTGTATATGGACCACATCTTCCTTATCCATTCGTCCATTGAAGGGCATCTTGGTTCTTTCCATAGTTTGGCAACCATGGCCATTGCTGCTATAAACATTGGGGTACAGATGGCCCTTCTTTTCACGACATCTGTATCTTTGGGGTAAATACCCAGGAGTGCAATACAGGGTCATAGGGAAGTTCTATTTTTAATTTCTTGAGGAATCTCCACACTGTTCTCCAAGGAGGCTGCACCAACTTGCATTCCCACCAACAGTGGAAGAGGGCTCCCCTTTCACCACATCCTCTCCAACACATGTTGTTTCCTGTTTTGTTAATTTTGGCCATTCTAACTGGTGTAAGGTGATATCTCAATGTGGTTTTAATTTGAGTCTCCCTGAGGGCTAGTGATGATGAACATTTTTTCATGTGTCTGATAGCCATTTGTATGTCTTGATGGGAGAAGTGTCTGTTCATATCTTCTTCCCATTTTTTGATATGTTTGCCTGTTTTGTGTATGTTGAGTTTGAGGAGTTCATTATAGATCCTGGATATCAACCTTTTGTCTGTACTGTCATTTGCAATATCTTCTCCCATTCCATGGGTTGCCTCTTTGTTTTGTTGACTGTTTCCTTTGCTGTGAAGAAGCTTTTGATTTTGACGAAGTCCCAAAAGTTTATTTTTGCTTTTGTTTCCTTTGCCTTTGGAGACATATCTTGAAAGAAGTTGCTGTGGCTGATATCAGAGAGATTACTGCCTATGTTCTCCTCTAGTAGTATGAAGGATTCCTTTCTCATGTTGAGGTTTTTTATCCATTTTGAGTTTATCTTTGTGTACGGTGTAAGAGAATGGTCGAGTTTCGTTCTTCTACATACAGCTGTCCAGTTTTCCCAACACCATTTATTGAAGAGACTGTCTTTTTTCCACTGTATATTTTTTCCTGTTTTGTCAAAGATTAATTGACCATAGAGTTGAGGGTCCATATCTGGGCTCTCTACTCTGTTCCACTGGTCTATGTGTCTGTTTATGCCAGTACCATGCTGTCTTGGTGATCACAGCTTTGTAATAAAGCTTGAAATCAGGTAATGTGATGCCCCCAGCTTTATTTTTGTTTTTCAACATTTCCTTAGCGATTTGGGGTCTTTTCTGATTCCATACAAATTTTTGGATTATTTGCTCCAGCTCTTTGAAGAATACTGGTGGAATTTTGATCGGAATAGCATTAAAAGTATAGATTGCTCCAGGCAGTATAGACATTTTAACAATGTTTATTCTTCCAATCCAAGAGCATGGTATGGTCTTCCATCTTTTTGTGTCTTCTTCAATTTCTTTCAAGAGTGTTCTGTAGTTCCTCGAGTACAGATCCTTTACCTCTTAGGTTTATTCCCAGGGATCTTATGGTTCTTGGTGCTATAGTAAATGGAATCGATTCTCTAATTTCCCTTTCTGTATTTTCATTATTAGTGTATAAGAAAGCCACTGATTTCTGTACACACTGACTTGTATACTTTTAACGTTTAAAACTGAGCATCATCTTTCCTTTCCAGTGAAACAAAAAGAAAATTTAAAAATAAACAGGAACAAAATTACAATAGAGAATGTCAATTCCAAATAAGATCCTGCAAGTTCTGCTGATTCTCCCATCGAGTGGCAGGGCTCAAGTCATCATTAGGAGAGATTTTTATTTTAAACGTGTCATCTTAAACTTCAAGGATGTCTGTTAAACATCACAATTAAACATGCCTAAGGAGAAGTCATGTTGTCAAAATTCCCGCTTAACCCACCCAAACATCTCAAACCCACCCTTTGCTGACCTTCTATAACCCCATTTTTTAAAGTTTTTTTTAAACAAGAGAAAGTAGACATGTTCGTAAATGCTAACTGTCCATATTCACATAGAGACACAGTGTAATCTCTGAGCCCAATATACAGAGAAAGGAGGAAAAAAGCTAGAATTCTATGCACTACTACACAGGGGCCTAGCACCCTCCCGCTTCCAGCAGAGCTAAGGGAGCAGAAGGTTTTTCTTTTTTCCCACAGAGCACGGTGGTGTTGATTCCATAAAGTTTTTGTTTTTTTTTTTTTGAGACAGGAAGGGACAAAAATGAATTTGGAACAAAAAGGGGTAGAGATTCTTTTCCCACTGTATTCTGCTCAAGGTCTTTCCCCCCAAAATAAGCTGAGAACCATGGTATAAAAGGAGAGAAAAAGGAGACTTCAAAAAACAGGGCAAATGAGCACGAGAGGAGAAAAGAAAAAGGAAAAAAAAAGACAGCAACTTGCTCCCAGGGACTGAAGAAAATTTACAAAGGAAGGTTAGAATCCATCAGTGTTCCATTAGTCATCCTCTCCTTCATCCTCCTCTCCTTACTCCCCCCATCATCATCTTCATCTTCTTCACCTTCATCCTCATCTCCTTCATCAATATCTTCCAATCCTTCTTCTTCTTCATCATCATCATCATCCTCTTCTCCTTCCCCTTCTTCGTCATCCATATCGGGAACCAAGTAGTACTGTAATGGATTTGGCCAAATATCATCTTTGATGACCTCTCCTAACTCATCTGCACCTGCATCAGAAAGGTCAGTAAACCAGGTGAAGAAGCTCTCTGGCTCCTCATGCTGTCTCTTTCTGCTGGCTTTAATCTGTTTGACTTGAACGTTTCGTCAAATCCTTTCCAGATTTCCATTTTATTTCAGTGGACTTTGAAGATGGATCACCATTCTCATTCAGATGAAATTCTTTGGAGAGAACTTTATTTTTGAAGTAAGGGTTTTCATCAAAATAAAAATCTATTCTGTAACCTGATTTAATATCTTCAAATTCTGTCACTTCAACTCTTGTCAAATAATGCAGCGCCTCTTCATCCTTCTCCCCAAGCAGTGCAGACACTTGTGGATGGTTGACAAATGTTGTTACCCAAAAATTGGGGATTTTGGCGATCAATTCCGACCTCTTCTGAAAAAATGGTTGGTGGGGTTTGTTATATTTTTGTTCTACTTTCAAAATCTCCTCACTGGCTTGTTCATTAAGTCTGTCTATTTCATTTTGTACTTCATCAATATGTTCAATTGCTTCTTGCTGTTCTTTTTCTCTTTTATGCAAGTGCTGAAATGTTGACGTCTGCCCTGGCTTGGGGGCAGGAGGCTGTCTCGGTTTCTTAGTTTGAGGCAGGAGTGAAGACTGGCGTTTGGGGGCCATGCTGTGAGGAAACTCCAGGAAACTGGGAGAGAGGCACGTCTAGAAGCTCTGATTGCTCTTAAGGTATTTTCTTTAAACTTTATTTTCGTTTTCTTCTTTGTCTGGATGAGTTCCATTGCTTCATCTTCCAGCTCACTGATTTGTTCTTCTGTTTCTTCCAATTTGCTGGTGAACCCTTCTAGTAAATTTTTCAGTTCAGATATTATATTCTTCAGCTCTGTCAGTTCTGTTTTGTACTTTCTTATATTTTCAATCTCTTTTTTGAAATTCTCACTATGTTCATTCATTCTTCTCCCTAGTTTGATGAGCATCTTTTTAACCATTACTTTGAAGTCTTTTTGGTAAATTACTTATCTCCATATCATTAGAGTCTTTTTCTGAGGCTTTGTTGGTCTTTTGTTTGGAACATATTCCTCTGTCTTCTCTATTTGCCCGATTCTGTGTTTGCTTCTCTGTATTATGTGAAAAAGCTGTCTCTCCCAATATTGAAGGAATGGCCTTATATAAGAGATGACCCATGGGGCCCAGGATCACAATCCTCATAGTCACCAGAGCCAGATGCTCCAGGGATGTCCCCTGTGTGGACTGCATGTGCTAGCCAGCTTTGGCAAGGCTGTGGCTTTAGGTGTGGGGGTGGGGTGGGGACTTGCCCCAGCTGTGGCACAGTCATAACTCCAAGGAGGAAGGGTGGGGTCCTTGCCCAGCCAGTTGTGGTGCAGCTGGGCTGTAGAGGGCTGAGGCTAATCCACCCATGCTAACAGGTTAGAGGAAGAGTGTTAAAATGTCATCTTCTAATACTGGGATTGGCAAGATATAGTGGAATTGCAAAAAACAGTGCTCACCAGTTCTTCCATCCCTGGAGAGAATCCCAACAGGTCCCTGACTCTCTAGCCATCACTTTAAGATTAGTAAGTAAATCTATTTCACATGTACTCTAGGTAGTTTTCAAGTAGCTTCTTTGGCAATGTTCTCAGGGTGAGTCTCTGTAACCCTTTATGGGTAGGTTCTCCATTCCCTACAGTTACATGTTTCTCTTGAACATAATTCCTGTTTGTTTTATGTTTAGGGGTATTTTTTCTCTAATGCAGAACTTAAGAGTTAGAGAGCTACCTTTTAAAAAAAGGGGAGGGGCACCTGGGTGGCTCAGTGGGTTAAAGTCTCTGCCTTTGGCTCAGGTCATGATCCCAGGGTCCTGGGATCGAGTCCCACCTCGGGCTCTCTGCTCAGCAGAGAACCTGCTTTCTCCTCTCTCTCTCTCTGCCTGCCTCTCCTAATAGTGGGTTACCACACCTGGGGTAGGGTTTTTGATGAGAGTGTTTGACTCTCCTATCTCAATCTGGTCCTTTTATTCTTTGTTATGGATATGCTGGTCATTTAGTTTTCAGGACTTTTTAGAGGAAAGTATTCCCTATGTATCTATAGATTTGTTTTGTCTGTGGGAGAAGGTGAGTTCAGGATCTCCCCATATGGCCTTCTTGAATCACCTCCTTCCTATTATGTTTTTGAGATATAGATAAAGAGAGAGAGAGAGAGCTTTCACAATCTCTTGATTATAAGAATGGCCTCTACATAGACCTCGATTGTCAACAAAAGTATTTATTTTATTTATACTGGCTTCTCTTTGGGAATAATAAATAAAAAGTAAAATCACGGTTCCAGTTCTAAGAAGCTTACCTTTTCTAGTGGGAATACCCAACAAATGCCTGGAATTCATGTTAGAAAACCAAGAAAGAAATGTGCAAAAGCTCTCCATTTATCATTTGGCTCATGGTTGGATGGTCTACCTCCTTTACCTCTGCTTCCTCAAATCATAGGTGACCCTTATAAGCCAGCTGTAATGGGTGTCTCTTCTAAGAATCCTTCTCTGATCCCCTCTCCAAGATCCTAAAATTCCTTTTCTTCTCAACTCCCCAGCATAGACTCTGTTTCCCCTGGGGAACATTTCACATTTTAATACAATGATTCTTCACTGGGTTAAATAATTCTTAACTGGGCTATTCTTCCCTCCAAGAAGCATAATACCAACAAAATAATACATATCCTTCATTGAGAACTTTTAAGCTGGACATTTTAATACATCCTTTCATAGTAACTCATTTAGTGATAGTAATTATGAGTTTTAAAATGATTATGTAATTAATCAAAATCACAAAAATAGTAGAAGTCCTCACATTTTAACCCATGTGTTTTATTTCATAGGCCCTGCTTTGAATTACTGATGCCTTTTAATAATTTTTAAACTATTTCCCATACCCTCTCCTCCTCCCATTACACCAGCTCGGATTGTGACCACTTCATCACATCCACACACTTTTGTCAATCAATGGTGAATCTTTGGGTTGGGTGGCAAGAAGTTACATACTTCTCAGATGCCAAGGTGAAATAATATTGAGAACCACTTTCTGATCCTATTTATCTGCCTCATCTCTCCTACTGGATTTGTTACTCCCATAAGAAAGAAACTGTATTTTCTTTATCTATCTGCTATCTCCCCCATATAACATCAGTATGGGTCTTAGAACAGTGTCTTGCTCTATCATTTCTGTATCAATATTTAAATAACATTTTTGAATAAAAAATACAAAATAAACAGATTATGTAAGTAAAAATAATATAAGATACAAGTGATGACATTTTTAGCTGAAGGGGTTTCCTGGAGGAGGTGACATTTTCCATTTCTTTTGTCTGTGAGGACCTTGTGTTAGCACAGGTGAAGGTGAAAGACAGTCTAGTTTAGGAGAATTGTGTAATGGTCTGAAGTAAAACATTCCTTGATGCTGATGAGAAATGACAATGCTGATAGATAATCTACAACCATGGAACAGATGGGCAAGGGAGTTTAATTCTGGGAATTTCTGTTTTCCATCCCAGGGATGGTTCCTTGGGCCATTATCACTTCAGTGGATGAAGGTACTTGCTACTTGCTAAAAATAAGCTACTAATGTTTTCCTTAGAATTACAGCACATGTCAGAAGAGACTAATGACCCAATGCTGTACTGTTTTCTTTTCATTTCAGTTGGCCTCAAACAAATAAACCTGATAAATATTATCAGAGTCACATATGCTCATTAAGGGTTATAGTCAGTGGCTATGTTTGTTTTACTGTGTAATAGATGATGAAACCATGGTGATGAGTGGACTAAGCTGGGATGGTTTTTGTATTTTCCCATCTTAGCACTGGAGACTTGCTCATTTTTTTTTTTTTTCCACTGCCTGGTCTTAGAAATAGAACAGCTTACTAAAACACTTATTCATTTTGACATGTCTTAAAGCAGTGCACATTCACATCTTCTGATTTAGTTCAATGGTACATGGTAGATGTTCAAAAGTCATTCTTAAGTACAACATGGAATGTTAAGCAAGCACTTTTAGTGGCTAAACAACTAGTGGGAAAGCTTTCAAATAAGAAAGAGTACTGTTTAATAACTTATTAACTCACTGTGATTGAAGATTTTGTTGGTAATTATCTTATGAATTAGTGAACAAAATTTGATGCTCTATAAAACTTAGAAAAGTCAAGGTACACTGTGCTGGCCTATCGCCTTTTTTTTTTTTCTTGTAAGGCTTTAGGCCAGTAAAAGAAAATAAGCACTGCAATTATTTCCTAATGAAAATATTACATATTTTCATATGAGATCTTCATGGCTTTCATATTTTCAGGAGACTATGAAAAAATAATGAATCTACCCACATTTATGTAAGTTCCTATCAAAACAGTAAAATTTTACCTGTTATTTGACTATCTGTAAAGGCTCATTTGCCTTTCTTGCTCTAATCCATCCCTCTGTCAACAGACAGAATACAATCTGGTCACATCACCTTCCATGTAGAAACCTTCAGTGGTACCTTATTAACATGATCCACACACCTTCACCTGATATATGTGACTGTTCACACCATGGCCTATTTCAACTCCTTTTTAAATTCTTCTTTCACTTAGCTATTATTCCCCTCTTATGCAACTCTTGATCGCCCAAACTTCCTATGTCCTGACACTTGCAGGCTTTTGTCTTCCAAGTCTTCAAATACGCTCTCCCTTATCTTCTGGGTAAAATTGTTTTCATTATGACTCCACTCAAATATAACTTCTTCTGAGATTTTTCTTCCAACTTACCCTCTAACATCCAGTAATTTCCTTTTTGGTGTTCCGACAGTACATTCTCCGGGCATTCATAACGTGACATTTCCATCACCCTGCATGTTCATTCTTTGATTTAATGTCTACCTCCTCTTGTGCTGAGAATGTTTTTTTGTTTGGTTTGGTTTGGTTTGGTTTTTTTTTTTTTTTTTTTTGCAGGTAAAATCTCAACACTGATACAATATTTACCCCAAGCAGGTGCTTCATAACTGTCCATTTATAACACAACTGAAAAAATGAATTGCAAGCTGCTCCTCAGGAAGAAGGAACACACCCAGAGCTCATGATTTTTAATACCCTTTTGCTAGCTGCAGTTTCAGACATGAGTTCCAGACTAAAGCCAGTGATATGGCTCTGCAAAAGTGTCCAAGTAGCTTTTAGTTTCTAGTTAAAACCACATATACCCAAGAGAATATAAGGAGTGATTACTTGAACCACCCCTCACTTTGTCCCCATAAAAATGGTGAACATAAACGCTTTCTCCTTTGAAAGTTTCTTTGAGGCTGCTGAGATGTGTTCATTTAGAAGAACAAAGGGTGATTAGCCTGTCACCAGCCAGAGAGCAGGAATTGTATGTTTGACAGCCACTTCCACAGGGATACAGGCCTGCATTTAGTTTCCAAACAGATTTCAGGGAACTGACTTGGCAGGGGAAGTACAGTCTTTCAGGGAAAGCTGCACAAGACCAAAGAAAACAGCCTCACACCTAATAGCAATAATGGTTCCACCAACATCTTCTAAATCTGCTCTGTAGTTATATACTTAATGTCATTTTAAAATGGTAGCCATGAGTATAGTTATTGAAATACAGAATGACACAGATGCATGGAGCCTTAGAAGTTGTTTTGTTAATACCCTTTCTTATACAGATGTGGATGTAAGGGCTAAAAAACAAGTCCTATTGGTGTAACCTATTTGGGATACAGGGAACATTTTTAGGTAATGTGTAGAGGTGGTGTTGTGATAGAGTGGATAGGACATCAGTTCTAGATCAGTTAAGTCCTGGGTTATCACTTATCACCTCTATGGCCATAGGGAAGTTACTTAACCTCTTCAACTGTTTCTTCAACTTCAAAATAATAATAATAATAATAGACTGCTATCTTTGTTAGAGGTTGTGATAAGGATTAGAGATTCTACATATGGAACATCTAGCCCAGTGCCTGAAAAAATAGAAGTCCTCAAAAACTGATGGGTATTATTATTGTAGTGGGAAGCATGTTTGAGGTAGACTTGTCATTTGAGGCTACAATATCCAAATGTTCTTAATATTTGGAAAGAAGCCTGGGAGGAGTAAGGCTCACCTTCTACTACAGAAGCTGTCAGCTGGAGAGTGAACACCTGGTTTAGCTCAGCCAATCAGAACTTCTTGCCTGGGGCTTTGAATCTTAAACTGACTGCTGCACTAATACCACACCCTTCCCAGTCTATTGCTCTGCCTGCTTTCTGCCAGAGGATTAGAGTGATAGTCTCCCTTAGTTCATATATGTGCTCTGAGCTTTGCATGTAAGGGAGCCCTCTGATGTCATCCAGCAAATTCCTTATTTGTTTAGGTTTAATAAACTTGATTTCTACTATTTCTGAGTAGTTAAGATACTCATTATGTAATTCTAATAGAGACAGAGAAATCCTTTCCAATGTACTCACAGTCCATTGTTAACACACTTTGCACTCTATCACTTCCTCAGTAAGAACCACAGCTTAATTTCCTATGCTTATGGTGAAAGAGTAGTCTATAGAGATCATGAATTGTGGATGAACCACAAAGTTTAATTCACAAGATTAAGCAAATATATACACAAGCCTGGGCTTGAGAGGCATTTCTATCTACTATGAGTTTAGGGACCTGAACTAAATGGCAGCAAAGTACTGCCAGAGAGTAGAAGCCCAGAAAATTCAGGCTTACCAAGTTAATACAAGTTATAAAAGAAATGGTTATCAAGGGCAACATGATTTTGTATTCAGTAACCGATGACTTTTTGATGTTTTTATGTTAGAGGGAAGTGTATGACAAATGTGTTGGCTCTAGAATGAATAAAGGCACTTGGGTGGCTCAGTCGTTAGGTGTCTGCTGTCAGCTCTGGTCATGATCCAGGGTCCTGGGATCGAGTCCCACATCAGACTCCCCATTTAGCACGAAGCCTACTTCTCCCTCTCCCACTCCCCCTGCTGTGTTCCCTCTCTCTCACTGTCTCTCTCTTTGTCAAATAAATAAATAAAATATTTTAAAAAAAAGAATAAAAACAGCTCCTTAAGTCATCAAGGGGGTGAGGGAAGAGAAGGCACTACAATACAGAATTAAGTCAGAAGCGAGTAGGCAGGACTGTTATGTTTGAGGGTGGCAAGGGGATCATGAGCTCAGCAATGATCAACAAGGTTGGGGTGAGGAGGTGTTGGACAACAAGCATCAATCAAAGCATAAAACTGCCCTGAACCTCCCTCTCAAGGAATACAATATACAACTAGTGGAATATAAGAGGGATAAAATGCTAATAGAAGCTCAAATGGTGCAATAACATTAAGCACATTCAATAAATTTAGTAAAACAAGAAAAAAGGAAATAGTGAATCAGTTGCTTGTGCAGAGTTCCATCATGGCAGTAGTTCTTAACATTTTGTGTACATTATCTGTGGCTCTTGTTAAAAAATACAGATCCTTGGGCCTCTTGGCCAATAGGTACTACTATAATGGTTTTTGTGTAGAGCCAGAGATGTGTATTTTTAACTGATTTGAAGATGTTTCTAACATAGGTAACTTTACTCAGTATATTAAAAGAGTCCACTAAGGTTTTTTAGTTTTAATAGTTGTAATGCCAGGTTATGTTGTCCTAGAACAATAGGCTTGAGACTAAGACATTTGACATTACAGTATTATGAATAACCAGAAGTGAACTCATTTATGAAAATTCTAACTTCCTAGGTAGACTTGTCACCTGATGATGTAGACAACCCAGTGATAAGAATAACCATCATGCACTGAGCCCTCACTGTAGGCCAGATGCTGCTAAGTGCTCTATATGCATTAAATAGTCTACTCTTTTTTTTTTTTTAAAGATTTTATTTATTTATTTGACAGAGAGAGAGAGAGAGATCACAAGTAGGCAGAGGCAGGTAGTGATGGGGGGAAGAAGGCTCCCTGCTGAGCAGAGAGCCCGATGCGGGGCTCCATCCCAGGACCCTGGGATCATGACCTGAGCTGAAGGTAGAGGCTTTAACCCACTGAGCCACCCAGGCGCCCCAAATAGTCTACTCTTTAAAGAGATTCTATGAGGTTGATTTTATTACCATCCCCATTTTACAGATAAGAAACTGATCAACAGAAAGAATGAGAATCTTGGGTATCACATACTTGTGATGGCTTTTTTTGTGTTTGTGTGTCAACTTGACTAGGCCATGAGGCATCCAGACATTTGGTTAATGGTTATTCTGGGTGTGTCTGGATGAAATGAACCTTGGGGCATCTGGGTGGCTCAGTGGGTTAAAGCCTCTGCCTTCTGCTCGGGTCATGATCTCAGGGTCCTGGGATCTAGTCCCGCATTGGGCTCTCTGCTCAGCAGGGAGCCTGCTTCCTCCTCTCTCTTTGCCTGCATCTCTGCCTACTTGTGATCTCTATCTGACAAATAAATAAAATCTTAAAAAAAAAGAAATTAACCTTTAAATTAATAGACAGGGTGAAGCAGATTACCTTTTTGGATGTGGGTGGGCCTCATCCAGTCAATTGATGTGAATACCAACAAAAAAGGTAGTAAGAGAGAATTTTGCCTACCTGACTGCTTGAGCTAAGATATTGACTTTTCCTGGCCTTGGACTGGAACTTGCAACCTTGGCTTTCCTGGTTCTCAGGTCATTGGAGTCAGATTTGACCTTCCACCATCAAGCCTCATCTCCTGGGTTACCAGCTTGCTGAGTGCTATCTTGGGACCCCAGTCTCCAGAGCTGTGAGAAAATTAAATCTCTGTTGTTTAAGCCACTATGGAATTTTGTTATGGCAACCTCTTAGACTAAGCAAGATAGATTTTGGTACTGAGAAGTGGATGCTGCTGTAATAAATCCCTAATATGTGGAAGTGGTTTTGGAACTGAATGATGGGTAGAGGCTGAAAGAGTTTGGAGGTACATGATAGACATGTGGACATTAAGGGTATTTCTGGTGAGGTCACAGACAGAAATGAAGAATATGTTATTAGAAACTGAAAGAAAAATGAATGATCCTTATTGTAAAGTGACAAAGCGCTTGACTAAACTGTGTTTGTTTTTACGTTTTGTGGAAGGTAGAACTTGTAAGTGATGAAATTGATTATTTACTGAGGAGATTTCTAAGCAAAGTGTTGGAGTGGTTTGGTTCCTTCTGACCTCTCAAAGTAAAAAGAGAGAGTAAATTGAAGAAACAATTCTAAGCACCAAAGAACCAGAACTTGAAAGTTTGGAGAATTCTCAGTCTTACTGAAAAAAAAAAAAAAATGAGAAAGCTTCTTTTGAAGAGAACACTAAGAGTGTGGCTGAACAACCATTTGATAGGAGATCCTGAATTCTAATTAAACAATCTACTACCTCAATGGAAAGAATAAGGATGAGATTATATCAACTGAGATATAATCAGCTGCCAATTTGAGCTAAAGCGGGGCAGAAAAGATGGGACAGAAGGAAGGAAGACTATTGGATTTGGGGTTTTACAAAATGGGACACTGCCCTGTCTTTCAAGCAATAGGAAGAAGTACTCCAAAGGTAATTCAGAGATTGTCACAACTGCCACCACCTGCCTGGGAGATAAGGCTGTGCCCAGGAGGCAAGGCTGCCTCAACCTCAAGGGTCAGGACTGCCACCCTTGCAGGGCCACCTGGCTGAGCCCTGGAGGCGATGCTGCCACCTCAGTGGTCCTGGAGGGCAAAGCATCAAATCAAAGAGGCTTATTCTCAAGATTTACAATTTAATGGAACTGGCCTTGTTAAATTTTAACTCACTTGGGACCCCTCCCTTTTTTCTAATTCCTCCCTTTTGGAATAGGAATTTTCTATTTTCTGCCTGTCCCAACATTGTATTTTGGTAGCACATAACTTGTCTGGTTTCACCCATTCACACTGAGAAGAATTTTGCCTCAAGATGAATCATACCTAGAACCTCATCCATATTTGATATAGATGATATTTAGATGAGACTTTGGACTTTAGAGTTGGAACAAGTTAAGATTTTGGGGGATTTGGGAGTGGACTGAATATAGTTTGCACATGAGAAAAATATTATTTTGAGAGTCCAGGGGCAGAATCCTATGGATTAAATGTGTCTCTCCAAAATTCCTGTGTTAAACTTAAACCCCAGTGTTATGGTAATCAGAGACAAGGACTTTGGGAGAGAATTAGGTTTAGATAAATTCATGAGGGAGGGGACTTCAGTTTGAGATTAGTACACTTATCAGAAGAGACATCTGACTATAATTTGGGTGCTCACGCTTCTGGCTCTCTCTCACCTTCTCTCTTCCATGTGAGGACACACAGAGAATGCAGTCAGCTAAGCCCGAAGGAAAGACCTCACCAGATCCAGCCATGCTGGCACCCTGATTGCACACTTCCAGCCTCCACAACTATAAGAAGTAAGTTTCTGTTGTTTACCATATATGCTGGCTAGTCTATGTATTTTATATGGCGGCCCAAGCAGACAGACACATAACTAGGAAATGGTAATGTTGGGATTTGAACCCATAAGTCTAATTTGAGGACTTTCCCCATGATTATATTACACTTTCAATAAAATGTTTGTCCCTAAAAGATCTCTAGACAGTTAGCTTTATCCTTAAAATATGTTTCAGTCTTTCACAATCCCCTGACAACAATGGGATAGATAAAAATATGACTTGACTGACATTTCCAGGTGCTTGGATTTATTCTTCATTCTTAAAATGACTTTGAACGGAGGGACAGAAATTTCTCCATTCCTCCCTTCATGAAGATGTTTAGACAGGCCACCAAGGGAAGGAGCAACTGAATCTCTCATTTCTACATGACTTGACCATGTCATCAACACCAGTGCTGAAATGAAGTTTCACCAGATGCAGCCTGGTCCCGGAAAGGCTTCACAACCACAGCATCTCCAGAGGGCCCATCAACGACACACACTCCAAGCAGTTCATCAGACCACTGTGTGCTAACCTTCTGTGGTCTGGTAAAAATGGAGCACTTGATAAAAACACAAACATATTTTTAGTACCAACATAGGTACTAAAGGTAAATTCAACAGCATTTCCAGTCTTTAGCTGGTCTTTCATACAATGTATCAAGTTCACACGTAGTTTGAGATCAGTTTTAATTCTTGGTAAAGACTAACTGATTGGTTATAGAGTAGAGTGACACGAATCACGCTTTTTTCACATGAGTGGAAGGAAGGGTCCCAAGGATGTTTGCTTCTGGATATCTTAGAGCTTGATTATGGGAAATGCTAGTGGTGGATAGTTGGAAGAAAGGCTGGCAGGGACAAGGGACCCCACCCTAAGAGGAAACCACTCTTAAGAGGATTTTACACCATCCTGGAAGGAGCTCTCCACCCTTTTCCAAATGTGATAGATGACAAAATTTGATTGGATGACTGGGGCATAGAAGGTTAATCAGATTAAAATAGTCCCCACACAAGCCCATAAAAACCCCTAGACTTAGAACTCCAGTTTGGCAAACCTCTTGGGTCCCCATCCTCTGGGAGCTTCGTACTCTAATATTACTATAGCTCAATAAACTTTGCTGACTACCGCTCTATCTCTTCATTCTTTGAAGAAGCATGACCAAGGACATGTGGAGACTCAAGGAACAATTCCTGTAACACTAAGAGGTAAACCCAAGCTAAGAAGCTCCTCTTGTAGATATGGGGTTTAGTATTTTGTGGAAATATAGGCAAAGGGCCATGATGAAAAAAGCGTGGGGACAAGAGACCCTTAATGTGTGGAGTCCACCACACTTAAACTTCTCTCCAGTTAAGGAGGTTCATCATAGAGCTACAAAATACAGATAACACAACATACTACAACTAGAGCTATCAACCATGTAATTATCATATGTCCCAAACCAAAACATGACATCACTGTCCTGCTTAAAGCTTTTCAGTCCCTCCCACTAGATGAAGAAAACGTTGAAAAGCCCTGACCTGACCTGCAGTGATTGTCTTGTGCACATTCCATTACCCTAATCTAATGCCTTCTCTTCTTTTCTAGCTTTTTTCCCTCATACCAATCTCCCCTTGGTTCCTGGAGTATGTCTGTCATTTTTTGCCCTGTAGCCTTGACATGGGAAGGGCTTCTTTCAGACAGTATTGCTCCTCCTCTTGACGTTGGCTTAGTCTTACCCTTCTTGGTATTATTACTTCTCCAACCCAAGTCTCACTCCCTGGTTTGATGTTGTTTTTGCTCTCATAACTTCCTTAGCACTCATACATTATGAAATTACTTTGTCTGTCATCCACCTAGACAAGGCCCATGAGCACTGGGACCATGTCTGTGTTCCATCACCTTATATGTGCCTAGAATTTGGGAGGTATTTAGTAAGTATTTGTTGAATGAATGAATGAGTTTAAATTCTTTGTGACAAGTGCTGAGCTGTCCCTGTCGATGCCAAGATGTTGCAGTTGCTTAATGCAGAAGTCAAAGGATCCTGGAGAACTAGCACTGCCTGACTTGTCCTGTGGCCAACCTCTTTGTGACACTTTGGCAAAGATAAAGATGAAGGGTGTTGCCACCAAGGCCCATAGCATGTATCTCTGTGAGGGTAGAGTGGGTGCACCTGGAGGCTGAGTACAAGCCTGCATTTCACATGTAGCCCCCCCCTCAACTGCTTCAGTCCACAGAGGGATGCTTTCTGGTTGGTCTGCCAAGAGCAGGGAGCCTTGGATAATTCACACAAAGATACAGTAGGGGCTATCCAGGACCCTGTAAATAATTAAAAGAGAGTACAGACCTCCAAGCCGGTGATGACCAGAAAGAATTTGAGTCTCAGGCCTTACACATCATGTAAACCTGAGCCAACCCATTGGACCTCTGAGGCATCCTTTGGATAATAGAAGGGCATTAGCCATAGCCAACGCTACAGCCTCCCTCAAGAACAGGAATCAGTGGCACTTAGGCAATATCTGCCTAAGAAGGGACGTACAGGTCACTTTAAAGCAGTTTGACTTTAATTTGGAGAGAAAAGCAAACACCAGGGGAACCAGAAAGATAAAGCAAAGCAAAATAACCTTGTCCCTTTTCTTTATCAAAACCAGCATTTCCATGGGAAAGAGTGGCTTCCATTTCTGGTCAGAGCAGCAGCTTTATAAGTTTATGTCCACTTCCTTCCCTGTTAGTTCCATGCAGACTGTCACCAAAGAATCCCTTGAGAAATGCTGAAGCCCTAATTCTTTCATTCTCCTTTTCCCAAGAAATGCAGATAGACCTGAGTAAAATGAGATAGCACATGCAAGTTGTTTTATGAATTTGTAGACTCATGACAGACTTTAAGTAATCTGCCCTAAGGGAAAACTAAGCGGATGGAGAAATTGAAGATGATATTGCCATTCTCTTTAGTAGAAGGATCCCTGTCCTGTCCCTTTAATTTTATAGCTAGCATACTGTGGAAGTCAGATCAGTAGCTCCCTTTTACAGATGGTCTATTGCATTTGCTATTGACATTACGACCTGTTCCCTTTTCTCTCCCTTCCAGCAGCAGCCAGAACATTGACCAAAGGCTCTTGGAAGAAGAAACACATTCAAGGCCATTAGTCTGTGGTCACATGTGTGTTCAGGCCTCCAACTCGCACTCACTCTATCCTGACAAGTACAGAAGGTGAAAACATTGCTAGACAGTCTGTTTCTAAGAGGTATCAACCTGTTGCTGAAAGATTTATCATCAAGGAACTGTGAGGTAGGAGAAAGCCTTTACTTGAACCAAAATTGGTCATTCAGAGTTCATACTGTAACTTGATCATTTATTTATATTTTATGCACCTTCTGTCAAGGAGAAGAGAGGATGCATGTGGGACCATTACCTCACTGAATGTGATGTGGTCAAGCGACTATCTCATTGGACAATGTTATAGAGACTCCATTGTGCAACTCATGTGAATATTTCTTTTAACCCTTTGGGTTCTGTGTGATCTCCAGTGAGCAGGGCAAAGTGAGGTTTTGTCTTCTCTATTCACCATCCACTACAGATGGTATCATGGAATATGGCTACTGCTTCTAGCAGACATGTATCCCATACACACCCCATACATATCTCCCACTATCCACTCATGAAAAGGAATATGGCTGGGGAGAGGTGACAAGTGGCCTGGAAATATCTAAGAATGTACTATAGCAAAGAAGACTCTTGTAAATATTAATTGCCTGTGTTCATGAGATGTTCAGTGACATGACACATATCAATGTCCAGAAAAAGAAGTGACATCTTGGCACTGCTCTAAAAATCAAAGTAACACCACCTTTGTACACAAGGCTTTACCCCTGCCAGAAAGTGCTTATTCAATTTACTCACTTAATCTATAATTTATCTATTCTTCAGAGATAAAGTAATGGAAGTCTAAGGGATGATTTGCCCAAAATCTTAGCCCAGAACTGGAATTCAAAACCACCTCAAGATCAGATAAATAACCCACATTTTAACTACCCAACACTTACCCTCAGCCAGCAGACCCATAGTCACGATTGGTTCACATATGAAGGGGCACCTGATGATCTTGGGTTGGCCATTCAGACTGGAACAAGGTAACAGAGACATGAGCCTCTATGGAGCTTAGTTAAGTGGAGCCATAAGAGGAAAGCCCATAACCTCTTGTTGCTGAACTCATAGAAGTTACTTTTCTTTCTACCTCTCCAAGACTTATTTGGGATTCTCCAAAATCTTCCCTTTCTTACTTAAGATAATATGAAAGATATGAGATCTGGTTCATTCAACACACATTCTCAGTCAAGTTCTTCCTTGCCTTCCTCTTGTCTTTGCATGTAAGGGTGGCTATACAATATAGTTCTGGCCAAGGAGACAAAGGCACAATTCTTGGGCTTGATTATGGGCTCAAAAATAAAAAAGGAGAGATGTGCCTTTCCCATTTCTTGCTGACTGGAAAGCAGATGTTATGCCCGAAAGGGCAGAAGCCATCTGGAAAACACTTTTTTAAAAAAGGAAAAGATCACTGAAATCGGCTATCAGCCCTGAACAGTCTACCTCTAGACTTTGTAACATATATAAAAAGAAAGATGCAGCTATTGGTTTAAGCCTCTGTGAGTTGAGTATTCTGATATTTCCAAACAGAAGATGCAGCTTCTTAAGCTTAGAACTAGTAGAATATTGCACTCCTTTGAAGGATATGAAATTAACTTAAATGATAACATCTCATTTGTGATGGGGGCGCCTAAGAAAGCCATCTACACAGAGAGATCCAGAGGACTACACTGTACATGTAAGAAGGATGGTCCTTGATAAGCCCACTTCTAAAGTTTCCATCCTTTACAGATTGGAACTGGATGAAGGTATCCTGGTCAGGCTTTTTTAGGTTATTTGAAGGAAAATGTATAGGAAACCTTGGGTAAAGATGGTTATTGCAAAGATAGAAGAAATGTAGAATAATCTGGAATGTTGACCAGACACCATAGCAATTCAGGTTCCACTTATTACTAATCATCCACTTACTAATTATGCAACAGATGTTTATGGACACCAGTAATAATGCCAAGTACACATATTCCATGGTAAATATGATTTATCTGCTTTCAGAAAACTATAATATGGATCTCAAGGCACAT
This sequence comes from Mustela nigripes, assembly GCF_022355385.1. Lineage (NCBI taxonomy): Eukaryota > Metazoa > Chordata > Mammalia > Carnivora > Mustelidae > Mustela > Mustela nigripes. Next base: position 104,109,619 of record NC_081560.1, read on the forward strand.
GATTCAGTAAGCATTTCTATAAAGTTGATGAACGTCTGGATAATTGGGCTATGCATAAGTTTCACAGAACAATGAAATGTAGCTCAGCATAACTAAGAACAAATAATAATAATATTCTGCTCTGTTGTTGTTCACCTATCATTTGTGCTTTCCCAAGAAAAGATCTGAGAGGACTGGGCTGAGACCAGTCAGGGTGAAATACTGCTCTTGGACACATTTGACAGGTCATCTCAAAAAGTGATTGGATTTCCTCCTGCCCAGTCATAGTGGCTGTTGCTGGAGTGTTTTTATGACTCTGTTAGTCTGCTTAGGCTGCAATGACAAAATACCACAGACCATGTGGCTTCCACAACAGAAATGTATTTTCTCACAGTTTTGAAGTCTAGAAGTCCCAGGTCAGGGTCTGGCATGGTTGGTTGCTGGTGAGAACTCCCTTTCTGGATTGTAGACAGCTGCCTCCTTGCTATATTTTCACACAGTGGAAAGAGAAAGCTTGGATGTCTTTCTCCTTTTAAAGGTACCAGTCCTATCAGATTCAGGCCCCATCTTTAGGACCTCATTTAACATTCATCACCTCCTCTCAGGCCCCATCTCCAAGTGCAGTCACACTGGGGGTGAAGAGCTGCAATATATGAATTTTGGAGAGGGGAGGGACACGAACTTCTATCCATAAGAATGCCTGATTTTGCCTGCCTGGAGAATACTCTTTATGAGCCCTACCACATGATCAAGAAGAAAATCAGGGACATTTTCTTTCTAATTTAGCTCTTTAAACACTGTGGATTTTCCATTAAACATTCTAGTAGAATACGATGTGCTTCCCTAGCACAAGGACAAAAATAGTACACCTGGGGGGTATAGTAGTCAGGATCTCCCTCTGTAGAAGCCCAGCTCATTCACTTCAAGGAGACACTGTCTTTGGCCAACAGATCAGTTTCTAGTGCCAGGAAACCCATGGGGGAACCAAGGAGAGCCACTACGGGGGGATAAAGGAGGGGCTATAGGTGGGATATAAAATGCTGCCTGGGGTCTATACTTGGGTCTCAACACACATAAGTAAAAACAGGGATTTTTCAGGTGACTCTCAAATTGAGGTCAGGGTCAGATATTTGCATTCTCATTTAACAGAAAAAGAGAATACGCCAAAGGCATAGGAAGAGCTTATGATAAAAATAGAGTTTTCCCTGCCTAAAACCACTGGACCCAGCCACTATCAAGATCCATGAATGGCAGTCCTGTCCTATGGGAGACCTTGATCTAAGGACAAATCTTTCCTATCTTTTTTAACCCTCTGATGGTTCAGTCTTGCTTCTAACAGTGTGAGCTACTGCTCAAGGGTCCTCTCCCAAAGTTTTCCTATGTCTTAAAGACAACATACCTGAAAAAAAGAGGCTGAAACTTTCAACATCAAAATTCAGATTGGCATAAGCCAAGAGCCCCCAGGGAAGGATATATAAAAAGTCAGAATTGCATGTTTCCACATCTGTTTTCAATGAAACTTATGTCAAATAATTGTATTCTTTGACAAAAGAAATCCAAAGAATTACTTAGTTTTTTTCAGAATGTGTTGAAATGTCATTAAAATTTACCTACTAACACACACATACAGCATTCCACCTGTCCATAGTGTTAGATCAAATAAGAAGACGGGGCCTGGGCCCCCTGAATAGGAAGAGACTTGACTTGCAGCAGAAGGGGAGAGATGATGCTATGCTTATTAGCATTTCTGTTTCCCACCAACCTGGGGCATGTGATCTGTTCTTAGCTTGACACCAAACAGAAAATGGCTCTGCTACAATACCCTAGATGTTAATGCAAAAGAGACATATCCCTGGAAAAGAACACCAACATGGGTCTGAGTACTCAAATGTAGAGAAGTCATTCCTGCTAGCAAGTCAACAACAATAGTCACACAATAGAACACAATTGAGAAAGCAAACGTACAAGAGTAAGTTTCTAGGGACACCTGGGTGGCTCAGTTGGTTAAGCAGTTGCCTTCGGCTCAGGTCATGATCCCAGGGTTCTGGGATCGAGTCCCACGCCGGGCTCCTTGCTCAGCAGGGAGCCTGCTTCTCCCTCTGCCTCTGCTGCTCCCCTCCCTACTGCTCATGCTCTCTGTCTCCCACTCTCTCTCAAATAAATAAATAAAATCTTTTTTAAAAAAAGTAAGTTTCTAAAAGATGATTTGTTAACATGTATGGAAAGTCTGTAACAGTGCAAACACTTTGGTTAAGTGTTTTCAGTCCTTGGAATTTACCCAAAGGTTATTTAAAAATGTATAGGCAAAATATGTATTATTAGGAGAGAGCTCTTCCGGGTTCTTTTGTGCTCCTACACATCCTGCTGTGTATGCCAAGAAGGCAACATCTATACCATTCTACCCAGGGCATTTCTCAGGCTTATGCTTAAGTCAGGTGACCTTAAGAATAAGGTCACATCTCCTGGGGCAAAAAGCAGGCTTTCTTACTGCTTTCCTAGAAGCAAATTCCCTAAACTTGATGTGTGTAGAGTTTCCATCTGGGCCCATGGAATCGCTGCTGCAGCTTTTAGGGGCTAGGAGAACCAGTGCACAAGCTGATGCCCAGAAATTTTGTGTCTGTGCCAGCATCTATAACATAGTACTTGGCTTGTTTCTGAGCTGGCAAGTAGGACAAAATCAATCCCAAACCTGAAACATAAAGCAGCATTGTTTAGTAAAAATAATGACACTAAACGGCCTCCAAAGAGAATTGATTAATTATACTACAAACATGCAAAAAATATGGTCCAGACATTTAAAACTACTTCAGTTTGTATCTTTGTTGACATGGAGATAATATAACAGTGTATTTTTGAGTAAAGAAAAGTGGGTAACTAAGAAATATGCATAGAAGATCCACCTTTATATACCTCTGTGGATTATTTAGGGTTTTTCTCTCAAGTTGTATGTGTTCTTACAGCTTTTGATAATATTTTGGGTGTTAACCCCTTATCAGATAATGTGATTTGCAAATATTCTCTCCCATTCTGGAGGTTACCTTTTCATTTTACTGACAATTTCCTTTGTTGTACAGAGGCTTTGATGCTTATGGCAGCATTATTTACAATAACTAAGATATGGAAAGAAATTGAGTGTCATTCAGTGGATTAATGGATAAAGAAGATTTAGTATAGGTATACAATGAAGAATTATTCAACAGTGTGAAAGGAAATCCTGCTAGTTGAGACAACATGGACAGACTTTCAGGGCATCAGATGAAGTAAAATAAGCCAGGCATCACTCACATATGGAATCTAAAAAAAAAAAAAAAGAAAAGAAAAAAAGTTAAAAGAAACAGAGACTAGAGACTAAAAAAGTTGTTGCCAGGAGCTTAGGGTGAGGGTGGGGGAGATATGGGGGGGTTGGTAAAAGAGTACAAATATTTAGCTGTAAGATGAATAAGGCCTAAGGATTAATGTAAAATGATGAATACAGTTGATAACTTTGTATTGTATAATTGAAAATATCTTACGCTTTTATATATTGATTACACCTCAACAAAGCTGAAATTTCACAGAAAGACAATCTGTCATATCTATGAGTTATACCATGATTTATACCAGAAGTCTGAGGCTGGCCTTCAATCTCACTGTTTCATCTCTACATATATGCTTTTCGAAATCTCTTAGGTCCCTCCCTTCCAGTTCATCTCATTGCTCTGGCCTGAATCTCGGTCTTCCCCATCATTTTCCTGGATTTCTCCATAATCTTTGAACTGGTTTGTCTCTATTTCACAACTCTCTGGACTATCTGTAACTACTGACGTGATTAAAACAACACATCCTTTGCCTCAAATGCTTCCATGCCTCCCAAATACCAACAAAATGGTCTGGCAGGCCAGGCCCACAGTAATTAATACCAGCTGTCTCACCACACTTCCTTCTTGTCCTCTGTGCCCAGCTCTGTGCCCAGACTCATTTATTGGGGTAAGAAACCCCTTTCTTACAGAATGCCCTCACTTCAACCCTGTCAGGCAAATGCTTGTTTGAGGATACCGCTTTTGCAGGAATTGTGTCATAACCACATCCCCCAGTTGAATTCCCTCCTTGGAGTCCCAAATAGATCACATGCAAATTCACCAAAGTGTTTACCATCCTTTGCCTTTATTTTTTTCATGCCATTCTTTCCCATTGGCTTGTGAGCACTTTGAGGGAAGGAGTAGATCTTAATTATATTTATATTATCAACATCTAGTCCTATTCTTGACACAAAAGAGAGTATCTATGCATAAAATAAAAAATGCAGTTAAAATGTAAGAGTCTGAGTTTGGTCATACCCAGAAAACCTTTATTCTGAAAGGTCCAAGTTAAGACTCTGAATGTGTTGCTATCAATATTCTGTTGCCCCAAAAGGAATAAAATGGGTGATTCTCACTTGCAAAGAATGTTGCTTTGGAAACAGGTGTTTCTGTCTGCCACAGGGCGGCCCCTCTGCTGCCATTGGCGAGAGAACACCTTGGGAATGTCCACATCCCTGGGAGGAGAGCCAGCAGGAAGAACTTACACTGTAATAGCGTATGCTGTGTGCTTTATACGATAGTCATAGGGAACTGAGTGTACTAAATACTCTAAGCTTTATCCTATAATTTATTAAGAAAAACATTCAAGAACAGAAACAAACGTGAATTTGGGAAATTAAAGCAGTTGTAGAAAAAGCAAATAAAATCCTTAGACATGACTGATCTCATAGGATGCAGAACTGAATCTGGATATCAGGTTTCTATATTCCATTTATTTGCTTTTAAAGATTTTATTTATTTATTTGTAAGAAGGAGAGCATGTGAAAGAAAGAGAGATCATGAACAGGGGTAGGGGCAGAAGGAGAAGCAGGCTCCCTACTTAGTAGGGAGCCTGATGTGGGGCTGGATCCCAGGACCCCAGGATCATGACCTGAGCCGAAGGCAGAAGCTTAACCAATTGAGGCACCCAGGCATTCTCTGTATTCCATTTAAAATGTCTCACTTGGAATAGGACTCAAAAAGATAGATCAAATGTAAACTCAGAATTTTCTTTACTTCTGTATGAACCTTATATTAAACAGGGCATAATTAAGTTTTTCCCACAAGGTCAAAATGTCGAGACAGACGCTGTAACATGATAGGATTTGATAAGCCCTTTCTAATATGAAGATTTTTGCCAAGAAATGCTCTGGAACAATCAATGACAGAGGAGTTTACAGAGCTATCTTTTAAATTGCAAGCAGGACAGCTATGCTGTCATTAAAGCTTCTTTATCCTCCCTCCTGATACTTGGCACCATGTGTTGGCCTCACTCAGTTGGCTAGAGAAGGAGCTAGAATAAAAGCATAATTTAGGGTCTTCTGGAAGGTACTGGGTCTTGGGAGCTCACCCAGCATCCACATAGCTAGAAGCAGGACTTCTGGACACTTCATATCACAGGGGCTCAAGCGGAAGGCTCTGAACTGGACTAAGCCTATAGGTAAGAGCAGCCAACACTCAGAATAAGAGTCACCGTGTATCCTGCAGTAAGTCTACCCCAGACCTCCATAAATGTAGCAACAGTTTTCTTGTTGCTTGAGGCTTTGCTTCAGAGAATTCTTTGCTCCTCTTGTTTTTTTCTTCTTTTTTTTTTCAACAATGTATACATTACTCAGTGCTCATCAAGATAAGTGTACTCTCTTCTTTACCTATTACACCAACCCCCCCCACACACACACACACCCTCTAGAAACCACCAGTTTGTTCTCTGTATTTGAGAGTCTGGTTCTTTTGTTTGGCTCTTTTCCTTTATTTTATTGTTGTTGTTCTTTGTTTTGTTTCTTAAATTTCACATATGACTAAAATCATATGGTATTTGTCTTTCTCTGACTTAATTTGCTTATCATCATACCCTCTAGCTTCTTTGATATTGCTGCAGATGGCAATATCTCATTCTTTCTTATGTCTGGGTAATGTTTCTTTTTATTTTTTTAAAATAATTTATTTATTTGCTTATGAGAGAGAGAGAGAGAGAGAATAAGTGGTGGGGAGCCGCAGAGGGAGAGAGGTAGAAGCAGACTTCTTACTGAGCAGGGAGCCTGATGTGGGACTCCATCCCAGCACCCTGTGATCACAACCCGAGCCAAAGGCAGATCCTTAACCAACTGAACCACCCAGGGGCACCTGGGTGGGTAATATTTCATTATATATTGTATATTCATGTATTATATATAAATATAAAAATAATATATTACATTATATATATACATATATTTCTCACATCTTCTTTATCCGTTTAGCCACTTATTTTATCCATTTAACTGAAGATTAACCAAATTTAATCTTTATCCATTTAACTTAAATGGATAACTTCTTTACCCATTTAACTTTATCATAACATCTTTATCCATTTAACTATCCGTGGACACTTGGGATGCTTCCATATCCTGGACATGGTAAACAATAGTGTAATAAACATAAAGGTGTATATATCTTTTTGCAATTCATGGTTTCATTTTCTTTGGACAAATACCCAGTACTGGGATTACTGGATCATATGATATTTCATTTTTAATTTTTTGAGGAAACTCCATACTGTTTTCCACAGTGGCCAAACCAATTTTTATTCTCAACAAGAGTGCATGAGGGTTAATTTTTCTCTACATCCTTGCCAACACTTTTTATTTCTTGTATTTTTTTTATTTTAGCCATTCTGAAAGATGTAAAATGGTATCTTATTGTAGTTTTGATTTGCATTTCCATGATGATTAGTGATGTTGAGCATCTTTTCATATATCTGTTGGCCATAGGGTGTCCTCTTTAGAAAAATGTCTTTGCAGGTCCTCTGTCCATTTTTTAGTCATATTATTTGAGGACTTTTGGTGTTGAGTTACAAACGTTCTTTACATATTTTGGATATTAACCCCTTATTGAATATAAGATTTACAGGTATCTCTCCCATTCATAGGTTTCTTTTGATTATTCCATCTTGGCTATTTAATCATTAAGCCCTATATCATCTTCATACCCTTAGGCAACCCAGACCTTTTGTCTTGTGGTCAGTATTACTTCTTTCCTGACAGTCCCAAGAGAAATTTGTTGTCTTATTTCGATGTCTCTTCTGGCACCAGAAGCTGACTTCCACCTCTGAACTGGTTGGATCAAGGTTCGAAACTAATGTGTGGACACCACACTACATCGGTTTCTCTGTTCCCCAGAGCTAGAACCATCTACCAAATTATATACACATTGGAAGCATAATCAACTGATCATGATTTACTGTGCCCAACCCAGGTCTAAGTTGTTTAACCCTGATAATAAGATGAGGCTATCTTAAAACAGTTCTCACAGCTGACTATCACAGTTCTATGATTTGAAGTCTTGGATATGGTTCAGTTTGTGACTTAGTCTATGGGTATTGTAAATGATTTGTTGGAAGAAAAAAGAGGGATTATTTCGTAAATATTTCACAGATGTCTAGATGCCTCATTTCATTCTTTCTGGTTTTACAGAAGTATATAAATAAGATTCAAATATATGGACAAAGGAAGGAATCTGTTCCAAACCTTATAGAATGGTAGAATGAGTATGCTTTTCATTTGGAAATTACCTTAGGTTCATGAAAGAAGAAAAGAAAAATGGGTGGGTTACATAGAAACTTATTAAATATCATGTTATTAAAATTATGCCCTACAGGGGCACCTGGGTAGATCAGTCATTAAGCGTCTGCCTTTGGCTCAGGTAATGATCCCAGCGTCCTGGGATCAAGCCCCACATCAGGCTCCCTGCTTGGTGCAAAACCTGCTTCTTCCTCTCCCATTCCCCCTGCCTGTGTTCTGTGTGTGTGTGTGTGTGTGTGTGTGTGTGTGTGTGTGTGTGTGTCTGCCAAATAAATAAATAAAACCTTTAAAAATGAATGAATAAATAAATAAATAAAATTTGCCCTACAGATTGGAAATGTTCATCATGTTTAGTTTTTCTTCATTGTTTTCAGTATTGGGCTCTATATTAGGGAAGAAATAGTGAAAGAGTGACTTTTTGTGGTATTGTATGCATTTCTATATGAGAAATCACTGTTTTATTTCCAGAAATTCCCAAAATTTGAAAAAGGACATTCAAAGCTACTTAGCCAGAATTTAAACAAGTACCTCATCAACATCATTTTGATTGAGAGTGGGAGTGTGTGAGATTGGGAAATGGGGAGGAGGTTATTTTATTTTAATTACTTGGGTGTGGGAGGATCTGGTTATCAGTTTCCTATGAAATGCATTCTCTGCTGAGGGGTTCTGTGCTCGTCTTAGTCATTAAATCAAGATTCTGTGATTCTCTCATAACTTACACATGAACTTAGTGACTTACAATAACACTTCATGATCCAATCTCAACTTGCTCTTTTCCAGCTGTAACAAGGATAACATCCCTGCCCCCAGGAGCCTAGCAGCACCTTTCCCACGCCAGTGAGATTGTAGACTGGCCCATTCAGAAGCAGCAGCTATTGGGCAGTACAGGATTCTGTAGTAATGAGAGGGAAAGCACAGGGCATGTCAGTTCTCACCCCATCTGGGCAACAAAAGGGATCTTCTGAGTAATTCCTAGGTTGTGCTTTGTAGATACTGAATCTAGAGAAGGATGTGTATGGTTCTGGCCAGGGTCATGTGCTGATAATCATCAAATTTACAAAAGATGGAAGAAATATGGTGGATGCACATGTATATCTCTGAGTAGGGGACAGGGATCTAACTTAAACATCTCTGGCCTGGTGAAACAGCCTCTGGGACAGTTACATGCTTCCTCTCCAAGCTCTTTCAACCAAACTATGAATCTTTTCCAACATGGCAAACTACTGCTCTATATTAAGGCAAGATTTTAAACACCCCTCAATAGACTTATTAACTTCTGAAGAGGCAAAAGACGACAATTATAACTAGAAAGGAAATATTGCTATCATAGGACAACTAATATATGTTTAGAGGATGATGCAAAACAGGTTTATTAGTTTTCAGTTCTCCCATTATTGTAGAATCTTTCTCATGAGTCCTCTCTTTCCTGGCCTCTCTTATTTATCTTATTTGTCTTATATATCTTATTTATGTCCTGCTTCCCTCCACCCAGAACCCTGGTTCCCAACCAGTTGTCCCATTTAGCTTCACCACTTCTGGAAACTATATCGAATCTATAGAGTCTTATTTATCCTTGGAAGTAGCTTTAGGTTCTCCATAATTAAAATACACATGGAAAAACTTTGATAATATTATTCCCTTCTTATTGCATAGCCTTGATCTTCTGTGCAAAAACAACCTAATCTCTATTCTCTGATTAATCTAAAAAAGAAAGCTACTGACTGAGAGATGGATGGAGAAGAAAAGAAAAGAGTTGTGGGGGAAAGACAACAGGTCTTTGTCTTATGGTATTTGAAATCAGACCATTACCATGACTAAATTCTCACAATATTTTGGATTTTCAACCAACTATCTTCTTTCAGTCAATGGTATCTACAAATTAGTGAAGATCAGCTAATGTAAATAACTTTTGTTTTTATTTGCCATTACCAATTTTTAGATGAAGGATTCAATCTCTGGTAGTAGCTGTATAGGTTGATTATCAGCTTTTCCAAAAGGGGCTAAATTATCTTTCAGAAACAGAATTGACAAATTCTTGGAACTTCAGAAATAGAATTGACAAATTCTTGGAACTGAAACCAAAGAAACACAAAAGTATTTATTTTGTTCATTTGTTTTAGTGTGAATATCTAATACTTTAAAAGAAACTGGGTGCCTGGGTGGCTCAGTGGGTTAAAGCCTCTGCCTTTGGCTCAGGTCATGATCCCAGCGTCCTGGGATCGAGCCCCACATCAGGCTCTCTGCTCAGCGGGGAGCCTGTTTCCTCCTCTCTCTCTGCCTGCCTCTCTGCCTACTTGTGATCTCTGTCTGTCAAATAAATAAATAAAATCTTTTAAAAAAAAAAAAGAAAAGAAAACACCATATGCAACCCAATTAATATGATTCATAGAGTTGTCATTAGAAATTAGCCAATAATCATGCTGAAGTGAAAAGTTTTTATTTAGAAAATTATCAAATTTTGTTCTTTTTTCCTGTTATTATTCACTCTCTGCCTCTTTTCTCAGATTAATTGATGGTGGTAGAACTAAAACAAATGAATTAAAGAAGAAAGAAAAGAAAAAGAAAAGAAGGGAGGATGATAGAGTGTAAATACACAGGCCATATGAGGTTACACAGTTGAAAACATCATTAAATTTGGTTCTAAGGCCTCTGGCAGCCCAAGCAAAATAAGGTAAATATGAACCATTACACTGTTCTTATTATTAGATAAGAAGAAACACACTAGTTCCTCAGGAAAGCAAATATATTTTTCTTGTATTAATTTCTCAAGGAAATCACACTGATGGGACCTCATACAGGAAACACTGAGTGATGTTACACACAATATTCAACTGGAGTTCTTCAGGCAAGTACACCACGCAGAGCACCCCTTAAAAATCAAGGGCACAAAATTAAAATGCAAATTTAGCCAAATTTTAAGTCCAAATATAAAACTTTCTGTGAGTCCAGCTCGACTGGCAGCATGAATGGAGTACTTAACTTTTAGACAACTTTTTGGTGGAGGCTGGTAAATGCTGCCTTTAAGCCATGGAAGGCCAGTGGTGTGATGAAATGGTTGAATGCAGATCAATTATTCCCAGCCAGAGAGACTCAGCCACAACACAAGGATGTATCCCAACCAAGCTACAGGTTAGCAATGGGTACAGTCTTCATTGATGGCTCTCCCTCCTCTCCTCAGACCTGTTTGTTTGTTTGTTTCTTTTTTTTTTTTTTTAATTTTTAATTTTATTTTTACCTGGAGGTAAATACAGGCACAAATTATAACAAAAAGTTACTTAGCATATAAAGAATTGAAAATACATCTTCTGCAAACAAAGAAGACTATACCCTTGGGGGGCCTACCCAGCTGGGATCATTCCCATGGAGTTGCACAGACTGAGACTGAAGCAGCTCTAGGGGACAAAGCATCCTCAATCAGTGCTGCAAACATCTGACTGTTTCCATAATGTGAGTTTTGTGATGTGGTGTGACTAGGTCCCATCCAGAGGAAGCCAAGTGCCAATGGCATTTGAGGCCCTATCTTAGACTGCTTTCCTGAAATCTTCTCCAGAATCTGGGTCTCAGAACCAGCCCTCTTACTGATCAGCATAGTCAACACAGATGTCCCTACAAAGATTGAGTGTACTTCTGTTTTCAGGATATAATGTAACATTTAAAATTAAGTTTAAAGTTTAAGTTTCTTTCTGTTTCCTCTCATATATTGTCCTTTTTACCTCAATGGGGTTCTCTTTCTATACAGAAAGACCCTCCTGACCAGGAACTAGATGGACAAGGTTCATGATTATTCAAACACAGAGAGACAAATCTTTTTTTAGTTTATAAATGATTCTTTGGAAGGAAATACAGATGTCCTTCTTGAGAGGAGGTTAATAAGACATTTTATCATCAGGACACCTGGGTGGCTCAGTTAGTTAACTATCTGCCTTCAGCTTAGGTCATGATCCCAGGATCTTGGGATCAAGTCCCATGTCAGGCTCCTTGCTCAAGAGGGAACCTGCTTGTCCCTCTGCCTACTGTTCCCCCTGCTTGTGCTCTCTCTCTCTCTCTCTCATAAATAAGTAAACAAACAAATAAACAAATAAAATCTTTTAAAAAATTTCAGTATCTTCAAAAAATACAAAGAATACTATAAAGAATATGAAAACTTTTCCGAAAACTCCTAATACCATTTGTTCAATTCAGTATTCAGTGGGCTGAGAGACATCACTTCTAGAATTAAAGTGAAGGAAAAACAGTTGTTCTTGACAAGTCCAAGATAGCCTTCCTGATGATGGTCCTAATCAGGCTAGATGAGTAAGTCAGCCTCATGCAAATGCATAATCTAAATTTGCATTTGACATCTTTTCAAAGGATCAAAATATTGAATAATATAAAATGTTGCTATGTTTGACCTATTTTTAACATATCTTGATGATTTGGAACTGTTTCTAGATCATCTAGATGTGTAAGACCTGCCAGAATGAAAAGAATAAGTACATGCTGATAGTTGCATGTATAGTGAATAGGATATAGATCTATGTAATTATAACTGAAGTACTGATTATGTAGGTAATATTTCTCCATATTTATCCCATAGAGGGCCATTTAACATTATTAAATTTTGAATGCAAATAAGTTTGGAAAGAAGTATTTCATTTCATTTAACACGCTCTTCTTAAGAAGAGCAATGCGAAAACATTCTTCCTAGTACAAATTGGCTCCAGGTAAGGCATGAAAACATGTCCTGCTGTTCAGGTTTCTGGAGAAAATTATTTTTATTCCTACAAGCAGAAACAAAATTGATGTTAAAAAGCTATCTAATTGGAGTCTAATATCCAAGCAGACAATGCATTAGTTGCATTGGGAAGAGTAAAAATCAGCGAACATCTTTATCTCTTTGGAAAGTGGATTTGGGATAGGATATATTCTTGTTCAGTGAGCTGAGGAGCTTGGTGACAGTCTCCACTTGGGCAGCCAACAATACTTTTACATCTGCCAAAAATACTTTCTTACTTCTGGGTACAAAAACCAAACTATTTGAAAATAAAATAAACATCATACATGCATGTGGGAATAATTCACATAATATTTAGGTAAATTTTGAAATGGTATAACTCAGAAGAAAAAACTTATTAAAGCACAGGCTGGAGCTGTACTGTTTCCTTATTAACTCAAATTCCCAGGAAAGGTACAGTTGATGCTTAAAATATAGTCTTTTTGGTTTGGTCAGCTTCTTTGCCCTTATTATAAGGGCAAGGTACTAGAAAAACACTCATCTCCAGATGATACACCTGGAAACCAGCCTAAAAGAGAGATACATAGATTTGAAAATAAACAGGCTGAAGCTGATTAGGATAGAAAAGTTTCCAGAAACTGATCCACAGCACTCCTATCTAACAAGCATATTGAATTCTGCTGTATTCCTTATCAAAAGTCAACCTAGAGCCATTGTGTGATCAGTCCAGGAAAGGCCAAATAACCCACCTATTTCCCATTGAATTGCATACTATTTTCATGACATTGATGAGAACTTTTCAACTTAGAATTCTTTACTAGTACTGCCAGTGTGCTGCCTGTCTAGCCCAAACTCACTATTTTATTGAGTTCATTGTTGTTATTACTCTTGTGTATGACTTATCTTTAAAAGGATCCCTTTAGTAGGAGTTGGGAATCTTGGGGAGCAGTCTATTGAACTATTGATATCACTCAATCTGAAACATATAGAGACACAGATTGTCCAGTTGAGGAAGAGGGGCAACAACCACCCTACCTCTGTTCTATCTTGGATTTTTATTGCATTTGAAATAATTACAGAAAAACTGTGCTTTTCTGAGTTCTTCTCTCCCTCTTCAGCAATAAGAGGTGGAAGATAAAGTCCAACCTAGCAGAAGCCAAGGCCAGGGAGTGGAGTGACTGATAACAAAGAAGAAAAGAAACAGATGAGAGTTCTGGAAGCATCACAGTTTTCAAATATGGAGTCTTTGGTTATACTCCCCCATCCTTTTTGGAGGGCTGAGTTGGTTTTGTGTGTGAACCCATCTGCCTCAGAGCCTTCACTCAGAGAGTTCCAGTGTGTATATAGGAAGTTCAACCTTCAAAAGACAATTAACTTGGACTTGTTAAACTTTACTGCAGTTTGAAACCATTCAGGTTATTCAAGTCTTTCTAAATGCATTGAATTCACTATGTAATTTAAAGTGACCTGCTATGGGTAGGGAAGGGGAGAATTTACATCCAGTTACTGTCAACCATGACAGTGGCTCATTATCTCATCTGTGTTACACAGCATTTTCCCCCTTCATAAGAGAGTATCCTAATTTTTTAAGAATAAACATTTGACTTCAAAAACCCTTATGGTAATATTTTTCAGATATGTCTGTTCAGATAAGTTGTCATATCACCAGTAATATGTGGAGCTGCTGTTGAACACTCACTGCAACACACACACACACACACACACACACACACACACATGTTTGTGGACTGATGCATTGAAGTTCTGGAAGAGAAGTAATGTGCTGGTGTGCTAGGCTATATTACAAGAAATATAAAATGGCATGTGATACCAAAGATTTTATTTTGAAAAAAAAAAAAAAAAGAATATCTAGAGGCATGAGAAAGGTTGGAAGAAGAACAAGAGAAAAGACACTTCATACTTTACCAAATTGATGTGTCATATATGCGTAATATTTCTCTTTAAAAGTATATTTTTAGTGCTACTAAGGTGCATGTGTCTAAATTTCCAACATCTTTTAGATTCATGGGACTTTTGAAAGTTTTTATAGTATCTGGAATACTTATATATTGTGCAAAACCTACTCTGGTTTTAAATGTTCTTGTCTGGACTTGGAAGCAAAATGGAGGATCCTTCTAATGGCACTAATGGGACTCTCTTTACAAATACTGTTGTCATTTATGTTCAACGACTACTGCAAGAATAAACCTGTGTGGGAACGAAAGACTTAACATGAACATAAGATCTATATTTGTCAAGTCTCAGCTTCCAAAACAATTGCAGAGACCACTTTGAGAAACAACTTTGAAGGCCAGAGTTCAAACGATGTGCTATGCCCTTTTGTGGGTAGTTGTTTTTTTCCACTTCACAAGGGGCTCAGAATCTAATGGTCATCATTGGCAGTTGGGCAATGAAGCATCAGAGGTTTCTGGGGAGCAGGGTTATTGCCAGATTTGACACTAAATCTGTTTGTGGGTTACATTCCAGTGCAAGTGACATGAATCATGGAATGATGGAGAAAGTCATCTATTAAATGTTGTTTTAGCGATCTGTCTTGCAGCCACTTTGGAATACAATCATGGGTGGCAATTTTTTTTTAAAAAGAGATAGCTGTGCTGGTATTTTCCATTTGGCATTCAGCTACTTGTGTAATAACATGGTACATGAGAACCTCCAAGACATCCATAAAGTTTCTTTGTAGAAGCAAACCAGCCTAAGGGTATGTCTTGTGTTTTCCAAACACATAATGAGAGAGCATTAGTCATTTATTTGCTGTCTTCAAAATGGCAATGGGGGCTTTACTAGCTAAATGAGAGATGCAGTCATGCTGCATGGTGAATAGAATAAAGGCTCAAGCATTCCTGCTGATACTCTTTATGATTTCACCAAGAAACTGCTGACTTAGTTTGAGGCTCTGAACAAGAAATAAGTGAAGGCTAAGGCAGAGTTGTAAACTGCATACTTGGGCATTGACAACATCCCTCAAGACATACAGAGAGGTCTTTGGCAAAAAGTGGTAAACAGGCATTTAAGAAAGTCTTTCCGGTAATTAGTTGACCATTACGCTAATTGAACAGAAAATTCAATGTCCACACATGACAAAGAATACAGGCTTAATATAATTAGTTTAGGAAAGTCATTAACAACATCAGAAACAATAACCAAAAAATAGCAACAATAGCAAATTCTGTGGAGGGGGTAGAATTTGATTTCCAGGGTTGCTGCATTATATTATTTAAAAAGTCTAATTTTCAACAAAAATATGAGACATGCAAAGAAATAAAGTAAGGCTTATCCACAGGAATAGAAGTAGTCAATGGATCTTGTGAGAAAGCCCAGACATTGAACTTACTAGAAAAAGGCTTTTTTTTAATTTTTATTTATTTATTTTTTAATTTCATTTATTTTTTTAAATTTCTTTTCAGTGTTCCAGAATTCATTCTTTAGGCACCACACCCAGTGCTCCATGTAATGCATGCCCTCCAAGATACCCATCACCAGGCTCACCCAACCTCCCAACTCCCTCCGCTCCAAAACCCTCAGTTAGTTCCTTAGAGTCCACAGTTTCTCATGGTTCTTCTTCCTCTCCAATTTCCCCCAACTCCCTTCTCTTCTCCATCTCCCCATATCCTCTGTGTTATTCCTTATGTTCCACAAATAAGCAAAACCATATGATAATTGACTCTATCTGCTTGACTTATTTCACTCAGCATAATCTCTTCCAGTCCCATCCATGTTGCTGCAAAAGTTGGGTATTCATCCTTTCTTATGAAGGCATAGAACTCCATAGTATATATGGACCAGATATTCTTTATCCATTCATCTGTTGAAGGCCATCTTGGTTCTTTCCACAGTTTGGCAACTGTGGCCATTGCTGCTATGAACACTGGGGTACCGATCATCCTTCTTTTCACTACGTCTGTATCTTTGGGGTAAATACCCAGTAGTGCAATTGCAGGATCATAGGGAAGCTCTATTTTTAATTTCTTAAGGAATCTCTACACTGTTTTCCAAAGTGGCTGCACCCACTTGCATTCCCACCGACAGTGGGAGACCCCTTTCTCCAAATCCTCTCCAACACATGTTGTTTACTCTCTTGTTAATATTGGCCATTCTAACTGGTGTAAGGTGATATCTCAATATGGTTCTGATTTGAATCTCCCTGATGGCTAGAAAAAGGTATTAAATAAGATAATTTAAACATGCCCTTAAGCTAAAAGAAACAATGTCTAAAAAAATAGAAGTATGAGAATATATTATATATATATATATATATAGAAATTCTGGAATTGAAAAGTACAGTAATTGAGGGGCGCCTGGGTGACTCAGTGGGTTAAAGCCTCTGCCTTCAACTCAGGTCATGATCCTAGGGTCCTGGGATCAAGCCCTGAATTGGGCTCTCTGCTTACCCCTCTCTCTGTCTCTGCCTGCCTCTCTGCCTACTTGTGATCTTTGTTTGCCAAATAACTAAATAAAATATTTTTAAAAAAAGAAAATAAAAGTAATTGAAAGGAAAAAAATTACTAGAAGGGAGAAGCAGCAACTTGAGCCAGTAACAGGAAGAATTAACAAGCTTGAAGATAGTCTAGCTGAGATATCAAATCTGAAAGACAGAAAAAAGAAAAAATGAAGAGTCTCAGAGACCTATGTGATACCATCAAGAATACAAACATATGTATAATGGGAGTCTCAGAAGGAGAGAAGTGTAAGAATGGGACAGAAAGGATGTTTGAGGGGGGGGAGGAGTCAAGATGGCGGAGAAGTAGCAGGCTGAGACTACTTCAGCTAGCAGGAAATCAGCTAGATAGCTTATCTAAAGATTGCAAATACCTGCAAATCCATCGGCAGGGCAGATCGAAGAGAAGAAGAACAGCAATTCTGGAAACAGTAAACAACCACTTTCTGAAAGGTAGGACTGGCGGAGAAGTGAATCCAAAGCGACGGGAAGATAGACCCCGGGGGGAGGGGCTGGCTCCCGGCAAGCGGCGGAGCAACGGAGCACAAAATCAGGACTTTTAAAAGTCTGTTCTGCTGAGGGACATCACTCCAGAGGCTAAACTGGAGCGAAGCCCACACGGGGTCAGCGTGGCCTCAGGTCCCGCAGGGTCACAGAAGGATCAGAAGTGTCTGAGTGTCACAGAGCTTGCGGGTATTGGAACAGGAAAGCCGGCTACAGAGACAGAGCCGACTGTCTTGCAGCTCGGTGTTACCTTGAACCAGCCACAGGCTCGGTGAGCTCGGATCGCGGCCGGAAGTCAGGCAGATGGGAGTAACTGGGCGCTGTTATCTGAGGGGGCACTGAGGAGTGGGGTCCCGGGCTCTCGGCTCCTCCGAGCCGGAGACCAGGAGGCTGCCATTTGTATTCCCGTACTCTGGAACTCTACGGAAAGCGCTCAGGGAACAAAAGCTCCTGAAAGCAAACCTGAGCGGATTACTCAGCCCAGCCCTTGGTAAGGGTGGTGCAATTCCGCCTGGGGCAAAGACACTTGAGAATCACTACACCAGGCCCCTCCCCCAGAAGATCAACAAGAAATCCAGCCAAGACCAAGTTCACCTACCAAGGAGTGCGGTTTCAATACCAAGGAGAGCAGCAGAATTCCAGAGGAGGAGAAAGTAAAGCATGGAACTCATGGCTTTCTCCCTGTGATATTTTTTAGTTTTGCAGTTAACTTAATTTTTTTCTTTTTCATTTTTTTTCTTGCCTTCTGGTAAAAATTTTTATTTAACTTCTACCCTTTTCTTTTTTAACGTTTTTAAACTAATTTATCTAATATATATATTTTTTCTTTTTTATATTTTTCTTTATTTGTTTTCTTTTTTTTAAATTCTTTTTTTTTCTTTCTTCCTTTTTGAACCTCTTTTTATCCTCTTTCTCTCCCCTCACGATTTGAGATCTCTTCTGATTTGGTTAAAGCATATTTTCCTAGGGTTGTTGCCACCCTTTTAGTATTTTACTTGCTCCTTCATATACTCTTAAATGGTCAAAATGACAAGATGGAAAGATTCACCACAAAAAAAAGAACAAGAGGCAGTACCAAAGACTAGGGACCTAGTCAATACAGACATTGGTAATATGTCAGATCTAGAGTTCAGAATGACAATTCTCAAGGTTCTAGCCAGGCTCGAAAAAGGCATGGAAGATATTAGAGAAAACCTCTCGGGAGATATAAAAGCCATTTCTGGAGAAATAAAAGAACTAAAATCTAACCAAGTTGAAATCAAAAAAGTTATTAATGAGGTGCAATCAAAAATGGAGGCTCTCACTGCTAGGATAAATTAGGCAGAAGAAAGAATTAGTGATATAGAAGACCAAATGACAGAGAATAAAGAAGCTGAGCAAAAAAGGGACAAACAGCTACTGGACCACGAAGGGAGAATTCGAGAGATAAATGACACCATAAGATGAAACAACATTAGAATAATTGGGATTCCAGAAGAAGAAGAAAGAGAGAAGGGAGCATAAGGTATACTGGAAAGAATTATTGGGGAGAATTTCCCCAATATGGAAAAGGGAATGAAAATCAAAATTCAGGAGGTCCAGAGAATGTCCCTCAAAATCAATAAGAATAGGCCCACACCCCGTCACCTAATAGTAAAATTTACAAGTCTCAGTGACAAAGAGAAAATCCTGAAAGCAGCCCGGGAAAAGAAGTCTGTAACATACAATGGTAAAAATATTAGATTGGCAGCTGACTTATCCACAGAGACCTGGCAGGCCAGAAAGAGCTGGCATGATATTTTCAGAGCACTAAACGAGAAAAACATGCAGCCAAGAATACTATATCCAGCTAGGCTATCATTGAAAATAGAAGGAGAGATTAAAAGCTTCCAGGACAAACAAAAACTGAAAGAATTTGCAAACACCAAACCAGCTCTAAAGGAAATATTGAAAGGGGTCCTCTAAGCAAAGAGAGAGCCTACAAGTGGTAGATCAGAAAGGAACAGAGACCATATACAGTAACAGTCACCTTACAGGCAATACAATGGCACTAAATTCATATCTCTCAATAGTTACCCTGAATGTTAATGGGCTAAATGCCCCAATCAAAAGACACAGGGTATCAGAATGGATAAAAAAACAAAACCCATCTATATGTTGCCTCCAAGAAACACATTTTAAGCCCGAAGACACCTCCAGATTTAAAGTGAGGGGGTGGAAAAGAATTTACCATGCTAATGGACATCAGAAGAAAGCAGGAGTGGCAATCCTTATATCAGATCAATTAGATTTTAAGCCAAAGACTATAATAAGAGATGAGGAAGGACACTATATCATACTCAAAGGGTCTGTCCAACAAGAAGATCTAACAATTTTAAATATCTATGCCCCCAACGTGGGAGCAGCCAACTATATAAACCAATTGATAACAAAATCAAAGAAACACATCAACAATAATACAATAATAGTAGGGGACTTTAACCCTCCCCTCACTGAAATGGACAGATCATCCAAGCAAAAGATCAGCAAGGAAATAAAGGCCTTAAACGACACACTGGACCAGATGGACATCACAGATATATTCAGAACATTTCATCCCAAAGCAACAGAATACACATTCTTCTCTAGTGCACATGGAACATTCTCCAGAATAGATCACATCCTCGGTCCTAAATCAGGACTCAACCGGTATCAAAAGATTGGGATCATTTCCTGCATATTTTCAGACCACAATGCTCTAAAGGTAGAATTCAACCACAAAAGGAAGTTTGGAAAGAACCCAAATACATGGAGACTAAACAGCATCCTTCTAAAGAATGAATGGGTTAACCGGGAAATTAAAGAAGAATTGAAAAAAATCATGGAAAAAAATGATAATGCAAATCCAATGGTTCAAAATCTGTGGGACACAACAAAGGCAGTCCTGAGAGGAAAATATATAGCAGTACAAGCCTTTCTCAAGAAACAAGAAAGGTCTCAGGTACACAACCTAACCCTACACCTAAAGGAGATGGAGAAAGACCAGAAAGAAACCCTAAGCCAAGCAGGAGAAGAGAAATCATAAAGATCAGAGCAGAAATCAATGAAATAGAAACCAAAAAAACAATAGAACAAATCAACGAAACTAGGACTGGTTCTTTGAAAGAATTAATAAAATTGATAAACCCCTGGCCCGACTTATCAAAAAGAAAAGAGAAAGGACACAAATAAATAAAATCATGAATGAAAGAGGAGAGATCACAACTAACACCAAAGAAACACAAACTATTATAAGAACATACTATGAGCAACTCTACGCCAACAAATTTGACAATCTGGAAGAAATGGATGCATTCCTAGAAACATATAAACTACCACAACTGAACCAGGAAGAAATAGAAAGCCTGAACAGACCCATAACCAGTAAGGAGATTGAAACAGTCATTAAAAATCTCCAAACAAACAAAAGCCCAGGGCCAGACGGCTACCCGGAGGAATTCTACCAAACATTTAAAGAAGAACTAATTCCTATTCTCCTGAAACTGTTCCAAAAACTAGAAATGGAAGGAAAACTTCCAAACTCATTTTATGAGGCCAGCATCACCTTGATCCCAAAACCAGACAAGGATCCCATCAAAAAAGAGAGCTATAGACCAATATCCTTGATGAACACAGATGCGAAAATACTCAACAAAATACTAGCCAATAGGATTCAACAGTACATTAAAAAGATTATTCACCACGACAAGTGGAATTTATTCCAGGGCTGCAAGGTTGGTTCAACATCTGCAAATCAGTCAATGTGATACAACACATCAATAAAAGTAAGAACAAGAGCCATATGATACTCTCAATAGATGCTGAAAAAGCATTTGACAAAGTACAGCATCCCTTCCTGATCAAAACTCTTCAAAGTGTAGGGATAGAGGGCACATACCTTAATACCATCAAAGCATCTATGAAAAACCCACCGCAAATATCATTCTCAATGGAGAAAAACATAAAGCTTTTCCGTTAAGGTCAGGAACACGGCAGGGATGTCCATTATCACCACTGCTATTCAACATAGTACTAGAGGTCCTAGCCTCAGCAATCAGACGACAAAAGGAAATTAAAGGCATCCAAGTTGGCAAAGAAGAAGTCAAATTATCACTCTTCGCAGATGATATGATACTATATGTGGAAAACCCAAAAGACTCCACTCCAAAACTGCTAGAACTTGTACAGGAATTCAGTAAACTGTCAGGATATAAAATCAATGCACAGAAATCAGTTGCATTTCTCTACACCAACAACAAGACAGAAGAAAGAGAAATTAAGGAGTCAATCCCATTTACAATTGCACCCCAAACCATAAGATACCTAGGAATAAACCTAACCAAAGAGGCACAGAATCTATACTCAGAAAACTATAAAGTACTCATGAAAGAGATTGAGGAAGACACAAAAAAATGGAAATATGTTCTATGCTCCTGGATTGGAAGAATAAATATTGTGAAAATGTCTATGCTACCTAAAGCTATCTACACATTTAATGCAATTCCTATCAAAGTACCATCCATCTTTTTCAAAGAAATGGAACAAATAATTCTAAAATTTATATGGAACCAGAAAAGACCTCGAATAGCCAAAGGGATATTGAAAAAGAAAGCCAAAGTTGGTGGCATCACAATCCCGGACTTCAAGCTCTATTACAAAGCTGTCATCATCAAGACAGCATGGTACTGGCACAAAAACAGACACATAGATCAATGGAACAGAATAAAGAGCCCAGAAATAGACCCTCCACTCTACGGTCAACTAATCTTCGACAAAGAAGGAAAGACTGTCCAATGGAACAAGACAGCCTCTTCAATAAATGGTGCTGGGAAAATTGGACAGCCACATGCAGAAAAATGAAATTGGACCATTTCCTTACACCACACATGAAAATAGACTCAAAATGGATGAAGGAGCTCAATGTGTGAAAGGAATCCATCAAAATCCTTGAGGAGAACACAGGCAGCAACCACTTCAACCTCAGCCGCAGCAACATCTTCCTAGGAAAATCGCCAAAGGCAAGGGAAGCAAGGGCAAAAATGAACTATTGGGATTTTATCAAGATCAAAAGCTTTTGCACAGCAAAGGAAACAGTTAACAAAATCAAAAGACAACTAACAGAATGGGAGAAGATATTTGCAAATGACATATCAGATAAAGGACTAGTGTCCAAAATCTATAAAGAACTTAGCAAACTCAACACCCAAAGAACAAATAATCCAATCAAGAAATGGGCAGAGGACATGAACAGACATTTCTGCATAGAAGACATCTAGATTGCCAATAGACACATGAAAAAGTGCTCCATATCACTCGGCATCAGGGAAATACAAATCAAAACCACAATGAGATATCACCTCACACCAGTCAGAATGGCTAAAATCAACAAGTCAGGAAATGACAGATGATGGCGAGGATGCGGAGAAAGGGGAACCCTCCTACACTGTTGGTAGGAATGCAAGCTGGTGCAACCGCTCTGGAAAACAGCATGGAGGTTCCTCAAAATGTTGAAAATAGAACTGCCCTATGACCCAGCAATTGCACTACTGGGTATTTACCCTAAAGATACAAACGTAGTGATCCAAAGGGGCACGTGCACCCGAATGTTTATAGCAGCAATGTCCACAATAGCCAAACTATGGAAAGAACCTAGATGTCCATCAACAGATGAATGGATCAAGAAGATGTGGTGGTATATATACACAATGGAATACTCTGCAGCCATCAAAAGAAATGAAATCTTGCCATTTGCAACAACATGGATGGAACTAGAGCGTATCATGCTTAGCGAAATAAGTCAAGCAGAGAAAGACAACTATCATATGATCTCCCTGATATGAGGAAGTGGTGATGCAACATGGAGGCTTAAGTGGGTAGAAGAATAAATGAAACAAGATGGGATTGGGAGGGAGACAAACCATAAGTGACTCTTAATCTCACAAAACAAACTGAGGGTTGCCGGGGGGAGGGGGTTTGGGAGAAGGGGGTGGGATTATGGACATTGGGGAGGGTATGTGATTTGGTGAGTGCTGTGAAGTGTGTAAACCTGGTGATTCACAGACCTGTACCCCTGGGGATAAAAATATATGTTTATAAAAAATAAAAAATTAAAAAAAAATTGCTAGTAGAAACAAAGAATGAAATTTTATAATAATAAAAGGGTTAATTGATGAAGAAGGCATAACAATTATAAACATATGTTTACCTAATGTCAGAGACCTGACATATGAAGCAAAAAGTGACAGAAATGACAGGAAAAATATACAATTCAACACTAATGATTGGAGATTTTAATAACTCTTTCAATGATGGATAGAACAACTACAAAGAATAATGAAAAAATAGAAGATTTTGCAA
This sequence comes from Mustela nigripes, assembly GCF_022355385.1. Lineage (NCBI taxonomy): Eukaryota > Metazoa > Chordata > Mammalia > Carnivora > Mustelidae > Mustela > Mustela nigripes. Next base: position 104,133,223 of record NC_081560.1, read on the forward strand.
CCCTATAAACTGACTAGATCAACAGACATCCATAGACCCCACCTAATAACAGACTACTCCTAATATGCACCTAATAAGAATGCATATTATTCTCAAGTGTCCATAAAGAATTCTCCAAGATAGATGATTTTAAGCCATAAAAGTAGTATCAAAAATGTAAAATAATTGAAATTGTACAAAAGATTAACATTCTATAAAATGATATGAAATTAGAAATCAATAACAATTTGGAAAATGTATAAATACATGGAAATCAAACTTAAGTGATCAATAGGTCAAAAAAGAAATCACAAAGGAAATTAGAAAATACTTTGAGATGAATGGGGGCACGTGGGTAGCTCAGTCAGCTAAGTGTCTGACTTTTGATTTCAGTTCAGGTCATGATCTCAGGGTCATGAAATAGAGCCCCACTTGGACTGGGTGTGGAGCCTGCTTAACATTATCACTCTCTGACTCTCCATGTCCCCTCCTGCTCCTGCACACACACACTCTCTCTAAAAAATAACAAAAACAGAAACAAAAAAAAAAAAAGAAAATAATTTGAGATGAATAAAACCAAAATACAGTCTTCCAGTTTTGGAATGAATAAATCACAAGCATAAAAAGCACAGCATACGGAATACAGTCAATGATATTTTAACAGTGCTGAATGGTGGCAGATGGTAGCTACACTTGCGGTGAGCATAACATAACATATAGAGAAGCTGAATAACTCTGTTATATACCTGAAACTAATGTAGAACTGTGTCAATTATACTCAAATCTTTTAAATACATGTCAAATTATATGAGGTGCAGCTAAAGCAGTATAGAAGGGAAATTTATGGCTCAAATACATATATTGAAAAGAAAGAAAGTCTCACATTAATAACCTGAGGTTTTATCTTAAGAAATTAGGAAAAGAAGAGAAAACTAAGCTAAAGCAAGAAGGAGAAAAAATAATGAAGTTTAGAAACTAAATAAATGAAATAGAGAACAGAAGAACATTACAGCAAACCAACAAAACCAAAAATTGGTTCTTTGAAAAAGATCAACAATTATGATAAACCTTTAGCTAGAGCTCAAATTATTTAAATCAGGAGTGAAGAAGGCACATCAATACTGACCTTAGATAAATAAAAAAGGATTTTAAGGGAACACTATAAACAATTGTATGCCAACATTTAAGACAGCCTACATGAAATGAACAAATTCCTAAAAAGATAAAAACTATCAAAACTGAGTCAAGAAAAAAGAAAATCTGAATATACTTACAGAAAATTAAGAGATTGAAAAGATAATAAAAATTTACCAAAAAAATTTTTTTAAGATTTAAAAAATTTAATAAAAATGAAAAAATAATTTTTAAAAAGCCCAGACACAAGTTACTTGTGGTGAATTCTATCAATCAATCAATCAATATTAGCAATACTTCACAAACTCTTTGAAAAAAATAGAAAACAAGAAAACATTTAACAACTTAGTCTATGAATCCAGCATTCCTGTTTCCAAATTCAGGCAGACATCACAAGAAAGGAAAGTGACACACAAGTAGTGTCCCTTATAAATATAGATACAAAAATCTCAAACATGTCTTGAAAGAAATTGCTGTGGCCGATGTTGAAGAGGTTACTGCCTAGGTTCTCCTCTAGGATTTTGATAGGTTCCTGCCTCATGTTGAGGGCTTTTATCCATGTTGAGTTTATCTTTGTGTATGGTGTAAGAAAATGGTTGAGTTTCACTCTTCTACACATAACTGTCCAATTTTCCCAGCACCATTTATTGAAGAGACTGTCCTTTTTCCACTGTATATTTTTTCCTGCTTTTGTCAAAGATTATTTGACCATAGATTTGTGGGTCCATATCAGGACTCTCTACTCTGTTCCACTGGTCTATGTGTCTGTTTTTGTGCCAGTACCATGCTGTCTTGATCATCACAGCTTTGTAGGAAAGCTTGAAATCAGGCAACACGATACCCCCAGTTTTGTTTTTCTTGTTCAACATATCCTTAGCTATTCGGGATCTCTTCTGGTGCCATACAAATTTTAGGATTGTTTGTTTCAGCACTTTGAAAAATGCCAGTAGAATTTTGATCAGGATGGCACTGAAAGTATAGATGGCTCTAGGCAGTATAGACATTTTAACAATGTTTATTCTTCCGATCCATGAATATGGCATTCTTTTCATCTTTTTGTGTCTTCTTCAATTTCTTTTATGAGTGTTCTGTAGTTCCTCGAGTACAGATCCTCTTTGGTTAGGTTTATTCACAGGTATCTTATGGTTCTTTGTGCTATAGTAAATGGAATTGATTCTCTAATTTCCCTTTCTATATTTTCATTGTTAGTGTATAAGAAAGCAACTGATTTCTGTGCATTGATTTTGTATCCTGCCACATTACTGAATTGCTGTACGAGTTCTAGTAGTTTGGGGGTGGAGTCTTTTGGGTTTTCCATATAAATTATCAGGTCATCTGCAAAGAGAGAGAGTTTGACTTCTTCTTTGTCAATTTAAATACCTTTTGTGGAGCATAAGGAATGACACGGAGGACATTAGGAGAAGGAAAGGAAAAGTGAATTGGGGGAAATTGGAAGGAGAGATGAACCAGGAGAGACTTTCGACTCAGAAACAAACAGGGTTTTGGAGGGAAGGGTGTGGGGGGTTCAGTGAGCCTGGTGGTGGGTATTATGGAGGGCATGTATTGCATGGAGCACGGGGTATGGTACATAAACAATGAATCTTGGAACACTGAAAAAATAAAATAAAATTTTTTTAAAAATCTCAAACAAAATATAAGTAACCCCATTGCAGCAACATGTAGAATTAATTATACACCATGACCAAGTGGAATTTACCCCAAGAATATAAGGTTGGTTAAACATACAGAATTTAATCCATGTACTGTATCATCTGAATAAAATAAAGGACAAAAAATATGATCACTTCAATAGTAAAGGCATTTGACAAAATCTAGTATCTTCTATGATAAAAAAAATAAAAACATTCAACTAAGAATAACAGTGATATCATACCCTGATAAATGGTATCTATGAAAAAAATCCCAAGACTGGAAGCTTTCCTGATAATTTTAGGATTAAGAAAGTGTGTCTGCTTTTACCCCTTCTATTCTACATTGTACTGGAGATTCTAGTGAAGGAAGTTAGGGATGCAAAATAAATAAAAGGCAGCTAGGTTGTAAAGGTAGAAGTAAAACTATTTCTTTTTGCTATGACATCTTTTGCATAGACATCCTGTGGAATCCACACATACAAAAAATGGACTAGTGCTAAATAAGCAAGTATAGCAAGTTTGCAGGACACAAGATCATATGCAAAATTAATTGTATTTCTGTACATTATTTTCCTGGCACAAAACATGTTTCCCGCATAGAGTCTGCACAAGATCTTTTCATCCACAAAGCCTAAACAATTACACTTTCAGGCACTGTAGGTACACTCAGGTAGGCAAGAGTCCCAGAAGCTCTATTAAAATTAATCAGTCTTCACTACTTGACATCGAGCTCAAACCAATATTTGTTTTTGATAGAAAGACAAACAAACAAAACAAAATCAGAGTGAATTAACCTGTTTGGGCTGCCGTAACAAAATATCATAGACTGTGCACCTTAAACTAAGCAATTTCCCACACTTCTAAATGCTGCAAAATTCGTGATCAAGGTGCCAGCTGATTCATTTCCCAGAAAGAGCTCTCTTCCTGGCTTACAGGTGGTCACCTTCTCACTGTGTCTTCACACAGTAGAGAAAACCATTATGCTTTCTTGTGTCTATTCTTTTTTTTTTTTAAAGATTTTATTTATTTATTTGTCAGAGAGAGAGCGAGCGAGAGTGAGCACAGGCAGACAGAGTGGAAGGCAGAGTCAGAGGGAGAAGCAGGCTCCCCGCGGAGCAAGGAGCCCGATGTGGGACTCGATCCCAGGACGCTGGGATCATGACCTGAGCCGAAGGCAGCTGCTTAACCAACTGAGCCACCCAGGAGTCCCTCTTGTGTCTATTCTTTTAAGAACACTAATCTCATCATGAGGGCTCTACCCTCTGACCTCATCTAACTCTATCTCCCACATGCCCCCTCTCCAAATGTCATCAGGGCCCCAATACATGAATCTGGGAGTGGGGTCACAACATTCAGTCCACAACACAGAAAAATCGACTTGAATCTAGAAAATGTCTGATTAACTTTACCCAAAGTTTTCATTTTTTTTTTTTTCTTTATCACCCTTTGGGTTTCCATCAGCATTATCAGGAAATCACCTGATCTAGTATCCATGAAGAGCCCATTTCTCCTTGAGGGAAGGAATTTTGTGCATGTTTGGCTAAGTAACCCCAAACAAACGGTCCAAGACAAAGACAAGATTACTAGTTCTGAAGAGCTCTTTTCTATGTTTCCCATTATAAACTAAGAAATAGAAGGCTCAGGATTCTATCATTGAAATATTGAGTAACATGCATGGCCCTGTTTGGAAAATATCAAACTGTATTTGATTGTATTTACTCAGCATCAGTAGTATTCAATTAGCAGAATGAGCAGTGGAGTGAAAAATTTCAAGCAACGTTTCGTCCAATGTTCATTTTATTAGGCTTGACTGTTAGGCTCCTTGAATTTTGTACATCAAGTAAAACACCAAAGTTGTCCTGTAAAGATGCCGTTTTAGAGGTGATAAGAAAGAGTCCTCTTTCCTTATCTTGACCTCTGATTTGGTTACTTCCTCCTCTCTACTCTGAACTGGAGGTTCTCAAGTCTTTTGGAAAGCATAAGCCCAGAAGAACTGTCCTTTGCTAAGAAGTGAATCTGGGAACTCTGAGGAGCTTTGCAGAATAGAGAGTGGTAACGCTTAGCATAAATGGTGCTAAGATCACAAAAAGTTGGAAACATGCTATGGTTTGTCACAATAGTCATCCCTGGGCAGGTAATATATGTGCAGATAAGTGAGGGAGATTAATGCATTCGATTGCATTCTACTGTGAGTACTAAAGACCAAGTCAGAGAAGACACATTCCTTTCCCTGAAAGGATTCAAACTGAAGGTGTCAGGCAGAAACCGGTCTTTACATGTGGGGAATGCCATGCAGGCTCATGCTATGGGAAGCCATTCCCAAAGTGAATGTTGGCATTCAGTTATTTTTTTTTTAAAGATTTTATTTATTTATTTGTCAGACAGAGATCACAAGCAGGCAGAGCAGCAGGCAGAGAGAAAGGAGGAGGCAGGCTCCCTGCTGAGCAGAGAGCCTGATTCGGGGCTCGATCCCAGAACCCTGGTATCATGACCTGAGCCGAAAGAAAAGACTTTAACCTACTGAGCCACCCAGGCACCCCTGGCATTCAGTTATTATCAGAAAGCTTTAAAAAGTCCAAAAAGAGTAAAAAGTCAAGATTCACTCAAGAAAAAGTAGAATTATTCTAAGAGAAAAATCAAGGGCTCTCTTTTATATCCCAGAGACATGCTAAGCTTTGGGAACTGTGGCCTGCTACAGTTCTCTTCCTTCTGAAACACAGACCACAAAGAATTCTGTGCATAGACATTAAACTTAGTGAAACTTACACCAGGAGCCATGTACACAAATCTTCATACCTGCGTGATATCCATGTGACTGGACAATGGATAAATAAAGCATGACATTACAGTAGCACACTATATTTTGATAAAAAAATAATTGTATTATAGTTGTACACAAGAACTTGAAAGCATCTTAGAATGTGAGTGAAGAAAAAAGTTCACCTTTACCAGAGTATCGATGATACAAAATTAATAATTAACAGGCACCACCCTCTATGTCTCCTTCCTCTGTTCTCACCATCTAAATAGATTGTTCATTTCTTGGGCATGTGGACTGTTTTATGCAAGGCCTTATATTCGAGCCATGTTGAAGTGTGCCCTGTAGTGGGTACTTATATAAAGCAGAGAGCTGAGGTCCTTGGACCCCTGGCTAATCCTGGTTAATCCTCCAGTTTACTGGGCAACCATCTTATACAGTTTAAATACAGAAAACTGAAAGAACTAAGCTACCTTAGTTAAAGGCCAAATGAGAAAATTCATTCCCAACAGGGAAAAATCTCCGTTCATGTTTCACAGGAATCAAGACTGTGGCCTCAAGAATGACTCACCTGACATTGAAGGCATGAAGTATGGTAGAGTGACAAAGACTCACTTCGAGGAGGTAACTCAGAACTGGGTCTGCCACACCATGGATGCAGGCAATGATGGGCTGGAGAAAATTGCAGATTTAGAGAATAGATGGGTCCTCCCGGCGAACTTTGACCAACCAATGCTTGTATCTTGGAGGAGGGAAGATTGAAGGACCTGTATATTTTTAATCAAACTAGAAATTATGGCAACTATTTTCTACCCCTTTAAAATAAAAATGCCAGTTTCATTTGTACTAATGATTATCATGTAATTATAGCATAACTCTCTGGCTAAGGGTAAATGTGTAAATGTGCTCTGAATGAAAGAATGGTACAAAAATGCAGTTAGTTATTATTAATGACCAAACTAATATCATAATTTGAGCTAGACTTCTTATGAGCTTGGTTTTCTGATCCTCAAACATCACATGTAATATCTTCAACATACAGAGCAGACAATTCTGTGATGCTCTCTCGTAGTCACTTTTTGCTAAGCAACTATGGTTTTTTTTTTTTTTAAAGATTTTATTTATTTATTTGGCAGACAGAGATCACAAGTAGGCAGAGAGGCAGAGAGGCAGACAGAGAGAGAGGGGGAAAGCAGGCTTTCTGCTAAGCAGAGAGCCCGATGTGGGGCTCGATCCCAGGACTCTGGGATCACGACCTGAGCTGAAGGCAGAGGCCCAACCCACTGAGCCACCCAGGTGCCCCGCAACTATGGTTTTTAAAACCAGGTAAGGGTCTGGGTTATGAGTTCCTAGATGAAACCCCCACAGGATGCACACTTTGAATGGAACATTATTTATCTCTTTCCTCTCCTTCTTCTCACTTAGAGGCTAAGGGATCTCCTGAAACTCCTATCATAGAGACTCCAAATGAATCTCGAATGTGTTTGCCATTATGTCTACCTCCTGACCCTAGCTCAGCTTTCTAACTTTCTCAGAAACACATATGCAACGTCCTTGCACCAGTGGGCCCATTCTGGTTCTGTCTGATCGACAAGAGCTGGGCACTTTCAAGACAGCTCAGGGGCCAAATCTCCCACTGGTAATTATTCATGTTGTGCCTGCTTATGTAATGCAGCCAAAGAGCAGTAAATACCACTAGGCACAGAGGGGGAAAGTAGAGGCCCATAAAGAAACTTGTTTGGGGTAAGTCAATTACTTGTGACATTTACTGCAAGGTAAATTCCAATTACCATTATCATGAAGTTGCTAACTCCAATTTGAGGTAAAAGCCAAGGGCACCTGTTTATTAACTCAAAGCTCACTAGGCATGTCCTTGAGTACTATTCATTTTTGGATGAAATGAAATATACTGGTGGTTTTTTTCCCAGAGAAAAGATAGCCATGGTGAACCTACATACTCAGTGAGGAGAGCCAGTGTTTTGTTGCTTCCTTTCAAGCATGCTTGTGATTTTAGTTTTGCCTGAGGCTGCTTTCTTGGGCTCCTTGGCAGGGACCAAGAACCCTGCCCTGTGACTCAGGGTCTGACTGCTGAGGCATGAACTCTAAGGCGGGTTGAAAGAGCCACCCGATGGAGAACAAAGGTGGGTTTTTTTGTGGTGTTTTTTGGTTTTTGTTTTTATTTTCCCCAGAAGTGCCCAAGTCTTAGCAGGCACAATCAAAGAGATAAAGGGTTTACCCACTACTCTTCCTAACAATGTCTTCTTTTGTGATTCAGGGGTAAGCTCTCATGCTCCTCCTCCAGAGAAACCAGGTGGGATGCCTTCTCCCCTGGTCAGTTCTACAGAAACACTGGAATATGTGGCAATCATTTCACTAAGTCCAAAAGTGGTCCCTGGGAGTTCATTTCACAATCCAATTCAGAGAAACACTTAAGACATTTATCGTCCATGAGCCTTTCACCCCTTAAAATCCTGACCAAAAATTCAAGTGTCTCCCTTCACAAGTATGGGTAACCCTGAGGAAACAGTTCCAATGATGATAAGATTTTTTTCTTCTTAACTTATCTGAGCTAATATAGGAATACCTCGAATCTTCTTTGAATCTGCATATTAACTGACTCTAATATGATTTATATTAATATTTTGGATATATGTAACTTTTCCAAGTGAAAATGAAAAAGATGATAATATCCTGTTGTGATGTTCTGAATAAGTGTCTGGGCCTGCCACCTCCTTATTATGGCATCGTCCTTTTCTGCAGTCAAGAGTCTTCCCTCACATAATAATCGCCTACACAGGCGTGCACGCACACAATCCTTCCGCAACGGACAGCTTCACATTGCAGCTGGAACTCCTGAGACACAGGAGAATACAACTACCACTCCCAGAAGCTTGTCATTTTGGAAGCAGCAAATGCCTCCGCAGCTGTCTGGGAAATGTGGAGGCATCTGCTGGTGCCACTCCTGTCTGGGCCCTTCTCCACTGGGTATGATGGCCATTGTTGGTGAAGAGGTTGCTGCCCACATTAAACCTGATCTCTCAACACCCACCCCCCAGCCTCTCCCTGAGACCTTAAACCTGAGCTCTGTCAAGCCTCAGAACAACTAGCTATTCACCTCAGCTGAAGGCTCCACCTACCTCTGCCTCTCTCTAACTCCACCTATATTCTGTTTCAGAGACCTTGTAAATCCCCTTCACCAAGACTTTTCTACCCAGACAATTTTCAACAACTTGGAACTTCAAAAACCCAGATTCAGGGACCTGAATCTCCCCGCTTTTAGGAGGTCCCTGTAGTCCATGTGCAAATTTACCCACCACTCTTCCTAACATCTTCTTTTGTGATAGATAAATAAATAAATAAATAAATAAATAAATATTTCACCTTGCCAACATTGTTAAAAGGAGTCTTACAACATTATTATTTTCTGGATATGTTAGCGCATTTCCATCTATCTCTCTAGAGAATTGGCAAATGCAAAGGTGTCAGTAATGCCCAACCTGCATGGGATACATGGACACAGAGGCTGGATCCAAGGTCACTCAACTCAGGGCCATTACCCTGGGGGTCAATACCAACCTATCTACTTCTAGCCTGGGTTTTTTCCTCAAGGGGGGCTCGGGATAAAGGTGCAACAGGACTACAATTCAGAAACCATCCAAATAAACATGCCTTACATTTCTTTTCTTTTTTTTTTTTACATTTATTTATTTACTTACTTACTTATTTATTTATGAGAGAGAATGAGAGAGCACAAGCAGGGGGAATGGCAGACAGAGGGAGAGAGAAAAACAGACTCCCCACTGAGCTGGGAGCCCAACCTGGGGCTGGAGCCCAACCTGGGGCTTGATCCCAGGACTCTGGGATCATGACTTGAACCAAAGGCAGCCACTTAACAGACTGAGCCACCCAGGGCCCCTCCAACTCTATTTTTTTTTAATTGTCTTTCAAATAACAAAGGTACTAAGTACTTAGGTCTTAAAGCCACTTAACTTTCATTTACCTTGGCCACATCCTCTCACATGACTTCTCCATTTGTCTCTGATAACATCTAAAAAGAAATTATCCTTTCTTTTTCATCTGGGAATCCAGGGACATCCTGAGACCAAACAAGATTTGCCAATTAATAATCTGAGGTGATAATTTTCTTGCAAGGCAAGAATGTTGGAAGAGAAAGAAGAAACCAAACCAACCAACCAACCAGCTAATTAAGAACAAGAAAAGGAAAATGCAGTTCATGTTGAAGGATCTGACAGAAGCAACTGCAAACAGGAAGTTGCTGCCAGGTGGGCTGAGTGATACTGTGACCTTCCAGCCATTCCTAGAGGAAAAGTCCTATCCTCTCCTTCAGCCCTTTCTGTTTGGCAATATCAGCAGGTACAGGGCAGGAGTCAATAAATGTGGAACTTTCCAAAGCTTTTCATGACATTCTGGTTAACTTCATTCATAGTTACCATTTGTCCTGTTCATGGAGTATTTTTCTCACAGATAATGCCAAATCAAAGAAAGAAATATTTGTCATGGCATGCTATATGCCAGATATGGGCACTTAGGAAATAAGAATGACCAGCACACCATTACTTCTCCAGAGAAAATAACTGCTAGACATATAAATATTTTCAATACTATGTCACAGTGGATGAATTCTAGAATGTATAGGAGACTGAGCATACACAGGGAACTTTAACCCAGCAGAAGAAGTGGAAGAAGGTAGTCAAGAGGACTTCCTAGAGAAGGTGCTCCTAGGATGAGTTATGAAGAACAAATAGGGGATTCTGGAAGAAAAACTATGGATGAAGAGCAGGAGTGAAATAATTGGTCAGCAAGATGTGTTCTGAGAATTAGAGGTGATGCTAGGAAGAAATAATGGGAGATGAACTCAGAAGGAAGAAATAATGGGAGATGAACTCAGAAAGTCAAGGGAAACCAGGTTGTGAAGGACCTGAATTCATGCATAGGTGTAGGACTTTGTGAGGTACACAACAGGGAGTAACTGAAAAGTTTTGCACAAGGGAGTGAGGAACCATCTAGCAATAATCTGAAAAATGAATTTGGGGGAATGGATGTCATAGAAGGAAAAAACTGGGACAAGAAGACATGCCAATAAGTTATTAAAATATTAATGGCTAAGAGATCATAAAAATTGAATTAAAACCCTCTCGGGATGAGGTTATTTGTGAGGTAAAATTTATAGGACTTTCTGAGCAATTAAATGGAAAATGGGAGACATAGGATTCAAAAGTAACTTCCAGGTATCTGACTGGAGTGACTCAGTTGGCAACTGCACTGATAAATACCATAGAGGATACAGGAGGAAGGTTACTTGGAGAAAAATAGGAGTGTTAGGTGGGTTGAGTTTGAAGTGGCTGTGAGGCATCCAGGTGGGGATATCTAGTAGGCGTTGGGTGGGCATATGAGTATGGAGCTGGAAGAGAGGTCATGGTTACAGAAATAAACATGTGAGTCATCTATACCTAAAAGGTGGGTAACCGTATGTGATTCAATGAGCTCATTCAGGAATGAGGAGAGAGGAAAGACAAAACTCTGGAAAATCCCAACAGTTAAAATGGGTGGCTCTTCATTCCTATGAAGTAAATCAGAATGTTTAGGATAACCTTTTTCCCATCACCACTTTGGAGGGGATTTTTTTACTTGTTCAGAGTCCCCCCAGGCACCAGATCTTTTGACCAATGACAAACACTGGAATCAAACAATAGCATAAGAACTTAAGCATTACCTATCCTTGTGAATTTTAGACTCTAAGGGATTCTGGCTGCTTCAGTGTTTTAATACCAAGGAAAGAACGACTAAGAATGAAATTTCAGGCATAAACAAAGATTTTTGAAGCCAAGATGACTTGTTATTCCAGTCATCTTCACCCAGGGTTCTGGTCTCAGTGGATACTACTCATTTCACCCTGCAGATTAGCTATAAGGCCTGAATAAGTGAAAATGTCTCCAAAACAAGTAAATCATCCCCATGCTAATTTCGGCCTTGTTTTGGTAGGTTAATAGAGTTTCCATATTTTCCCCTTTCTCACTAAAGATTTCAGGGGACAGGGTATGTGGCAAAGACTGTTTCCCCACCAGTTTCATTCTCCTTTCTTCAGCTCATGGCTAGACATTTCCCACTTCCCCTTACGACCATCACCTGACTAATTTCTCTCCAATAGAAAGAATTTCTGCTTCTCAGTAATAGGATAAGTGCTCTCTACATCCCTGAAATCCTTCCTTTAGTGACTGTCATCTTTGTAGTACCCAGAGCAATATGAAAAAATGGTTGTGGTTAAAAAAAATCATTTGCCACTCAGGCAGCAACCATGTGTGCCCCATGTGGGTAATCATTCTCTTTGTCATGTAGGAAACATAACAGGAGGTGCTTGGCTGTGATATGAAAGTAAGTTTGCCCCATATTCTATTATCTTCTGATATGATTCCTACCTTCTTGATTTGGTTTGCATTAACTTTTGATTGGTAGAGAATAAACTTTTCCAACCCTGAAAATATTAGATCACCTAATGCTCAACTTTTTTTTAAATTTCATTTTATTTTTTCAGTGTTTCAAGATTCATTGTTTATGCACCACACCCAGGACTCCATGCATGACATGCCCTCCTTGCTTATTCTACAGTTTTCATGTAAAAGGACAACTTTCAACAAAATTGTAGTTTTCTTCCTCTGATTTCAAATATGCCAACTTTAACATATGCTTATTTAATTCTGCTGGGACTTTTATTATCTCTTTTAAGAGCCCACAAAAAGTGGTTCACGTGTTCCAATATTGTGAATTTCTCCTACCAAATTCCCTAGTGCAGCAGCGTTTGCAGGCATGTGGTCTAAGGTCTAACATATAGCAGTTTGGGACATGACTACACTGATGAGTAAATTGATTCACTGAGTCCTAAGCTGTAAATAGGAGTTCTCAATGCCTTCCCCTCTATTCCCTTAGCTTAGCATTTTCATAGTTAGGGTTAATGACTATACACACTCCTGGTAATGATTTAAGTCAAGATCCTATCTGTGCTTGATTTCCTAAATATGAGGTATCAAGCACAGATGTTAATTGACTCACAATACTTGAGAGCCCAGTAGAAGACCTGATTTTGCATGTGACTTTAAAAAACAAAATGAGAGTCCTTGTCCCAGTAGTTAGAAGTCTTGTCCAATGATGATGCTAATCACTGTGGCAAAAGGGAGACAACTTGCTCTTTGGATCAAGTACTACACTCTTGGGATGAGAATGGAACCCCACACAGACATCCATGACTGAAAGAGGAGGAGAGGAGAATCCTTAGACAAAAATTAGATATGTAGGAAAAACAACATTGCCTGAGCAAACTCAAGCAAAATCAACACCAACAACAAAATAATGAAAAAAGAAATCTCTCTTGAACAGATCTTTTAGTCTGTTTTTCAAATGCCATATTTTTGTACAAGTGTGGATATTATTAAGCAAATATTTATTTCTTCCTCTTCCCTCCCTGAGTGAAGTTTGTCTTCCTGACCCACTCACTGGTGCTGTTTAGCCATATGATTTTCTATGGCTGATGGGATGTTAATGGACATGACATGAAGAGGCCTTACATGTGTTTGTGTGTTTTGACTTGGCTCTTGTGCCTTGAATATGCCATAGGAAACGCATGCTTCAGTTAGAGCTGCCCCATCAGCCTGCATCAGCAGATCTGAATCCAGTCCACAACCTCAAGCTAGGCCATTCTAGATGATGATTCTAGATGAGTCCATTCTAGATGAACTGCAGGCACCCTGCATAACTATAAAAGAAGAAATGCTTGTGTGGTAAGCTCCTGAGCTTTGAGATTGTCATGCAGCATTATTTTGGCAAGTTATCAAGACATTTTTATTTTTGCCATAGATGCTCCAGAATTTCCTTCTAAAAGCAGAATTTCTAAGTGCAGGAATAGAGAACAAGGGAAATTATCTTTAGGTTGCATTTCCAGAGCAAGGACATTGTTTTTTTGTTTGTTTGTTTGTTTTTTAATTGCTAATCATGTTTAATTATTTTTTCTTTTTTTTAAATTTTTAAAATTTATTTTCAGTGTAACAGTATTCATTGTTTTTGTACCACACCCAGTGCTCCATGCAATCTGTGCCCTCTCCAATACCCACCACTTGGTGGGTATTGGAAAGGACATTGTTTTTATTCAGAAGGAAGGTTTACTTGGATGGGCTAATAGAGATCTTGGGGATGATGGGATGTTGTCAGTTCTAAGAGGTACCCTTTTCCACTCTAACATTTCTGTCCCAGCATGTGTTATTTAATCAATCATTGGTGGATGGTAGTTTCTTCATTTCCTTGTTCTGCTCCTCCCACCCAGTCACGTGTCCTTTAAAGGCCGACTAAGTGGGTCTCACAGTCCAGCCATTCAGAAGTCTAGAGGCACATGCAGGATTTGGCAGGACTATAGCTGATGATGGTTGTGCTCACTGACTGGTGTGTTAAGTGTCTAAACAGCGTTAGTAAACATTGAGAGAGTATGAATTAACTGAGTGAAGCAAAGTAGTATCCTGTTGGGAAAACGAAACAGAGAATTCCACGTTGCGGTATGGGTGAAGTCAGCTTTTTTTGGATATGCCTAATTGCCTGAATGCATAGTTTTTCAGAACCCAGATTACTTTACTGTATCATGCAGTAACGAAGCAATTATTTTTTATTTGGAAATTGTTCAGAACAGTTATTATCAAATGACCATCTTGACAGTTAAAAAACAAAAACAAAACAACAACAACAACAACAACAAACTGTAAGCATGGTCCCATCCAGCATGGGAAATCACACAACAAAAAACCATGATGAAAAAAAAAAACAAAACTTAGTTGTCTCCTTGTGAGTGCTGGCAACTGTCAACCAAAACAAAAGTTTAGCTTCAGTTTATCAGATATTAAGCTGCTCTGTTTGACTGCAGTTAGTCAACAGTTTCAGCTGCTGAGGTTTTCCCACGGAATGATATTATAATTGGTTGGATAATTGGGGGTTGTGTTCCTGACCAAGGACTCAGCAAGAAATAAATCATAGATATAACCAACAATGTGTCATACAAGCAAGATACAACAACCATAAACCTCCCAAATCATTTGAATTAGTAAAATTATGATCCCAGTCCCATAAAATGGGCAAGAATTTACCAATAATACATAAAATACAAGCCTAATGCATCATAAATTTAGCCAATCTAAAACTAATAGAAAAATAGCTATTGTAAACATTAAGACTTTTGTAGGATGATGTGTATGGCCCTAAGTCTTCAAGAAAAGAAAAGCAAGCTGTCACAGTAAATTTAACTGATGCATTCTTTATTTCTCAATAAATTCCAGTGCTGTAAATATGTCAAATAAAAGCCAATATTATTTCTTGAAATGCAAGACCTTGGGGAAGGATGTTTAGGACAAAACACCATTAGCCCTTAAATTTAAATTGTTGACATTTCCATCTTTCTCCATATATAATTAGCTGGCACCTGTGTGGACACACCCTTCTGGATGAGTCATAATAGAATTCCTCCAGTGTCCATCCCTGAACATAAGGATGTGAAAAGCAACACCAAAAGAACTCCTTTTCATGGTCCCTTCAGGCTGGTGGTTCTTAACTAAACCTAGTTTTTCTTGACCAAACACTGGATGGTGTCCCCACTACTGACCTCTAGTTAGTAGAGACCAAGGATGCTGAGTCCTACCATGCACAGGAGAGCCCCCTACAAGAAGTTATCCATCTGTAAATGTCAATAGTGCTGAAGTTGAAAGACTGTACTTTACACACAAATTTGTACTACAGAAGCAAAGATATGGATTCAGCCATTCAGCTTACCTGGATGATTCTTGATCATCTATTTTATTGCTCAACAAAAAGTGCTTCTTATCAGTAGGCCTACCAGAGTTAATCTGCAAGGAAAGCAAGAGACTTGATTGTTTTGTTCATCACTGTGATCTCAGTCTAGTGCCTGGCACATTTGTGTGCTTTGGTGAATATTTGTTAAATAAATGAATAAGTGGATGGAAAGAGGAAGAAGGAAAGAAGGAAAGGAGGCAGGAAGGAAGTGGATGGTGCTAGGGTTAAAATTTGCTTGATTTCAATGAACTTGCTTTCCTTTCATTTACTGTTTTCCAGAAAAACAATAGACATGGATTCGGCTAATATTTACTATTTCCTAAATACTATTATTAATAGCTTCTTATATTGAATGTATCATATTAATGGTAATTAGAGGACTCAGAGTATTTAGTAACAATCACTATGCAATTGTTTTTGTAGCGGTTCATAAGTAGACGATTGTAAAACAGTGTCGACTTTCAGTATTGATGGCACTCAGTTTGGAAGATGATTTTCAAAAAAGGAATCACAACATCTAAGTAACCTAGGACTTCGTTAAAGGTTTCAGTGGGCTGTATTGTTTGTTTGGGCATTTGTATCATTTTGCTTTGTCTATTGTTTATTTTCTTTGGTCTCCTGGCCTTTTCCCACACCTAAGCAATATCCTGAGATGAAAGAGTCACCAGTGGCTACTTTGAGGGAAGTGTTCAGGAAGAATGGAAAGTCATGCCTGGTGACGGTGGTCCCAGGGAAGAGGTTGGGAGGGGGAGGGGCCACAAACATATATATGAATAAAGCCAAGACTTATTTTTAGCAGTCTGTTACCAGAGTCTCCATAAATCTCCTGTCTTTCCTTAAATCACAATCCAGTGTTAGCATGGTCTGTTTCACAAACAAACAAGCAAACGAAACCCCGATTTTCCCTAGGGCCTATTATAATTTCTACATGTCAAAGTTAATCATTAAATAAATGCAAATTAGTAAATGTAGTTGACATCTATCATGCACTATGGACTCTACTGGGTATTTGGATATAGATAAAGTATGCTTTTTGCTCTCCAAGAAAGGAAATATGGGATTAACATCAATATTAAGCCCCACTCAATAGGTGGCAGAGTAGATGAGAAAATAGGAAGCCAAATGCAGCAGAGGCTGACTGAATTTGCCAAATTCACCAAAACTGGTTTCAGTTGGATAGGGCAATAAAACCCTTGGTTGGCATTAAGCATACAAAGACCGTCATCTTCACTTCTCATCACATCTAAATGTCATTATGTCACCTCTAGGTTTGCACTCCAATCACACTATAAACACAGATCAACTGTCAAGTTTATATCTCATTATAAAAATGGCCCACATTCTTCTAGGCATCTATAGACAGGCATCTCAATGTCTCATAAACCCTACACATGATAGGTTAACCATTTTCCACCGATAGAAAATACCAACTTAAGTTTATAATTCTGGCTATTCTTCATTAAATGTTAATTTTCTCAGACTGGGCATTTGAGCATATTTATTGTGTTTTGACCTAACATTCATCATCCTTAGCTAAATCACCTTACTACAGCTTGATACACATTTCTTAAGCCTATGATTGGTTCATGTCTTGAAGCTTTGTCTACTAAATGGGCTCTTCACAGAATTTTCCCTTAAGGGCAATAGGACTTGGAGAAGCACTTTCCCTGTGGAGCATGAAAAACCAAGCAAACAAAACAGAACTGAAAAAATCCCACCTCCATTCAATTTAATAATGCAGGAGCCACTGGATTGGATTACAATTTTCCAACTCTAGATGCGCTTCCTCTTGTCACCAGCTTCTAACAAGGAAAATGAAAAGTGAGTTCACCTGTTGGACCCTGACTTAAGGCGTCAGCTGGTAATGTGAGCACATCCCTGGAAGATGTACCTGGGAGGACCGCTGTCTAACCAAGTTTCTGTTTTTAGACTCAGACATACTGGCTCTAAAAGCCACCACTCTATAGGTATTTCATAAAAATAAATTTAGTCTTCAGAAAAACCTTCCTGATAAAGCCACTAGATGAGTCCAAACTCCCTCATAACCTTGGAGCCAGCCTGTCTGGAAAGTGCCAGAATAACCAGAGAAGTGGCCTCATTGAAATCTCTCGTGAAATATCTGGAAGCAGATCTGGAAGCAAGTAAGAATGAAAAAACAGAATTCCAGATGAGATTCTACTGAAAGAAAAAGCCAAGCAAAGGCAACCATTAGCAAAGACCTTTTTAAGGATAGCTTTTCCTCCTATGCTTTCCTCCCTGTGACATCACAAGGAAGACAGCAGCCTGCACCTCGGTGACCAGCTCTGACTGTCATAAAATAAACCAACACTCAGCCAGAAAGCCCTGGCTTGTGGCCCACAAGCAGGAGCTGAGTGACCCTGGATGACGTGCTCCCCGCACTGCGAGGTAGTAAGTCAATGAGGCACATGCTGTACGAGCCATACTCAGAAACCCAACCAATGCTGTGGGGTTGTTCCCAAGTGATCTACTGCTTTCAAGACCCCGGCCCGCCTTGGAGGAGCTCCGGCCCAGGTGACCTGAGCAGGAAATGTTGACTTTGGAAATGGCTGGGGCTGTATTTCTGCCACAACAGATGATTGGGTCGGCACTCTCTTGTACTTAATAAAATTTTATTGCAGTGCTTGCCATATATGTTCATTTTAGCAAAAGAAATGGGACTAAAGGGGAGAAAACCAAGAATGACCACCCAGAGAGAGTTTGGTGGGCGTTTTAAAGTATCCCATTCCAAAGATTTTCTTCTGGATATGAGGTATCCTTGCATATTCCTCAAAAATGGAACCATAGTATCAATATTAATTTTAAAAACATAAATATAACATATATCCAGAAAAATGCACATATAAATGTCCAACTCATAAACATCCCTATTATGTTGTAAGTTCTTCTTTCTTTAATAATTCACTGTGACCATCTAAAGCTACAAATAGTCCACTTTGTTTTAATAGCTACTTGATATTTAATTGTGGGGATCTTCTAAAATTAGCTGATCCCTTTATTACACATCACAATAAAAATTTTGGTAGCTATATATTCTGCTACTAAGCATTTTTTAATGTTTTTTTTTAATTTTTATTTTTTAATTTCTTTTCAGTGTTCCAGCATTCATTGTTTAGGCACAGTGCTCCATGCAATACATGCCCTCTACAATACCCATCACCAGGCTCACTGAACCTCCCACTTCCCCTCCCCTCCAAAACCCTCAGTTAGTTCCTCAGAGTCCACAGTCTCTCATGATTCGTCTCCCCCTCCAGTTTCCCCCAACGCACTTCTCCTCTCCATCTCCCAGTGTTCTCCTTGTTATTCCTTATGCTCCACAAATAAGTGAAACCATATGATAATTGACTCTCTCTGCTTGACTTATTTCACTCAGCATAATCTTCTTGTCCTGTCTATGTTGATTCAAAAGTTGGGTATTCATCCTTTCTGATGGAAGCATAATATTTCATAGTATATATGGACCACATCTTTATCCATTTGTCCATTGAAGGGCATCTTGGTTCTTTCCACAGTTTGGCAACTGTGGCCATTGCTGCTATGAACATTGTTCTTTTTTTTTTTAAATTTATTTTCTGCATAACAGTATTCATTATTTTTTCACCACACCCAGTGCTCCATGCAATCCATGCCCTCTATAATACCCACCACCTGGTACCCCAACCTCCCACCCACCCGTCAATTCAAACCCCTCAGATTGTTTTTTAGAGTCCATAGTCTCTCATGGTTCACCTCCCCTTCCAACTTCCCCCAACTCCGTTCTCCTCTCTAACTCCCCATGTCCTCCATGCTATTTGTTATACTCCACAAATAAGTGAAACCATATGATAATTGACTCTCTCTGCTCGACTTATTTCACTCAGTATAATCTCTTCCAGTCCCGTCCATGTTGCTACAAAAGTTGGGTATTCGTCCTTTCTGATGGAGGCATAATACTCCATAGTGTATATGGAACACATCTTCCTTATTCATTCATCCATTGAAGGGCATCTTGGTTCTTTCCACAGTTTCCATGGTTTCCACCATGGCCATTGCTGCTATAAACATTGGGGTACAGATGGCCCTTCTTTTCACGACATCTGTATCTTTGGGGTAAATACCAGGAGTGCAATACAGGGTCATAGGGAAGTTCTATTTTTAATTTCTTGAGGAATCTCCACACTGTTCTCCAAAGAGGCTGCACCAACTTGCATTCCCACTAACAGTGTAAGAGGGTTCCCCTTTCTCCACATGCCCTCCAACACATGTTGTTTCCTGTTTTGTTAATTTTGGCCATTCTAACTGGTGTAAGGTGATATCTCAATGTGGTTTTAATTTGAATCTTCTTGATGGCTAGTGATGATGAACATTTTTTTCATGTATCTGATAGCCATTTGTATGTCTTCATTGGCGAAGTCTCTGTTCATATCTTCTGCCCATTTTTTGATATGCTTGTCTGTTTTGTGTGTGTTGAGTTTGAGGAGTTCATTATAGATCCTGGATATCAACCTTTTGTCTGTACTGTCATTTGCAAATATCTTCTCCCATTCCATGGGTTGCCTCTTTGTTTTTATGACTGTTTCCTTTGCTGTGCAGAAGCTTTTGATTTTGATGAAGTCCCAAAAGTTTATTTTCGCTTTTGTTTCCTTTGCCTTTGGAGACATATCTTGAAAGAAGTGACTTTCATGGTGATGCCTTTCCCATTTTCCTAGTTGGTTGAGTGTGAGTTTTTTTCTTACTGATTTATACAAATATGTAGTTTTAAAAATAGAGTAGTTACTTTTGGACATTTTGAAAATATAAAGTAATGGAACTAGTTCTCTATTTACTGGAGTTAGGAATGAAAATGTAAAGATCAACCCTCTCTCATAAGATAAGTAATTAACAAACTTCTCTTTTACTATTTCAGTTTTGGTGAGGATGATGTCAGACTTTTATCTTAGATTATAGCTGTAAAAGGCAGTGTGTCTCATGTATTGTCAACACGCTCTCCTTATCCCTACACACTTCGGAGTCAGAGATCCCATCCATAAATGACATCGTGGTGAAGTGACTGGGCTGTGATGAGAATCAAATCTGGATTCCAGTTCTCTATGCGACCTACTGGCCATGTGCCATTGGGCAATATAATGCAGACTTCATCTCAGTTTCAGTTTTTTCAGCTGTGAAATGGGAAAAGCAATAACGCCTACTTCATAGGGTCTTTTGTGAGCATTAGATGAGGCAACACATATAAAAATAGTAAGAGCTACATGTTCACTACATTTAGGCACTGCTTTACAAGCATAATGCCTGACAGAGAATGATCGCTTAATAAGTGTTGGCTCTATTAAACTATTATTATTACACCTGTTCTTCATGGACTCTAACAATTAGAATGAGGAATTCAGAGCCCAGGGAGGTACAAGCTAGATTAGGCACCACCCCTTATGGTGAGGTTGATTTGTGTCTGGGAATGCAACGTATAACACGATAGTAGGGTAGGCTAAGTTGGGATGCAGACACTGCACTTCTGAGCTGAGACAGTGTTTAATCATAATTGTGTTCATGAGAACTGTATGAGCCAGGAAACTTGTGATCATGAGTCAGAAAGCAAGCCCCCACCCTCACAATCCTATACATACATGTGTACCCTCACGTACTCCAACCTCCACTCCTGCCCCACACTCATACTCAGGACAGATATTTCTCCTGAGGAATAGATCCTTACTTCTAGTTTTCTACCCAGATCTCAAGCTTGTCCTATAATAAGAATAAAGAAACAGCCAGGTAAGTCCATAGCTCCTGGCACCAGCACCTCCATGATGGAAGAAAGAGAACCATCTTGAGTCTGTAAGAGACCACTGAAGCTTGAAGGCATAGTTCTGTCTCTGGGGGTATTTTGTTACTTGGTCTGTCAACTCTAAATTATATAGCAGCTTTTAAATTTGACTCCCACCTATTTCTTAGGCAGCAATCCATGTGCTTCTTTTATTCTCTCCCGTTTTCCTCCTTCCAGTTTTTTAGATATGTCATTATACTTTGTCAGAATAATAAAAATTATGCTATTTTTCTTTCCTTGTCTCACATTTAGACTTAGATCTACAATTAACATATCCAAGGCTCACTGCTAGTCCTTCTGCCAAAGTTTCCCCAGGCCCCTCTGATTTAAAGGAAGCTTCTCTCTTTGGGCAGCCCTCAGGAAGGGCTTGGAGTCCAGGAGGGCATGAGTTGTACATATTCAAAGCTGGTGAAGGATAGCTTGGCTGGGTATAATGCTTGGATCACTTTCTTGAATTTCTTGAAATTGTTCTCCACTAAGATTTTGTTTATTATTGAGGAGTTTGATGTAAAACCTAATTTCTTAACTTGACTTAAGGCCCAGAGGACTTTTAAATTTACTTTTACAGTATAACATTTTCATTGGTATATGTCTCAGAGTTGACTGTTCCATAATTTCTTAGACATATGGTAGGCTCTTCCAACCTATGGATTCAGGCCTTTATTTTTTTTCAAGAAAGTTTCCTTGAATTAGAATTTTCTTTTTAGTTCTTATTCACTGTTATTGTTTTTATTTTGTTTTTGTTTTTACCTCCCCTGGGACTTCAACTAGGTAATGCTAACTCTTCTTTACTGGTCTTCTTTATTTGTCACATGTTTCTGATTCTTTTTACTTGCTTTTTTAAATTGTGTTTTCATTCCCTTGGCTATTTTCCCTTCCTCTGTTTAATGCCCCTTATTATATTTTTAGTCAAATCTATTTTCCCTGGGGTGCCTTGAAAAAAGTTTTTTTTTTTTTTTGGAGTTGATATTATTCTTTTCTTAAGTTTCTTTCCTGAGCTTGATTTCTTTGCATTTCACATTGTCCTGATTTTTATTCCTTTTTGTTCTGAGTTTTTAAATTTCAGTTTCAAGGAGTTCTTCATACCTACAAATGCCCATTTACAGATGTTTAATTCAGGTTGGGGTATTAACCATTTCCTTCAGCTTTGTGATTTTATTTTGGAGCAAAAAAGGCTTCCTCATGAGCTGAAATGTTCTATTTCTTTTTAGGTTTACTTTTTACAGTAACTGTGTTCAGATGTTGCCTGTCATTTTCTATTAGTTTTAAAATGTCTTGGTTTCCTATCACCAGTATTAGACTCTGTGCAGGCAGGAATGGCTTGTTAGGTTCCTTACTTTGAGAGGCCCCTCTTAGGGTGATGGTGCAAAGTGCAGTTTCTTCGATTGCTGACATTTTGGAGGTTGCAAGAGGGGTTCCTCTGACTGCTGACATGGTGGTTCACTTTTATTTCTGTAATGCCTTTAGTTTTCACCTTTACTACTAAAACTCTAAAGCCTCCTTCGGCTCCCAAATTGCCCATTTTCTCCTGGAAGTGGGGCTTTTCTAAGGTGGCCATGTCTGCCCCCTACTGTTCTCACACCATCTTCCTTCCTTAATTTCTTCAAACACAAGTAGACTCACTTACAGATCTCAGACCTGGTTTCAATATTTCCTCACTCAGGGTGCCCCCCCCCTTTCTGAGTGTTGTTCTGTATCCATGTAAGACTGTATCTGGTTGAATAGTGTCTCCTCTGAATTCATGTCCATCCAGATCCCATCAGTGGGGCCATATTTAAAAATAGGGTCTTTGCAGATTTAATCTAATTAAGATGGAGTCACGTTGGATTAGAGTGGGCCCTAAATGAAATGGCCTGGTGTCCTTATGAGAAGGAGATTTGGAGGAGAGACACAGACACACACAGAAAGAAGCAGCTCATAAGAACACATGGAAAAAACGGCCAACCATGTGACCATAGAGCCAGGGATTAGAGTGGTGAGGTTACTAGCCATGGAATGCCAGGAACTGCTGGCAAATACCAGAACAGGAGAGAAAGACATTGAACAGATTCTTTCTTAGAGTCTCCAGAAGGAATTAAATCAGTTTGTTTTAGACTTCTAACCTCTAGAACTGTGAGAGAACAAATTTATGTTGCTTTGAGCCACCTAGACTGTGGTAATTCGTTACAGACGCCCTAGGAAACTAACAGAGTCACCAACACTAGCCATCAGTGCTCTCCCCTTTTTGCCTGTGCAGCATTCACCTAAGGCTCAATGCCAGTATTGGCTCCAGAGCCAACTCTTCTAGTTTGGGTGCTTCTTTCCCTCTTACACACAAACTGAAATCTGTAGTAATCTCACTCTCTTGGTATACTATTAAGTGTGGGTTCTGAATGATTTTATTTATATTCCTTTTTAACCTGCATGTTTTTGGAAGATGTGTGGAGAAATTCAGATCTAGGTATCTGCTATCCTACAGGCAATGTGACTTGCCTTTAACCAAATCAGATGAGAGATGGATGTCCTGGTATAGTGAGGACCCTGATTCTCAAACTGAACACAACATCAGAATTATCTTAGATTCTTGAACACTATTTCCCAAAATTTCTATTCTGTAATTCCAGGCCAGGAACCAGGATCTTCCCTGAAATAATCTGCCCTAATATTTCCAATGTAGCTGATACCTGTGGGTTATCATATGTGAGCAATGTAAGACAGGATTTTTTCCACTTGTGGAATCTAAGTTTAAAGAAAGCAAAGAAATAAAAAAGAAATTTAGAGAAATGTACTCAGTGAAGCAAAAATGACACATATACTCAGATAAGCATTAATGACACAAAGATTCAGATAGTTACATTTAACTAATTTCTTTAATTTCTGTATTTCATACAAGATGTAATCCATACTCTCAAGATGCCTTGGACTCATGTATTGATCAACCAGCTTTTTGTTCCCGCAAGAGCCAAGAAACGTCATCCTCCTGGTGGAGTTTGTTTGTTTGTTTGTTTGTTTTTCTCCATTCAAAGCCACTCATTGCCAGGCTCCATGCAACTCCAACTCTCTCATTCAGAAGGCATATCTTAAAGTTCATTCTCTCAGCAAACATATTCTCCCTTCAAGCATGTGGAGGATACTGGTAGTGAGAATTTGATCAATTTCCTGTCCTCTTTGCAGAATAACCGCAGCACTTCATAGAGTAATGCTTAGATGGGTTGGCTGAATGGGTTTGAAATGGACATGATCTGAGACCTTTCTGAAAACAAAACTAAATGATAAAAAAGCTTGAAAATGAAAGGATTGAGTAGCAAGCATTCCATAGAAATCTTCCAAAAATGTTCATTTTCATCAATCTGATCCACCATGTCTCATTAATTTTTAATCCTTTCCAGAACTAATGCCCTACTTATTGGTCACCTTAAGGACAAATTATGCAGAAACCTAAGTATAAGGGCTATATAAATATAGCCCTATATAAATATAAAACTGTTAAAAGAGGGGCACCTGGTTGGCTCAGTGGGTTAAAGCCTCTGCCTTTAGCTCAGGTCATGATCTCAGGGTCCTGGGTTCGAGCCCCGCATCAGGCTCTCTGCTCTGCTCTGTCAAATAAATAGATAAAATCTTAAAAATAATGTTTTTTGAAAAAAAAAAACTGTTAAAAGTAAATATAGGAGAAAAAGTCCACAGCATGGAAGACGGCAATAATTTCTTGGGTATGACATCAAAATTATAGGCCACAAAAGAAAAAGAAATATATAAACTGGATTTAATCAAAATTAAAAACTTGTGCACCAAAGGACACTGCCAATAGAGTGAAAAAATAACCCATGTTATGGAAGAAAGTATTTGCAAATGACATTCTGATAAAGGATTAATATCCAGATTATATGAAGAACCTCTACAACTCAACCATAAAAACACAAACAACCTGATTTTAAAAATGAGCAAAACAGGTGGTGGGTATTATAGAGGGCACGGATTGCATGGAGCACTGGGTGTGGTGAAAAAATAATGATACTGTTATGCTGAAAATAAATAAATGAAAAAAAAAATAAAAATGAGCAAAAGACTTAAATAGACATTTTCCCAAAGAAGACATATAGATGGCCAACAGGTATATGAAAAAAAAGTTGTAATTACATTAGGTGATGAGTGTGTTAGCTAACCTTATTGTGGTAATCATTTTGCAATATATGTCTGGATCAAATCAACATGTTGTACATCTTAAATTTACACAGTGTTATATGTCAATTATATCTCAATAAAGCCAGAAAAATATTCTAACTGATATAGATCTAAAACTTATCTCTGCCCTTTTTTATTCCCCTCAATCATGTGTGGAGAAATTCAGATCTAGACACCTGCTAATATCCTACAAGCAGTGTGATTTATTTTTAACCAAAACAACTGAGAGGTAGAGCTTTGTTTTTGGTGCACAGTAGGAATTTTTATTATTTTATTTAGAAATTGTATAGCTGTTCATAAATAGCAATTCATGGGCAAAAAGGACCCATTTAAGAAAATTAAAGTCCTATCTTTGCTTTCAGATGAGCAAACTTAGACTGAAACATATCTCTTTCTTGCTGAAAACCAGAAAAGTAGGCAACAAACCACCATATTTAAATATCTAGGTAAGTCCTAAGATGAAATATATGGTAGTTTATCTGACTCTGGACTGCTATATGCAAAAGAATAACAGTTCTTACCTGAGTATTGTTTAATTGTCACTTGCATTAATATCTCCAACTAGTCTATGACACCCAAGCACCAGTTTTGTTCTTGACTCTGTGTTTTTAGAGTTCTTTAAGAGAAGTCCATTTCAAACTTTCATAAGCCAAATGAGAATGCATCAGGTTATATAACTAGAAGTTTAGTCCAGATGTTCTACCACTCCCTTCTCCTTGTTTTTCTTCTTGCCTCTCTCTCTTGTTCTTCACCCTTCATTTAAACCTATTCACTTCTCCCTCTTTTCTGCATGTATTATTACTCTCTTCTACTTCATATTGTCTTTTCTCACATGCTGGGGAAATATCTGCAAGCTCCCTTCTGCCATGTCCAGTGACATGTTCTCATATTCCAGGGGTAAGGATGTGGACTTCTTTGGAAGGCCCTTATTTGGCCTCCCACAAATGGGTGTAAGTGTCTCATTGAAAAGATTTGGAGACTTACAGATGAATAGGTTTGCAGGGTTGAAATAAAGAGTTCATTCTGGGGGATGTTACAGTCAGAATGGCAATGAATCATTCAAATGGAGGTGTCAATGAGGGGAATACCTGTCAATCTCAAGTTTATTGGAGATTTATACAGTTATCATTGTGAGAGTTACCATAAAGAAAGGTTCTCATCTTTTTAATGTCCTCAGTTTTTTCATATATGTTATTTCTGTTTAGTTTTCAACATTTGGGGGAGGAGTACAGCATATATACTGCATATAATATATCATAATATGTAATATGTATATGCTTAACATTTTAATTTTAATGATTTGATATTTTTCAAATTAGTGTCCAAGATAATTCATATTACATGATCTTTTACATTTTAAATTGTTTATATTTATGGTTAAGATATTTAGTTCTTCTAACTATGTATATTTTTGTCTTTAACCTTTGCTTTTTGGATTAGACTTACTGAAAAAAATGTTAAATAAAATCATACATGCTTCAATCCAATGAGTCTACCTTTATCTCCTTTTTTTTAAGTGATGATATCTTCATCAGTCATTTAATATTGCCTGGCTCTACTTTAATTACATTTGTTTAATTATAAATTTTAAAACTTATAAATTTAAAATTTTTAAGCTCAAGTTTAGATACAGTTATTAATATCTTTGTTTAGTAATCGAGATGATGAAAAGCTGGAAAGTAAAATAAAAACACCATAATCTACTGGCTGAAGTGATAAAGCTAAAATGTTTTAATCATCTTATATTAACCCTAGACATTGTTATTACCAAAGAGTAGAAGATGAAGTTAAATATGTGCTTCAAGAAAGGTATTCATAAACCCCAATTCTCTACCTGAAGACAAGAGTGTATGTCTTCAGCTTCCAAAACTTTTTGTATTGTGGCACAATATACATAACATAATACCTACCATAAATAATGAATCTTGGAACACTTAAAAAAATAAAATAAATTTTTAAATGAGGAATGAATATAAAATTTTAATATTTAAAAAAACTACCATTTTTAAGTGGATAGTTTAGTGCATTCTCATTGTGTAACCATCACCACCATCCATCTCCAGAATTGTTATCCTCCCAAACTTGAACTCTGTACCCCTTAAACAGTAACTCCCCTTTTACCCTTTCTCCAACCCCTGGCTACTATCATCCTACTTTCTGTCTCTGAATTGGACTATTCTATATATCTCATATAAGTAGAACATCATGCAATAGCAAATAATTCTTTTAATTGCAAGGTAATTATTCTAATTTTAGTATTGTTATCCAAGCAAATTATATCCCCCAAACTATAGGATTAATCCATTATAGGTATATACAAAGACCTCATGGTTTTGCAATGGAATCCAAGTCTTGGTCTGATGCAGAGTTTCCTCCATCAGACAAATACAAAGCCCCCTTATTTATCCTATTTAGCTGAACCCTAAAAGTCTCACTGGCATTATGGGTCCTGCCTATATATTTTGTGTGTTTCTGACAGTGCAAACTCAGTCATAAAAATATCTACAGTACTTGCTTTAAAAGTACTTGCTGCCACTTAACTGTAAACAGACTTGTAATTTGGCTGTAAAAATTCATGACTTGCTGAAAGGGGCTGTAATAAAGTCATAATGATCTCTGGCACAAACACCGTCGGGGAGGCCAAGGATGGTTGGCTGGCCACAAAGGATGGTATGTATGATGTAAGCTGGGCGAAGCTTGGGCCATGGCCATCCGGTGTTGCCTCCAGAGAGGTTCATCTTTTCTGTGATCTTCAGTGTCCAACTATGTTAAATGCTGATGGGTTTATGGTTTATTAACCAAGTGATCCAACATCAATCTCAGCTTTGTTGGGAGTATAGAGACACCCTTCAAGATACTCAAGTCCCGAACAACAGTGATCTTTGTTTTGGCAGAAAAATATCGGATAATATTTGTAAATGAAGGCTAGAGATAGAGACCATTTCATGCTTAAAACAGTTCTCATTGACAGTCTAGTGTCCCATCTCTTACATTGCATGTGACAAAAGTTCTCCTTTCCCCAGGAATTGCTGGAGGAAGGTTTAGCCAAGTGAGGAAGAGGTTGTTTTTATTCATTCTGAGGTGGGGGATGTATAATCAAAAGGGGGACCCCTCAGGATCAGAAGTGTCTGCTATCACTAGGCTTGTTTTCTGCTGAAGGGTTTTCCAAAGGTGACCCGATAAGCTCAGTATTGATCCTTTGACTCAACAGACCAAAGTCTGAACAAAGCTATGATCTCACAGAGCCCACCACCCCCTCTGCATTGAGAACTGTCACTCAGTGAAACTAATTCTGGCTGAAGCCCACTTCAGTTTGCCTCTCACTCCAGACCCAGCTAAGCCGCCCTTCACAGGAGAATTTGACTAAACAAAATGGCTACCCCACCTTGGCATTGCCACAGAACAGGCCCCAGGGTAACGGAGAGTACTTTGATTGGAGTCAGGAGACCTCTACTTGGGGAAAGAATTTTATCTTAGTGGCTTGCATCCTCTATAATATAATTTAACTCATTTTCTGAGGTTTGTTTGTTTTTTTTTTTTCTAACTTTAACAGTTCTGGTTTTTGTGCTGGAGCATATCTCTTGGAGTCCTTAGTTCTCTACCCATTCACAAAGACAAGGCCAGAGAGGGACTGGATACAAGAGTACCTTTCTTTCAGTCAGGGCCTTTGCTTAGACTTGGAGATGAAGAGAGAACCTAGAGGCCTACATGAAAATGTCATTTAATTTGAGATTTTATTAAAATTAAATCATTCTAAAAAAATACAAGGAGCTGACTTAAAACATGCTCTTTTATTAATCTTCTGTGGTTTTATCTTTTTTTTTTTAAAGAGAAAGTATATTAAATGTAAACATATCATTCTGACCACAAGTTTGTCTATAATATCTAGATTCACAAGAAATCCTGGCCTGAACACTGATCTCATGGAAAGAAAACACATTCTTATTTCCTTGCAAAACCACCCCTGCACAGTAAATTCTGGCCGTTGGAGTTGAAGGTGACTCTGTGCCTTGGTATATGCTACAGAGTCTGGGGCCCATGTGAGAACATGAATAAATCTTGATGGGGTAGGATGATGACACCTCATTGTATGCCAGGCCCTCCTCACTTCCCCACTCCAGTCTGCCTGAATTAGGCTTGATGTATTTTACCATAGCCCTTGCACCACTCTACAAAATGACCAGTGAAGAGATGCCTGGGTGGCTCAGTCGGTTATGGCTGCCTTCAGCTCAGGTCATGATCCCAGTAGGATTGAGTCCCACATCCGGCTCCCTGTTCTGTGGGGAGTCTGCTTCTCCATCTCCCTCTGCCTGCAACTCTGCCTACTTGTGCTCTCACTTTGTCAAATAAATAAATAAAATCCTAAAAAAAAAAAAAAATAACCAGTGAATCCCTACTACATCATGAAACTGATTCTGTGACTCTATAATTTTAAAAATATCCAGAACTTCGCTCGTAATTGCCAAAACTTGTAAGAAACCAAGGCATCTTCCTTCAGAAGGTAAATGCACATATAAACTGTCATACAACCAGACAAGGGAATATTATTTGGTGCTAAAAAGAAATGAGGTATAGAGCCATGAAAGACATGGAGAAAACTTAAATGAATATTACTAAGTGAAAAGGGCCAATCTGAAAAGATACATAGTGTGTGATTTATAACTATATAACATTCTGGGAAAGGCAAAATTATGGAGACAGGGAAAAAACATCATAGGTTGCTAACATTTGGGGTGTGGAGGAGAGATGAATAGGTGGAACACAGAAGATTTTCACGGTACTGAAAATCCTTGGTGTGATACCATAATGATGGGGATATATCATTACAAGGGTGTCCAAATCTATCGAATGGATACCATCAAGAGTGAATCATAATGTGAACTAGGACTTTGGGTGATAGATGTATCAATGTAGGTTCATCAGGGGTAAAAATGTACCCCTCTGGTTCAAGATATTGATATTGGCAAAGACTTTGCATGTGTGGGAGCAGGAGTATATGGAAACTTGCTGTGTCTTCTCCTCAATTTCACTGTAAACCTAAAACTGCTTTAAAAGGTGATCTTAATAAAATTTTTAAAAATCCAACAAGCTTTTTCACCATTAGCATTTCTGCACTATTTTAAGTGATTTTTAAGGCTGTAACCTAACTTATTCCCATCAGAATCAGATTTCTTTTGCTCCTCCCTGTGCTTATTTTTCAGTTCTGTTTCCTGATTCATGGGGCCCGGCATCCCTGCTTTGATACCTATGTGCCAAGAAAACCCTGTGGTTAATGTAGATGTGGAGAATATAATTTAATCTTCTGTTGGAAGATGACCATAAATCAAGGCAGGGGCGCCTGGGTGGCTCAGTGGGTTAAAGCCTCTGCTTTCGGCTTGGGTCAAGATCCCAGGGTTCTGGGATCGAGTCCCGCATCGGGCTCTCTGCTCAGCAGGGAGCCTGCTTCCCTTCCTCTCTCTCTGCCTGCCTCTCTGTCTACCTGTGATCTCTGTCTGTCAAATAAATTAAAAAAAAAAAATCAAGGCAGATTGGAAACCCTGTCCAGCGGGACCTGAGCTTCCAAAACACCTTGGGGTGACCCTGTAAATGGAGGCACACCAACTGCACGGTCTAGAACTCTGAGGCAATGCTTGCTGAACAACCTGTCTTATGGAGATTTGTGGAATTAAACAGTTATCCTCGTGAAAAGGAGACTGAGGGCCAGGCTCCTGGACAATTACTGGTAAGTTGAAACAAACAGCATAGAGAGCTTTGCCTGGCCAAAGAGGTAGCCAAAGGATCTTGTTGAGGAAGCAGGAGACTTAGGACAAACTGGAGCATGGTCACCTTTTTCCTCACTAGCCCTCTCCCTGAGTCACTTTTTCATTGTCCCCTCTGTGGTCATTAGTATCTAAGGAACATGGGTGGCTCTCCTAAAACTGAGTAACCAAGTTCTGCTTGGAGCTGGAAGTTGTCTGGAATATTTACTCTGCAATGGACTTAAAGCCAAGTAGGTAGGAATCACAAGATGAAGCACCAAAAGAGTCTGCTCAGACAAGATACCCTCCCCCATCCCCACTCCTCCCACACACACACACACCCACACACCCACACACCCATCCTAACTTTACTCCTTTATGCTCAATGGGCCTGGACTTACTATTATATTATATTATATTATATTATATTAATTATATTATATTAATTATATTATATTATATATTATTCTTTTTTTCTATTTATCTGCCTTGCTCTTATTTAACTTACATTTTAAATTACATGTGCTTTCCAAAAATCACCTAGAATCCTTTGAGAAAAAATAATGTACAGATCAATCACTTCATAAATGAAAAACTAATGAAGAGTTATTTTTCTTGTGAGGCCTCCCTCACTCCTGCCAGAGGTTCTCACTCCATTCTGTCCCTGAAGCTCCCTGTGGAAGCATGGCTTCTCTGCTCTTATAGTTTCTTCCTTTCTTTCTTTCTTTCTTTCAAGATTTTTACTTATTTATTAAACAGAGAGAGAGAGAGAGAGAGAGAGCACAAGCAGGGAGAGCAATATGTAGAGGGAGAGGGAGAAGCAGACCTCCCACCAAGCAGTGGGCCTGACATGGGGCTCAATCCCAAGACCCCGGGATCACAACCCAAGCCAAAGGTAGAAGCTTAACTGACTGAGACACCCAGGCATCCTTATCTTGTGGTTTCTTAAACACAGGTAGCTTCCTGAGAGTGTGTGTGCTCCTTGTGGACAAGGACCCTCCTGCTTTCAGTACACTTCTCAGTGTCCATTGGCACCCACCCAGCCAAGGCCTGGACCTGGAACATACTTTCAATAACCAAACAAACACTACCATTTCACCCAACCAAATCTGTGGAATGACCTCTGGAGATCACTAGGGGTGAAAACTAGTGTTCTTTCTACGACTACTATGCCCACAGAGTGTTAAGTAATAGTTGTTGAGTGACTGAGTGAAGGTCTTTGAGGAAGGTGGTGGTGAATGAGAGACACCAGCACAAGGTCACTTTCCCTGGAGAACACTGGTGTTTCTGGGGGTTCTCTGGATCACTGGAGGGCTGGTTAAGTGTGGGATTCCTGACCTCCATGAGGCCTGATGCAGAAACCCCTGGGCTGGGTTCAGAGTCTGTAGGTTTAACAAGCTGTCTAGCTAATTCTGAGCCAGGTTTTCCCAGCAGTGCTAGTGAAGGATAAAGAGCAGCCTGGAGGGTATGGCCCTCCTTGGAAGAAGCCACATCCGCCCCTAAGCTTGATGCCCTCAGAGCCTGGCAGGAGGCAGGGAGTGACAGCAACACCACAGCCAACACCCAGTGTGAGCTTGGATCAGTCACTTCCTCTTCACAGTTGTAAGATGAGCCAAACAACTGTGCACATTAACCTAACACAGTACATATAAGGCAGGACACGTAGAAAAGTTTAATAAAGATTTTATTCATGAAAACCAAATTTTTCCTTTGCTATAAAAACATATTAGTGACCCCTAGGAACAAAGTAGAATTATAGACTCTAATTTCAGTTCTGAGAGTACACTCATCAGTGGTCCTTCACCACCTGATTGCACAGATCCAAATTCTTAATCTTCAAAATCTGGGAATCAATGAGAGGCTGAGTTCTTAAGACAGAGGGGCCTGAGGTGTCCCAGCTCCACCTGCCCCTTGCTTCAGGAACTTCTGCAAGCTAGTTCATCTCTCAGGGACTTCAGTTTTGGGGCCTACAAATGGGGGCGAGAAACTCAACCCTTCTGGAAAGAGAGGGAGAGGCAAATACAGTATAAGGAACAGAGGTGACTATGGCATAGAAGAAAAGCAAGGAATGACCAGCCTCCTCAAGAGGCTGTGAGTCCCTCAAGATGGAGCCCTCGTCTGGCCCCCTAGGGCCTACAAAATGTGGGAACCAAGTAGGAGCTCAGGCAGATTTAACTGGCTGCAATTAATAGGCAATAGGCCAGTGTTTCCTAGGCACAATCTCACTTAATCCACACGGCTAGTTCACCTACAGACAAGGAAACGTGAAGAGCTTTGTAATCAGTCCAATATTGCAGAATGTCACCCTGAACTCAGACTTCCAGCCACAAGTCCACGGGGTGCAGAAAGGGCCCAGAGGAAGAAAAGCTGGAGCTTGGAGATGACTTCATGGAGCCCAGGGTCTTTGCTGGGCCTGGAAGGACAGCAATATTCCAGACTAGCAGAGATGGGAGGGTACTGAAGAAGAAGCTGGAACCAGCATTCCAGAGCTGCAAATCACAGGCTGTCCTGTGCAGGCTCCTTCCACTGCTTTGTGGTGGAGGCTTGGCGGCAGCCCCACACCCAAGGTGGCCGTGGTGCCTGTGCAACAGAGATTTTCTGCCTGGGGGTAACCTCGGCTTGCCCGCTGCTGTGGAAGTGCTCCACCCCTACCCTAGGGCTGGACGCCCTGCATCTTAAGACCAAATGAATCTCTCCACGGGGCCCAGCGCTGTGCCCTGATGCGGTGCTTGGTGCGTCAGGAGCTGGTGGCTGCTTAGAGACTCAATTTCCTGACCTTTCAGCTTTGCATCACCCTCCTTAATGACATTTCAACGTTGAGTGGGTTTCTGGGATTTTTTTTTCTCCTCTTTAAATTAAATATACAATAGGTGTTTTGTGTTTAATTTCCTTAAGAAAAAAAGTGTATTATAGAGGTGAAATGGTAAAAAAAAAAAAAGAGAGAGAGAGAGAAGGGAGTCATGGCAGTTTATAAAAACTATATTGTGTGCTCCAGGGATTGGGATGCCTTACTGGAGCCTCTTCCTTCTCCTGGGAATACTCATAATGTGGGCTTATGAATTGTGCTTGTTGCTGTGTTTTTCCTTACAATCTTTTCTCTCCTTTTCAGTGTGCGCTGTGGTACCTCCTGAGTCGTCTGTCTTTTTATGTGTTTCTCAGAGGTGTATTGCTGACACAATAGCCTGGAGCCAGCAGGCTCTGGAGCCACTGCTGTTCCCTGGCTTAATTATCTCCACAGGATGTATTTATAGCAACAGTGGTGCCACAGGGTGGGGGAGGGTGGAGAATGAAAGGTCCAGCCTCCCACGGGTACACCTCGTGGCCTCCACAGAAAACCTCTGTTGCCAAGGTGGTGAAGGGTGGTGGGAGGCTGGTCTGTTAGCAGACAGCAGCCTGCACCATACACCTGTCAGCATGGTAAGGACACCAGGTGTTCTAACCCCCTCTCCTTCTACATCAGGAGTGCCCAGCCCCAGGATGGGGGCTGCAAGCAGAGGCGACTGTGGAGTCCCATGGATCATGGGGCAGTACTTAGCTTTGGGCCCCTTCCCCAGCCCCAGTGGGAGCCACTCCACTTTTAGGCAATTCCTGTGGAAGTTCTGATGTGGTTTTATTTGAAATTTGTCCCTGATTGTAGCAACTCCCCACTCCCATCAAAGGAACCATCTCTCAGACCCATGAGAGCTCAGTTTATCCCCCTGCACATGCACACCCTCCCAATTCACTCTCCACCTTTCACCTCTCAAAATCCTCAGGCCCTGCTGGAAGCCCTCGCCTCACTGACAGCTCCTGGGGTTCAAATGCAGTGGCCCCCCAGGGGGGAATCTCTGCTTCTGGGAGACACAACCCACTCTTGCCAGCCACCAAAGTGGTCATTCTGCAGCACAACTTTGCTCCTATCCCTGGTTAGAGCTCTTTTGTGGTTCTTCCACCTCTTAGAAGATTAAAAAAAAAAAAAATGTTAACACATCACTCACGGGCCTGCACACTCTTAGCCTTACTTACTTTCCAGCTGCTCCCCTGTCTCTCTATTATCTGCCATGTAGCAACCACATGGACCTTTTATTCACTCAGTGACTGATTAAGTATTTATTGAGCAACTATTAGGTGTCAGGAATGCTGTCAATGCTGAATGAGAGATGCAAAATAACTATCCCATGAAACTTGCATTCTGCAGGAGAAAAGGGGCATAAGAGCAAATACCAAAAAATCCTATGGCCAGTTGGGGTTCGCAGGACTGTTTTGTATGGTGTGGGGCCAGGACTCTGGGCTGGTGACCTTTGAGCAGAGGCCTGACAAGTGAGCACCTGGGACAGGATCCAAGGAAGTAGCATCCAGGCAGGGCCGAGAAGTAGATGTGGGCAGGAAAGCCGGCCTGGTCAGAGCTGGGGTGGGAATGTTCAGATTTCTTCTCCTCATTATGGGAAGCTATGGGAGGATTGGAAGCTAGTGCATTATAATGCCCTCTTCATGAATTCCTTTTATTATTATTAAATGAACTTCTTTGTTCCTGGTAATACTCTTCCACAAATTCACTTTGATTTATATTAATATTGCCGCTGTGGCTACCTTCAGTTTGTGTTACACGGTTTACTTTATCATTCTTTTACTTTTCACCTGTCTGTATCTTTATAATTAAAGTGGATTTCTTGGAGGTTGCCTACAGTTGGTCTTTTTTTTGTTTGGTCAGATAATCTGTCTTTTAAATGGGGTGTTTGGGCTATTTACATCTAATGTGGTTATTGGTATAATTTGATGTAAAGTTACCATCTTGCTTATTGTTTGTTTTCTCTTTGTCTCCATCTGTTCTTTGCTTTTTTTGCCCTTCTCTGTCTCTTCTTTCCAATGAGTATTTTTTATTGTTCCATTTTTGTCTCCTTGTTGCCTTATTAGTAATAAATTTTTGCTGTGTGTTTTTTTCCAGTTTTACTGAGGAATAATTGATATACATCACTGTATAGATTTAATAAATACAACATGATGGTTTGATTTACAAATACTATGAAATGATTGCCGCAACAGTTTCAACTAACATCCATCTTCTCAGGTAGATACAATTTTTAAAAAAAGGAAAAAAATGTGATGAGAACTATCAGGATTACTCACTTACCAGCTTTCCTATTTATCACACCACAACACTAGCTAGATTATGTCTCTGGTGCTCATGTCCTCCGTGATGGGCAGTTGGCACCTTCATCCGCCTTCCTCCAGCCCTCCGCCCCAACCTGTAGCCTCAGGTAACCACCAGTCTGTTCGCTTGCTCCAAATTTGGGGGTTTCATTTGTTTTGTTTTGTTGAGATCCTTTGTCTTTTGCTGATTGTCTGATTTGTTGTACTTAGCATCATGATTTCAAGATCCATCCCTGTTGTGGCAAATGATAGCATTTCCTGGTTTTCCATGGCTGAATCCTATTCCATTGTATGAATATACCACAACTTTTCTCTCCATTTACCTCTCAATCAGCACTTGGGCTGTTTGAAGCTTTTTTGCTTAGCGACAACAGGGTGATGGCAGAACTGACTTCGCAAGCATGCGGATTTCACAAGGGGTGGTGAAGGCGGTTGGGGTGGGAGGCCCTGATCTTGTGTTGTGTTTCCCATTTTGAAGATAGGGAAGGTGTGTGGTTAGCCAGAACAAAGGCCTCCAGTAGCCTCTTTAGTCAGGATTCAGGAGGTGAGAGGTGAAGCATGAGCTTCCCAGGGTCCTTCTCCAAGTCCACCCCGAGGTTAGCACTGCTCCAAGGCCCCTCTCCTCCCGTTGAAGAGGTGGCCCCACAAAGTGCATGGCGCTCAAATTTTGAAAGTAGCTGTCCCCCAGGGAGCCCTTCAGGCCACATACTTCCAGACTGCTTAGCTTAGCTATAAGCCCCAGATGGAAGCCCCCCTGCTTCCTAGATGTCTCCCTGGAGCCACGGTGGCCAGCTGATCCACTAGTCTTCCAGAGCCCCATTCCCACTGCCACTGCCAGGATCCATCCTGCCAGTCTGGCCCATGGAGCTGCCTCAGGGCACAGCTTAACTCCTGGATCCCCTGCTTCATCCATCAGCGTCATGCTCCAGCATGCTGGCATTTTCCTGCAGCCTTTGTGTCAAAATAAAATCAGTCAAATAAAACATAATCATGCGGCATCAGGCCACAGGCTGTTTGTCTCAGCCTAACTGATTCTGACAGCTCAGCGAGGAAAGCTGCAGAGCAGCTCGGTAAGCCATGGCTGGAGCCAGGGTTCCTGAAATGGAAGTGGACACTGCCGCACCCTAGCTACATTTGAGCACTCCAACCCACAGGCAGGGGCCGGCACCTGGGCTCTGTCCAGGCTTCCTGCTTGGTACCTCTCCCCAGCCCTCTCCAGCTGCAGCTGAGGCAGGGAGCAGTGTCTGTCTGCCAGTTTCTAAGCTCCCCACGCCAAGGTGAGAATGCCCAAGGGCACCCAATCCACCTAAGGATTCCTGCTTAGCTGTCTGCATTAGAGATCCTGTGACACAGCTTCCACAAAACCAACGTCCCTGCTCTAAAGCACGAAGCTAAGAATGGAATTCCTTGTTGCTTCCTATGCAAAGCAAACTTGGGGAGATTCTCTACTCTGACACCCACAGATTGAGTGTATCTCTACTCTCCTGGTTCCACCTCTGTGGAGAGCCATTTCCAAATATTCCCAGAATCTCTCAACCCAACCCATGTTGTGGGCAGAGGAGGAGACAGAGGCTGCTGTGGGTGGAGAGAAACCCTGGGTTTCAACCCCACAGGAGTCCCTGCTGACCCGTGTGGCCGCCTCATCCCAACGCTCGGTTCTTCAACTGCAGAATAGGGTCACGGATGTGTAAGGAGCACCGTGGGTCAGAAGGGGCATCTGCTTTGGAACCAGACAGACCTGGTTTTCAACTCCCCACTCTGCCACTTGGGGATCAGATAAAGTGCTGTGTGGACACTGCTTAGCACCTGTCTGCCCATGCAGTCCTGGGGGGCACCAGGCCCTGCTGAGCAGGGCCTGCTTGTTTCCAAGTGTCCCATGTCTCCATGTCTTCATGCCACAGTCCCAGCTCGAGCACTGCTTCTTTCCTCTGCCGGACACGAAAACTTCAGGGGATCATGAGTGAGCTCCAGAACCCCATCCTTTTCCTCTCCCTCAGGCATCTCAACCCCCTCTTCTTGCATCTACAGCCTCACCCATCCTGGAATGCCAGCAGGTTCCTGAGAAATAAACACTCCCTTGAGACTCTGTTCGCATTTCTCTGAAACAGAACTCCTGATTCTCCCTGCCAAAGAGGTTCCTCATTCCTTAATATTTCATTTCCCCTGATAGTTCCACTCTTTCCCTGGGGACTCAAGCCAGAAACTGAAGATGTTCTCAATTCGACCCCTCCTGTCTTGATGACTCTGACTTTTCTAAGTGGTTCTTGAACTCCAGGGTTCTATATCTAAACCAATCTTAAATGGAGACTTGTGTCTATGACCCCAAACCCCTCTTAGCAATCCAGATCACTACCACCTTCTGCTCCCAAAGCTTCCTCGCTGGCTGCCAGCTTCCAGTCCTGCTCCTCACCTCACCATCCAGTACACTCTTCAAGTAAGTGTGCTCTTTCTCACTCACAAATCGAATCAAGTCCCTCAGTGCCTTAATCCCCCGGCCTGCATCCAATAAATGCCCATTATACATAGAATTAAATTCAAACCCTTCTCCAGGACTCGGGATGTTCTTTACCATCCGGCCAGCTTTGCCAAGCACTTCATCACACGCCACTGTTGCCACCGCCACTGAGTATGTCTTAGTCACACAGGGACATTGGTCCTCGAGGTCCTTGCAGGAACAATTCCTTTGGCCTAGAACTTTCTCCCATTTCTTGTTTATAGGGCTTTTATCCAACATACGTCTCTGGCATAAGCTCATGAGGAACGGAAGTGAGGGATCCCACGGGTATAGCTCGAAGCTGTCAGTTGGTCTGGATACCTGAGGTGGAAACAGACCTGGAATACGCTGGGATGTCTATGGCATATCACAATGGGTATCTCTAAATTCCCTTGCCTCTTGGAGTTCATAATTTTGGGATTTGGCTACTTAGCAGGGCTGGAGAATGGACCACCAAGGAGTCATCCCACTGTGGACAAGCTCCTTAGTATGTTGGTCAAGCCTGCCAACATGTCCACCCAGCTCAGTTTTCCGTTCATTACTTCACCCCCACACCCCACACTTGGATCCATGATGCCCCCATTGCCTGAAGAATCTACCTTCCCCAGCTCTCTGTTTATTTTCTAGCCATACCTCTTCTTCAGCCACTATAGATGGCATCTTTTCCTTGGAGGCCCAGATGGAATGCTGGCTCTCAAGTATCTGAAACCCAGGTGGTCGTTCCAACCGGAGTGTAGCATTGCTCCTTGGGGCTCTATGGTGTGGAATTTACCTCCCACTAATGGTGCCTCGCACATCCTGTCATGGACTGAGCATCAGCCCTTCAGGCGCAGTACTAAGCAGTTTATAAGCCTCGTCTAACATTTCTAGCATGGGACCTATGAGGGAGGTACCACAAATTTCCCCATCTTACCCAGGGGAATGCTGAGGCTCAGAAAATGAATTGGGACCCTCTCTGTCACCGTTCAAGCCCACTTCTGTCCAGCTTCATCAGGCATTGTCTCAGGTGTGGCACAATTTCACCTTATTTCCAAGCATGCTTGTCTCTCCATGGCCTTTGAGAGTTGTCTTCATATGCTGTCGGCCTCCACAGCATATGAGACACTGATACATTCTGGAAAATGCACTGTTAATAGGGTGGTTTCTCATTCTGCTTCCGTAAGGTTTTCCAAAAGGGGTGGGGGGAAGGTGAGGGTCTTTCTACAATAGCCTTAGCATTCTGTTATAATGAGGAAAAAGTCAGGAAATTGATATCTAAATGTTCCCAACACCAACATTAGCTTAAATTCTCATCCACACCCTTGGTCTAGGAGGGCCACACCAAGACAAGTCAGCCTGCCCTTTGGAGCTCACTCATTAGAAAAGGGAAGTGTTTATGTGGCCTCAGCTCTGGGATGATATAATGATTGCCTTTCCTCCCAGCAGGTCTCACCCTGTCTCAGGAAGACGTCAGGGGTCAGCACAAGGCCAGACTCTGAGTTGATGAGTCACTCTGGGAGAAGGCCAATCACAGGATGAAGGTTGGCTCCAGGGGACTGGCGAAAGGAAATGGTACCTTTCCCTTGGAGGAATGAGGTTGAATCTGACCTCAGTCTGATGCATGAAAAAACACCTGGCCTGTCTGGTTGGGGATCCAGGAATGGAGGATGGGGTCCCCAGAGAGGAATACTCAAAGGTCAGTCTCTACCCAGGGTGTTTAGGAAATGCTCATTGCCAGATCTCTGAGGGGCTCAGGTAAGGCAGGTGTCAGGAATATGGACCCTTCTTATTTTTCAGTCTAGTTCCATTAAATGTAGGCAGAGTGGTGGGAACATGTACTCGAGAGAAAGAAGTAGAGAGGTGAGGCCCTAAAGGGATGAGACCAATAAACCTTGGCTCCTCTCCAAGCTAGCATATCTGCTGTGGCACCCGTGGAGGACCACTGATTCCTGTGGTGAAAAGCTGGAGACTACATGTGTTACTGCCCCCTCTTTACCACACTTTACCACGAGTGTTACCGCCATTGCCACCTCTCTCCACAGCCTTCACCTCCTCTGTCCCCAATCACCTCCACTAGCTACCCTCTACCGTCATTGCATTACTTGGAAGGTACCATTCTAGGAGCTTGGTGTTTCCTTTTCATTTCTTTTTTTAAAAAATATTTTATTTACTTATTTGACAGAGGGAGGCACAGTGAGAGGGGGAACACATGAAGGGGGAGTAGGAAGGGAAGAAGCAGGCTTCCTGCTGAGCAGGGAGCCCAATGAAGGGCTTGATCCCAGGATCCTGAGATTATGACCTGAGCTGAAGACAGATGATTAACAACTGAACCACCCAGGTGTTCCTACAGGAGCTGTTTTCTTTAGTAATAAGGAAACCAAGATTTAGAGAGATCAGGCAATCTGACCAAGATACATGCTTATAAGTGGCAAAGTTGGAATGGTCCCCAAGCAAGTCTAACACCAAGACTGTACTCTTGACCACTGTACCAGATGGAAGATTCCTTTTGGGGAAGAACATAAGAGTTAAGATGAACAAACAAATAATAAAGCAAAGACCAATCCTATTCTAGATCCCTGACAGCCCCTTCTCTCTGTCTGCTCATGCGGGTGTTCAATGACACCATGGTACTCTCTAGAATCATGGGATGATTATATACTTTTTCTCCCTTGGGGCCATGGCTTTCTTTCTCATTTCTACCAAAAAATAGGTGGCTGCCATGCCTTTTCTATTCTAAATCATCATGGCCATTTTTGCCTTCCCAGCAGGTCACTGTGACCTCTGCTTGAAAATTTCAGGGGAAAATTTTTTTCTTTCACAAAATTTCCCCAGCATCTATCACAGCAGGAAATGCAGGCCAAATATTAAAGTGTGAGGACTGAACCAAGCCCAAGACCAACTGCCAGCCTCACAGTACCCTGAGCTCAGGACACACAGCCCAGGGAAGGTCCATCCCTCCAAGAATCCCAGGCATGTGTTCCCTCACCAGAAGGTTGGAGGCAAGGGCAACACAGGTGAGTCGGGTAAGTCAAGTAAGCCTAGAATGTCACCTTCAGTCATGAACTATAAAGAGTTAAGGCCCAAGCAGACCCATCAGGGAGGTAGATATCTGTTGAAGGTTCTGGAGTCTTTTCTCTGTGTGTGCCAACAACTAAGGAGTGGATCATCCAGGTAGCCATCTCCTGTTGCTGGGTTGGAAAATTTTCCAGGGGATGCTTCAAACATAAGCATCTTGGAGTCGCAGTAAAAGAACCAAATGTCAGAAAAGCTGAACATAAATCTTGCCTAGAATAGGTATTCCTTGATGGTTGGATATTTATTTATTTATTTATTTATTTATTTATTTTTGCATTAGGCTTACAAAAAAGGGAATGTGAAAGGAAAGCCCAGCCTGATTTTATGAGCCATGATCATAGTACTTCTCTTTCTGGAACAAATTTGCAGTTGCAGAGTTTTCCTGTTATTTAAGATCCTGGAAACTGAATTGACTAGAGACCCTGTTTGTGGCTGCAGGTCCAGGGGTGTTAAACCACACTCCATGTTACAGGATACATTCCATTCATTTGCATTTTTCAATATTAAAATAGATAAGTACATCCTGGGAGGCCCCATGCTCAACTTCCCAGAAGGCTAATCTTATACTGGTTGTAACAACTGTAACAGCTAACTTTTAGGGACACCTTACTCTTCCTTAAGCATTTTACATCCATAATCTCACTAATCCTCTGGATGATCCTAGGAGATAAATATTATCCTTATTTTATAGATCAAACTGACCCAGAATTGTCCTGAAGCTTTCCTGAATTCACAAAGAATGTATGTCAGGACAAAGATGTGACATTAAGGCTGCTGGGCTCTAGAGCCCCTACCACTAATTTCTGTGTAATGATACCTATGGGTCCAAGAAAAGGCACTGAGTCCCAGTAGAATTGCTTGCTTCCACAACCTCTAACCCCCAAGGTCTTCAAAGTCAACATGAACTTGACGACAGGAATGAATTGTAGCCAGGGTACTGGGGCCAATTCACCAAATTATCAGAAGCAGGCTGCTTCTATGGGACTATATACCTGGGAAAATATACAGGGGAAGGGTCTCCACCTTGTGCAGCTCATGAGCTGGACTGATACATAACGAACAAGCCTGAATTATTAAAAAGAAAGCATAGCGAGGCCTGGCGAACTGACCACAACAGTGTAAGTCAGGAGCACCAAGTTCCGTTTGCCTCAGTGGAATCTCTTGCTTTCAAATAGGCAGGACGATTGAGCCATGAGGAGGAGAATCTGAGTGAACTGTGAAGATAATTCTTTACCTAACCCTGGGCACTCTGTTGCCAGAACCAAGGATTAGGGCAGCAAAAGAGCTCTATTAGAAAAGAAGAAGTAAATCAAATGGATCCATGTATTTTAGTAGTGTAAACAAGGGAAAGGTAGACATAGGTCCAATTTTTTGAGCCCCCACCTCAAACCGAATCATTCTAAGAAATGCCAAGGACAAATGACTGATTCTAGAATACATGAAATAAGATGAACGGCATTCTGATCACCCTTTTTCCTTGTCTTTGAAACTGGACTGAGGAATCAATGACCTACTCTATTGTTCTGTTTAAGCAACTAAATTTATACACTTTCTAAAAGACCTATGTTTACCCACAGCATCTTTATTATTTTAAGTCAATTTTAACTCAAATTCAATGGGAAGCAAACTTCACAAGTGCTTAGCATGAGCATCACTCTGAAGGCCTGAGTGTTGTTCGAACACTGAGCACATCTATGCTTTTCTTCTGTTAGTGACATGAGGCATCCAGAGAGCTCACACGCACACACACACCCTTGATGTGTGCTACTAACTGTACACATTCTACAGTGATCATTGGGTATTGCCTTCCACGGGGGAAAAGAGGATAAATTTGTACCCACAGCTAAGTGGTGACAACGGTCCTCTCTGTAACCTGACTGTAAAGAAATCCAATCAGTTGATGATAGACACCAGGTCCCCATGAATCACAGAACAACTGGGTCATTTTGACAGCTCCTGTATAGCAGTAAATAGAGCTTCATGTAAAATTGTTTATACTGGCCAGACTTCAAGAACTTAAACTGTAGTGTTTAATATGTCATAACCTTCATAAATTAAAG
The DNA here is from genome assembly GCF_022355385.1 of Mustela nigripes. NCBI lineage: Eukaryota > Metazoa > Chordata > Mammalia > Carnivora > Mustelidae > Mustela > Mustela nigripes. Next base: position 104,177,038 of record NC_081560.1, read on the forward strand.
AATTTTCCCCTCTATAATTTTCAGCCTGACGGGTCATCATCTGATGCCTAGAGGGTAACAGGAGAGCTTCCTACTTGTGGCAGGATTAGTGAGTTTCATGTCTACAAGAACATTTCAGAACTTCCAAGACCATCCAAAAGGAAACTTGGAAGCAAGCAAAGGTGTGAGAACAGGAAACTTTCTCAGGGATTTAGACAATTAGAGCTGATGTTGATTTACTTAGCAAACCAAGTGACCCTCTTTGTCTGCTGGCTTTTAAAAATACATTTTTTTCTACACTGGTCTTAATGTTACCCTAGATTAGGCTGCTTCCCCCAGGCTTCCCATTCAGTTTTCCCTGCTGCTCCTTCTGCAGTTGGCTTTCCCTGAGGAGGGAGTGAGGACCTCAGAATAAACACAATCCTTCTATCAGCAAGGTTTCATCTTGACTTTCTACAGGACCACCCTATGTGGTAGAAGCCAGTGTCAACATCCAGATGGGGAAGGATGTCACCGCACTTGAGGTCTGAGGTAATCTCCCATCCTGCTGCTTTACTTGGCATAACTAGTCACTTCATCCCTCATGTTAAGAAAAGGCCCAATAATGTCCTCATTTATATCAGGACATGGGGCCACCTGCATGTCCTAGCTGAAGCAAGAGAAGGAGCATTTGATATGTGATAATCAAGTGGCTGTCATTCAGATGATCCACACTCCTAAGTCCCATAAACTTGTGCCTGAGTCACAAGAGAAGCAGTGGGTTCAACTTTAAAGGCTGTTTCACTAAAATCTCTGGAAATCATTGCATACCCAAGAGAATTGTTTTTCTGTTCATGTGATGAAATGAAACATAAATATGGAGAGGAATTCTCCCTAAATCAAAGAAAGTCAGAGAATATAGCAAAGATGTGTACTTCAGTAGTGGCAGGTTATGGTTTCAAAGCAGCCAAGTCTTTGGGTGATGGGTCATGAGAAGAGGTTAGTGACGGATGTCTCCGTGTTTCTGAGAACAGGGAGCACATGTTATCCCATAAAACATGGGGATAGTTCCAGGTACTTTAGAGGATACAAAAGGTCCTATAGTGGAGAATGGGGAGAAGATAAGGATCAAGGTTATGTTTGTTATGCCCCCTTTTTTTACAATTCTTTTTTTATGTTATTCACCATACCTTACCTCTTTAGTTTTTGATGTAGTGTTTCATGATTCATTGTTTGCATATAATACCCAGTGCTCTATGCAATATGTGCCCTCCTTAATATCCATCATCAGGCTCACCCATCCCCCACACCCCTCCCTTCTAAACCCCTCAGTTTGTTTCCCAGAGCCCATAGTCTCTCGTGGTTTTTCTCCCCCTCCAATTTCCCCCACCCCTTCATTTTTCCCTTCCTTCTCCTAATGTCCTCCATGCTATTCCTTATGTTCCACAAATAATTGAACCCATATGATAATTGACTCTCTCTGCTTCACTTAGCACAATCCCCTCCAGTCCCATCCACATGGATGCAAAAGTTGGGTATTCATCCTTTGATGCCTGAGTAATATTCAATTGTATATATGGACCACATCTTCTTTATCCATTCGTCTGTTGAAGAGCATCTCGGCTCTTTCTATAGTTTGGCTATTGAGGCCATTGCTGCTATGAATATTACAGTGTATATGGCCCTTCTTTTCACTACATCTATATCTTTGGGGTAAATACCCATAGTGCAATTTCCAGTTCATAGGGTAGCTGTTTTTTTTTTTTTTAATTTTTTGAGGGACCTCCACACTATTTTCCAAAGTGGCTGTACCAACTTGCATTCCCACCAAGAGTGCAAGAGGGTTCCCCTTTCTCTGCCACCTCTCCAACATTTGTTGTTTCTTGTTTTGTCAATTTTTGCCATTCTAACTTGTATAAGGGGGTATCTCAATTGTTTTTTTTTTTTTTAGATTTATTTATTTATTTGACAGACAGAAATCACAAGGAGGCAGAGAGGCAGGCAGAGAGAGAGGAGGAAGTAGGCTCCCCACTGAGCAGAGAGCCTGATGCGGGGCTTGATCCCAGGACCCTGGCATCATGACCCGAGCCGAAGGCAGAGGCTTTGAGTTTCCCTGATGGCTAATGATGATGAACATTTGTTCATGTGTCTGTTAACCATTTGTATGTCTTCTTTTGAGAAGTGTCTGTTCATGTCTTCTGTCCATTTTTTTACTTGATTATTTGTGTTTGGGGTGTTGAGTTTGAGAAGTTCTTTTTAGATCTTGATTACTAGCCATTTTCTGTAGCCGTTTGAAAATATCTTCTTTCATTCCATGGGTTGCCTCTTTGTTTTATTTTATTTGTTTTACTTCATTTGTTTTACTTCATTTGTTTATTTTATTGCTGTGAAGAAGTTTTATCTTGATGAAGGCCCAAAAGTTCATTTTCACTTTTGTTTCCCTTGCCTTTGGAGATGTGTCTTGAAAGAAGTTGCTGTGGCTGATATCAAAGGGTTTTTGTCTATGTTCTTCTCTAGGATTTTGTTGAATTCTTGTCTCATATTGAGGTTTTTCATCCATTTTGAGTTTATCTTTGTGTATGGTGTGTATGGTGTAAGAGAATGGTCAAGTGTCATTCTTCTGCATAGCTGTCCAATTTTCCCAGCACTATTTATTGAAGATACTTTTTTCCATTGGATATTTTTTCTTGCTTTGTTAAAGATTATTTGACCATAGAGTTAAGAATCCATCTGGGCTCTCCGTTCTGTTCCACTGGTCTACCTGTCTGTTTTTGTGCCAGTACCATGATGTCTTGGTGATCACAGCTTTGTAATATAATGTGAAATCAGACAACATGATGCCCCTGGCCTTGTTTTTCTTTTTCAACATTTCCTTGGTGATTTGGGGTCTTTTTGATTCCATACAAATTTTAGGATTGTTTGTTCCAACACTTTGAAAAATGCCATTGGTATTTTGATTGGGATTGCATTGAAAGCATAGATTGCACTGGGCAGTGTAGACATTTTGACAATTTTTTTTAATCACAACTTTATATCAAATATTGGTATGAGGAACATATACATGTACAACATGGCATAATAATAATTTGGTATGGCTTCTAAGGACTGAAGGCTTGATGGTCATTCTCCCTCTACCTTACAAGAAGTTGTTTCTCACAGGTCATGGCCTCATCGTAATCCACCTTCTTTGAGGCCAGAGGGAGAATTTAACTGGTTACCTTTGCACACTCCCAAAAGAACTTCCTCTAGCTGTCCTTCTTTGTTCTGTCTTGAAACATGGGTTCAGCACAGGTCACTGAATCATAAACTATTAAAGCTAAAAGGTACCCAAGAGATCCTTTGGCTCAGTGATTTCTGAACTGTCTTAAATAACATTTTTTCAAATAGAATTTTATTCAGTCCCCAAAATAGAAAAAAATTTGGTAGCTATGATTCAATATGGCAGTTTCATCAGAACTTTTTATTATTCTTACCTAATAAAGATGGATTGAATTAGGGGAAAATTCATCATTTTGCAGTCACTAATGAGACAATGGGTCCAGGTAATAATCATGAATGAAGGCTGGAACCCTAAGATGAAAGGTTGTTAGGAGACTTTTCTTTTTTTTCTTTCTTTTTTTTTTTTTTGGAAATTCTGTCTTTTTTTTTTTTAAGATTTTATTTATTTATTTGACAGACAGAGATCACAAGTAGACAGAGAGGCAGGCAGAGAGAGAGAGAGAGGGAAGCAGGCTCCCTGCTGAGCAGAGAGCCCAATGCGAGCCTCGATCCCAGGACCCTGAGATCATGACCTGAGCCGAAGGCAGCGGCTTAACCCACTGAGCCACCCAGGCGCCCTTGTTAGGAGACTTTTAAAAAATTTTTAATGGGAGGATCAGGCTGATACCGACTGAGCTTATTTACAAAAAGCATTAGTGAAAGTGGGTTAATCAACTGTTCTATGGCTTCAGAGGTGCAACAGGAAGTACATATGAAGAGTATCCATGAGACCTTAAAAAATATCAAACTTGTATCTGTTCAATCTTCTAGGTTTCAATACCAGTGTCCAGGACATAAAAGAACAAATCAAACAGTACCATGAGGAAACAATCAGCCATATTCAGAACATGGAACTGTCTACAGAACAAATGGCCTAGTTTCTCTAATTGATCAAAGGCAGGGGCAGTGGATTTTATTGTTGCCCAATTATTCATTCCCTCTTCCTGCAAGAGGAAGGATTATTCATTTGTAATTGGATCATACATTTGTGCCTACTGCCTTTTGGATGGTCACTCTCCCAGTGGAACTGTCTACACTCCTGTCCCATTGATACCAGTTGGGTTTCATGACTTTGCCTCATGGTGAGTAAGTGAGACCGGGCCACATCTAAGAAAGCTTTGCCAACAATCCTGTCACTGGCTTTGTTACCCTTTTATGTCTGTGGCAAGAACATCCTGACACAAATTGCTGGGTCCTAGCATACAAAGACATGTGGAAAGGAGCTGAACCACTGCCAAACTTCAGAAAATGTGCAACAGGAGCCAGAAATTAAAACTTTTATTAACATTTTTTAATAGTTAGATAGAGTCTTTAATCGAGATTTGGGGGTCACCTGTTTACCTCAACAAAACTGGCAAATTTAATATGAATATGAACCTCCTCCCATCCCAAAACACACGCACACGCACACACACACCCATACACACACAAGAACTGTTACAAAAGAAAAGAAACTAAAGCAATGTGATTATTGAAGACATGCTGTGGACCATGATAATGAATCACAGTTCAAAGAATTCAAACTTAAAATGTCACTTTTGAGATAATTGAAACAATTTGGATAATGTCTGTGTGTTATGTTATATGAAGGAGGTATTGTCAGGTGTGAGCATACTCACATACACATACTTCCTCAGTTAGAGATATAATGTGAGTTATGTATGGGTCAAATGACAGGATGCCTGAATTTTTTTCTGAATATTCCAAGAAAAGAGAATAGGAGGGTGGATAAGGGTCACAAAATATTGATAACTGTTGAAGCTGGACTTTAAGAATGGAGAGGTTGGTTATACTATTATCTCTAACTTTACGTATGTTTTTAAATCTTCCTTATAAATAATCTATAAATTATAGCAAATAAACTAAAAGGCATTAACAAACAATGACAAACAGGATATAATGGGAGTCACTAGCAGACAAGAAAGTTCCAAAATTTCTGGAAGGTGCAGTGTTTGGATGAAGGGTAATTTAGAAAGTAAGATTGAGAAAGCTTCATTCTTGTGTGTTTGTGTGTGTGTGTGTGTGTGTGTGTGTGTGTGTGCTGGGGGTCTACAGGGGGGACAGTGTCCTTAAGAAGAGTGTTGACTGCCCTGTAGAGCACAGCACAGAACTGACAATAATGGGTTTAAGTGAAAGTCTGTATAACCAGCCATTGACATTATGACATCCCCCATCCACCCATCTACACACAGAAGATGCCCAATAATGTGTTTGCTATCCAGGAAAAAAATGGCAAACTCTTTTCTTTTTTTAAAATAAAACAAAACAAAATCTGTCTGGGAAAACTAGGACAGCTGATATGCACACTGACACCCAAGAGCAAAGCACTCCCCAAACTGGCATTTTAATGTAATGGTCAGCTCCCCACATGTTCACCTTGAAGGGACCCGTACCTGAAAATCAGCCCCACCCACAGAGGAACACCACCCAGGTGCCCATTGCTCCACTGCTGAATGTGCATGCACTTCTAAGGACATCTGCAGCATGACAGAGCAGAGCAGAGGAAAAATAACACCAGAGAAAACATAAATAATTAGGAAACAGAGGATAATATTTTAGAGAATGGGAAAACGTTTAATTAATATTCTCAGAGGGATTTGAAACAAGATGGCATCCAGAAAACCAGAATAGGATTCTATGAAAAAAGGAAAAGGAAAAATCAAAGCTAAAGTACTCATAGGAATTAAAATTAAGTCCCAGCCTCCACTATGTCCCATCCAAACAAAGAAGAAAAGATAAAAGAAGACAATTCAGGCCCTACCAGAAGAAAAGGACCTGAGATACTTCCCATCCCTGGGAAGGTGAGGCAGGGATTAGGGGCACACAGAAGAGGAGTGAATGGAGTGGGCAAGGGGAGGGGCAGTGCATACCAGAGCTTTGTTTCAACTGTCAGTTTTCCATCATGCCTGATTTCGCCATCATGCATTTTCAGAATATATGACCCTCACATGTGCAGAAACAATTTGATGTGATGAGAATGTTTTAGAAATTTAAAACCAAAGATGATTTAGCATCCTAAGAGGCAAATCCTCAAGTATGTAATAACTCACTCAGACTTTTATTTCCAGAACCAAAAATCTCAAAGTCTAGCCTCTATACTGTCAGCACTTGGTGTGCAAAGGTTAAGGTTCCAAGAACAAACAAACAAACAAAACACCAAATTTCTCTCATAGTAAAGACAATTCCCTAGAGAAGTTCCTGTCATTTTAATTCCAAAAGTTTGTGAGTTTTGGATGAGTCTTATGTTTGAAGTTTTTGTAGAAAGAAAAGCTTTGCATATTAAGAAGAACTTTAACTCACACACATGCTCTACTCACTGAGTATACATCAGTGCCTCCAAATACATTATTGAAAATCCACAAAATATCTCAAAATCACCTTTGCACAGTCTATGTCTAAAAATGCTTATCAAAGCATATAGAATCCATATGGTAATGGTTTAGAGGAAGTTATCCACTGATGAAGGTGATTTCTAGTAAACATACATAGACATAGACATATATTTGGGTAAAACATAAGAGATATTTTTAGGAGGCTCTTGTGAAATTTTTTATTACATTTTATCTAAAGACCATTTAAAGTTTTGATGGGGCCTGGGTGGCTCAGTTGGTTAAGTGTGCAGCTCTGGATTTTGATTCACGTCATGATCTCAAGGCCCTGGGATTGAGCCCCACATTGGGCTCCCCGTTCAGCATGGGGTCTTCTTGTCATTCACCCTCTGCCCACTCTGCCCCCTCTCCCCCGACCCCACCTCCCCTGCTTGCTCATGTATACACACTCTTTCGCTGAAATAAATGGATAAATCTTTTTCTTAAAAAGATCACTTAAAGTTTTGATCACAAGCCATAATCCAAGAGAAACTGGCAAAAGGAGGCTTCAAGTGGGTTAAAGTGATCAATACAGAAAAGGAAGATATTTCTTCAAAAAAGTCCTAAGTAAACTTCAACATGTTTCAACTTCAAGTTCAAATGCTTTTGAACTTCATCCAGGTTCTCAGTAAAAAAGCAAGGACATCCATGTATATATTGAAGAAGAGAAAAGTTATTATGAATTCTGGAGAAGAGCTCTGTCCCTTCTGGGGAAGGGAAGGGAAGGAAGAAAAAAAGAAAAGGAAAGGAAAGGAAAGAATAGAAGGGAAAAGGAAAAAGAGAGAAAGAAAGAATGGATGGATGGATGGATGGTGGGAGGGAGGAAGGGAGGAGGGCTAATCCCAGGGAAAATTCGAACCTGATAATGTGGAAGCCTGGAATGGCTCCAGGTGACACAGGCCTCCCCAGGAGAAGCAGTGGTCTAGTGTCTGTTCACAGTGAGACCTGTGGTGCTGAGAAGCATTTGTCAAGTCAGACAGCTCTAGAAAAGACACACACACACACACACACACACACACACACTCATTCAGCACAATGACTCGCTAACCCACTCCAGAGGGCCTTACCATCCCAGAGTACCAATTCTACCTTCCACGGGCCTGAGACAATGCATGTGGAGTTAGGGGAGGAACCTCTGATTTATGGTGGTGAAGCTTTCATTCCTTCTGAAATACAGCTCTGGCCCACTAGAGGGAAAGAAGCCAAATTAAACACTTTCTGAACATAGACTTCTAAATTAAGGGGGCCATTAGCTCCTTAGTCATGTCTTCAACTTGGTAAATACACATAATCCCCTTTCCTCTAATATGTTAGAAAAGACTTTCTAGAAACTTCAACATGCCCTGTACATTTCCTAGAATTAACCTGCTTGGTTTTTTTCCCCATAGAGTAAGTTGACAGACAGCTTGACTCCAGCATACTGGAGTGTGGGCTCCAAGAGTACCTGGGTGGCTCAGTGGGTTGAGGCCTCTGCCTTAGGCTCAGGTCATGATCTCAGGGTCCTGGGATGGAGCCCCACATCAGGCTCTCTGCTCAGTAAGGAGCCTGCTTCCCTTCCTCTCTCTCTGCCTGCCTCTCTGCCTGCCTGTGATCTCTCTCTGTCAAATAAGTAAATAAAATATATTTTTTTAAAAAAGAAGAGTGTGGGCTCCTGAGTGCAAATAACAGCTCCAATGCCTAAGTGTCCCATGCCCTTAGGAAAGTCACTTCACACAATCTAATCCTTACTGTCCTTCCCTAAGAAATAAGGATGAAAATAGTGTCCACCCTACAGAGCTACTATGAGGATTAATTAAGATAATCCCTGTAAAGTTAAGATATTCCCCTACCTGGAGGTATTGTGGTTGCAAACAACAAAATCACCAACTCAAACTGGCTAAAACAATAAGTAAATGTGTGTTTCATATGAGCTCAAATCGAGAAGAGCACACTTCCTGCACAAAATGATTGATAACTTGATATGCTGTCCAAAACCTAGGTTCTTTCCCTCTCTCATAGTCTGGGTTTATCTCAAAGCTGTGTCTTCTCTTGATCACCTTGTGGCTTCCTCTGGCAACTAGGACTACATTATTTCTCATTTGTGTTCAATAAGAAAGGGCAAGGCAAATTTTCCAGAAGCTTTCCAGTAGACTTCTCTCATCCCATTGGCCAGAATTGGGTCCCAAGCCCATTCTAAAATTATCACTGCAGGTAGAATAGGATCACCAGGACTGGCTCACTTGTGGAGGAGAAATGGACATAAGGAAAGATCATTAAAATATCCAGTAAGGATAATCTCTTACTAACATCATTGTCCATACTATGTTACACTTTATGGTCTTATAGGAAGTTTTCCCAAAGATGCAACCAGCTATAGCTTCAACAGTCTTGAAATTGCAAATGGATTTTTTTTTTCTTGTGCCACTTCAGATTTCTTTCTAGTGTCTGTCCAGAGGAGTACTTAAGAAGAATTCTAGGGTTCCATTTATGGAAGGGGAAGGTAAAATCATCAGTTGTAGGAATTAGCCATAGGTGCAAGGTGCAAGGTATGTCTTCTTCAATGCCATGGGTAGAACTGAACAATTAGATTCTCTTTCTCTCTGCCACTTTTTAAACCTTAGACCACACAGAATTATCTTGAACATCCCTTTAAGCCTTCCAGACTAAAACCAAGGGTGCATTTTCATCACTGAACAATGAGTTTGACAGAATAATTGGTCTTCCAGATTTCTGAGAACATGAGCTTTCTCAACAGACCAATTCAACAACCATTTACTAAGCACATTCTCATTTTCTTCTTTTGTGTCAGGTGCTTAGCAGAATATAAAGGGAATGTAAGACATCATCTCTATCCTTAAGAAACTTCCAATCTATCTCTGAAAATAAAGCATGAGGGTAGTAAAGGGTTAAATAGTAGACCAAAACAACCTAGAATTCATGGCCTGAGAAAATTGCTACAGCCATTTTAATTGGCCATGACTAAAGTGACTAACAAGAATCCCCTAATTAGTGGCAACACCATTTTGCAGACTGGCATGTGGGCTCAGCCCAAATCTGTAATAAGGACAGATACTTTCCATGGAGCAGGCAGACAGGTGGCCTCACTAGTTTTCATGCCTAGCATCCCATGTGTTAGCTCTCACCATGACCATGACCTTGTATAGACATATCTTCTCCCAGAGGAGGATCAGTCTTAAAGCCTGAGAAGATGGTAGGTTGCTAGGGCTCCCAAAGTGTGGAATGGCTTCTCAAGGCTCCATCTTCCAACTACTCTGAGGACTCACATGCAAACATGATTGACTGGATCTAAGTGGTTCTGTACCCTTGTCCTTAAAGAAGATATTATGTAGAGAATATATTGTTTGCTACCAACATTTACATGATTGCCATACCAAAGCTGTGTGTTTATAACTCATGTGGAGCAGCTAAGCCTGATAAAAATGTATAGAGTAATAATAATACCTTTGACTCACCACCAGACACTTAATCTCTAGCACTGTGTAGGCAGCAAGGAATATGCTATGAAACTAGGAGGAAATGTTCTTGGTTTATAAGGTATTTATAATCTGGGTAAACTAATACAAAATAGATACGTGGAACAAAATGTATAATGCAACATTCAAGACTCTGATCTCTGGTCCAGGTTCTCACTGACTCACAGTCAGATTGCCACAGTCAGTCCCCTTGGCTCGAGTTCCTGGATTGCCTCATGCTCTGTCATAGCTACCAGGGCTACCTTCCCAATGTTCAACATTGGGCAAGTCCCTGCCTTGTTGGAAAATCTACAATGGCTTTCCAGCACCTGCAGAAAAACTGGCCTCTTGACTTTCAAGGCCTCCAACATACTCTAAAGTCTGCTCTTCTCCAGTCTTCCAATGCACTGGCAAAAGAAAAGGCTTCTTTACTGTTTTCTCTTTCCAAATGAGATGTGGCCTCCGTGCCTCCATGGCCTGCTCACCTGTGCATACAACACTCTTCCTGCCTCCACTTATTTAAATATCATTTTTGTTTGAGGATGAAAATTTATTTCCTACATAATTACTTTCTTAAACACACCAGATTACAGAGATCATTCTCTCCTCGGAACTCCTATAGCACTGGCATTCGTATGTAGGGCCACGAGTTACTCTGCATCAAGTTTATATACATGTCCTGTCTTCCCAGTTCAATTTCCAGTTCCTTGATGTCAAACACCTTTTTCCCACCCTCTCTACTTGCCCAAAGCTTCACAAACACAACCTTCAATGATGCTGCAGACAGCAAAATAAAACTAGGCATGAGAATTGGGGAGACTAAAAGAGTAATCAGTTATCATCTAGGATGGACTAGAATGAATTTTAAAAGGTTTCATAGACAGGGGACTTTTTACAAAGATTTTATTTATTTATTTGACAGACAGAGATCACAAGCAGGCAGAGAGCCAGGTCGGGGGGTGGGGGGGTAGCCTCACCGCCGAGCAGAGAACCTGATGTGGGGCTCAGTCCCAGGACCCTGGGATCATGACCTGAGCCGAAGGCAGAGGCTTTAACCCACTGAGCCACCCAGGTGCCCCAAGAGGGGATTTTTAAAACTGGAATTGGAAGAAAGGACAAAAATGACAGAAATGTCAAGAAGGAGAGGAAGCAAGATAGATGAGGGTTAAAATGGTGACTGTGGACATGGAAAGGAATGGGTGGATCCGGGAGCCTGGCCATGTTCTGATAGTTGAATAAAATCAACAAACTGGTACAAAAGTCTGGATGCCAGATGCCCTTCCCTTTGCATATCTTCTAGGTGCAACTTGCGTAGGTCTATAGAGTTGAGAAGTAGGGCCAAGAAAAAGTCGTCATCTAGGCTTAAGTTCTATCTTATGACCTTTAAATAGTCTTCTTCCATTCAATTCTTTGAAACATCATTTCCTTTGGCGAAGTAACTTTTTCCAGTGGGAGCTTGTCAGTGAGTTTTTTGGTCCTTACTTTAACCTTGTCAAAACAACTGGACAGAATTGCAAGTGTAGGTTAATGCTTTGCACACGCGCTTACTCGCCTCATGCCCTCAAAAGTTCAATGTTATAGGGAAGACCCACATCCAGACCTGCAGGATTTCAGAGATGTGGGGGGAATTAGTAGGAATGTGCTAATCAAGGGCTCAGCTGGGTTCTGCTGAAGTTATTACTGAGATCTGATCCACTAACCCTGCCCTGAGACCCTCAATGCTCCTCCAGAGAGATATCCATAGAGTGCATATGTCAGAGACAGGAGGATGTGCCAAAGATTGTGTGGATATTTCCCCTTCCTATTTGTTAACTTTGTAAACATTCTACTTCCCTATCATTCTGGATTACCAGATACCCAAAAGGGGCACTCCTAATTCCTCATTTAAATTGCCTTTCTCCTTTAAATAGTATTGTTCAAACCTGTCCATCACTTTGTCGATAATACGTACATCCCCAGAATGACCCTAAATGAAAGAACCATAGAATGGAAGAATTTAAAACAGGGATCTCAGTAATTATCTCATCAAAGTCCCTAACTCTACAGAGTAAATTACAACCCAGGAGGGGAATGTGGCCTGGCCACTGTCAAAACTTGGGCATGTTATAGTTCTCTGATTATATTAAGGACTAAAACTGTCCCGACAATTTGATTTATGTCTTTAATGCAACCATAGCTATGAAAAACAACTAACAAGTTCCCACCATTAACTAGAATGTTTTGCTCTGCCCCCTTTAAAAACACACTTATGACAAGAAGTCAAAATAGATTTCGCATTTCCATAGAAAAATTGTAGGCTTCATCTGGGGATTATATGATGCTTCAATAAACCCACCTCCCTTTTCCCTTAAACTTACGTAATGTAGGAGGAAAGAACATAGAGGTGACAATCAGGCACCTGCTCTTCTGTCTCAAGGACCCGCTTGCTGTAGTATAGTATCTCTTGTACTAGCATTGTTGACATTTTAGGCTGAATAATTCTTTGTTGTGGGGGGTAAACTGTGTAGGGCCCATGTTTCTCGGCATCTCTGGCCTCTAGTTACTAGATGCCAGTAGCAAAGTTTCCCCCCTGCTGCTCCAGTTATGAAAACCAAAAAGTTTCTAGATACTGTCAGATGTCCCATGGGAGATAAATGGCTCTCTCTCCTTTAGAACTTTAGAACTGGGTCTTAACACACTGTGGATATGGTTATTCTGAGGAGTCCTCAAGATTTCTTACTAGTGGTTGTATTCCATTCCCCTACTCCACCAACTCTACCATTACTGCTGCACTTTCCACCTCAGAGGCCAACACTGTCCCTTATTGTTCATAATTGCCCTATCTCAACAAAACAGTACAGGTGTATCACACTTAACAAAGAGTGGATATAACTGATTAAAAAAAATACAACATTAAGAGTCAAAACTGAAAGTTGTACATAAAAAATAACTTTTTGTCATAATCCAATGGAGAACTATATCATTTATCTAATGCTGTGAAACAAATTGCCCCAAATTGAAGCTAACTTAATCTATTAAAAACAAAGCTATGAACCATGAGAGACTGTGGACTCTGAGAAACAAACTGAGGGTTTGGGAGGGGAGGGGGTGGGAGGTTGGGTGAGCCTGGTGGTGGGTATTATGGAGGGCACACATGTATTGCATGGAGCACTGGATGTGGTGCATAAACAATGAATTCTGGAACAATAAAAAGAAATTTAAAAAAAAATGTAAATTCTGTAGTAAAAAAAAAAAGTCTGAAACAACAGCTACCTATTATTTCACACAGTTTCTGAGGGGCAGGAATCTTGGAGGAGCTCTACTGCATGGCTCTTAGATATCAATAAGCTGCTGACTGGGACTACAGACATTAGGCTATACTGAGGCTGGAGAATCTGCTTCCAAAGTTACTCATGGGGTTCTGAGCAGACCCCAGCTTCTCACTGGCTTTTGGCCAGAGGCTTCAGTTCCTAGTTCTGTGAGCCTCTGCACAGAGCTGCTCATTCCATGGCAACTGCCTTCCCCCAGAGTGAGGGGTGAGATGGAAAGACAGAGGAAGAAGGAGAAAGGGAGAACAGAAGCTTCCTTTTCACCTCTTCTATATGCCGTTGCTTCCACAGACCAGCCATGGTACAATGTGAGAAGGGACAGCGCAAATGTCTGAAGCAGGGGTGAGACCTATTGGGGTCCATCTGAGAAGCTGCCTACCATGGAAACCTCCCAATCACCTAAAACTGTCCTAAGTTTAACCTCTTCCGAGATCAGAAACATGACGATTTCTGACATACGTGTCCTCAGTCTCACCTGAAGATGGGAAGGGGTTTGTATCTTGTCAGAACAATGACCCCAAGGCATGACATAATCAAAGTAATTCAAACTACTTCGTTCCTCCAGTGACAATAGTAAGCCTATTCGGGTGAGAAGAACTTTCAACAAAAGCAGATTTTTAATTGCCCTTTCAATAGAAAAAGTAATTAATAACCCATAACATATTACTTCCTATTTCAGTTAGCCAAAATTCCATGAAAACTATTCATTAGCCTTTCTTTATCAAATATGTATTAAGATCCTTCCCTGAGTTAGACATTTACTTATGTATTGCTATATAACAAACCACCTCAAAAGAATGGATTAAAACAACATCAATTTATGCTATCAGAAATTGGGGTAAGGTTCAGCTGGGCAGTTCTGCTCTGTGTGGCACTGGATAGGGTTGCTTACGCAGTTGTATTCATGTGGTTGCAGGGGTGGGTAGGAGGTCTACAGAAGCTTCACTCCTGTGCCTGGTGTCATTGTGCTCCCTCAAGTCCCCCCCCCCCCCGCCCCACACTTTCAGAAGATAATGGCCATAAGCTTCCACAGGGGATAATGGTAAGACTTCATTCATGGTGGTTGATTTCTAAGAGCAGAAGACGAAGATGCTACACCTTTCCAAGGCTTCACCTAGAAATGGCATAGTGTCACTCCCACCTCGTTTAATTGGTCAAAGTGAGTCACTTTTGGAAAATATAGCCTTTTGGAAAGTTCTCCCACGTCTTCAAATCTTTGGTCTAATGCCTTTGACCTCTCGACCTAGATTCAAAGGACTTCAGTGATTAGGTCAGGCCCACCTAGGTAATCTTCCTATCCTCAGGTCAACTGATTTGGGGCCTTAATTATAGCTGCAAAACCTTTCCATAGTGGCACTTAGATTGGTATTTGAATGAATAACTGGGAGAGAGTGTGTGCAGCAGGGCCTACAAATCCTTGGGACACTTTTAGAATTCTTCCTGCCAAAGTGAGACAGCTGGAAAGATTTGAGCATTTATAGATTGATATCAATCTATAAACCATATCAATGCTAATTTTCTGCCCTAGATATTATACACCGGTTATATAAAATGTTAACTTTAGCAGAAACTGGGTAAAACAGTATGTGGGAACTCGATGTATTATTTTGGAAGTTTTTGTAAATCTAAAACTATTTAAAATAAAAAAGTTTAACAACAACAACAACATAAAAGCAAGTCACCAGACCAGCCCAGATTCCAGGAAAAGGGAAATAAAGTGTATCTCTTGATAGGAACAGAGGCATGTGCATATAGGAAAGGAGTAACTGATGATGAACATCTTTGCAGATCACCTATTATAAGCACCATGAGTAATGAAAATAATGAATATGACCAGTTCCTTTCTCAAAGAACATGTAATCTGGTGGGTGAGAGAATGTCTATCCAACAGATATTTACTGTGGATCTCCTACAGAGTAAGCATTGTGATAATCCCTTTAGATACAACAGTGATGAAGGTACCCACATGGATATCATAGCTTAATGGGAGAGAGCAATTGATGACCAGTAATTATAACTCAGAGGTTATAACTGTTATGGTCAGGTAAATACAGAGGACTGAGATGGCCAACAAGATGCACGGATCACTTCCAGCTGCGGAAATCAGAAGAAGTTTCATTCACGGTTCAAGAGACCAACATCGAGCTGTACTTCCCTGTCCCCTCTACTCTTATGCACTGAAAATGCTCCAAATCAAAAGAAGTTATTTTCATGGTTCACTGCTGTATCTTCTCAGTTGGGGCAATGCATTTTTCATGGAATTTGCTGACTGAGTAGCTTTTTACACAATTGAATATTTTCCTACTAATGTAACTTTTTAAAAAAATTTTCTCCTACTAATGTAACTTAACTCCTGCTAGGGTCATCACTATCATCCTAGAATCTCTCCTACTTCCTTTTTTTTTTTTTTTTTTTTTTTTTTTGTCCCAGAAGACTCTGAAATGGAACTAGAAATGGGTGTTGCTCAGTTTCCAATCACCACTGATAAGCCAAGGCTTATTTACACCGGAATTTCTCTTTGGGTTTCAACAGTCCGCTGCCTATTGTCTAGCCCAAGCGATGCTCCTTTAAGTGGTTAAATCCAAGAGCTCTACCTTCTCTTATTGTTCTCAGCAGCTTTGACCTACCTCATCAGCCAACTTTATGACCCCACTTCACCTTTCAAAAGAACTAAAAATAGAAACTTGTATCTGTAAATTTTCACCCAGAAAAAGTTGCTGGGATGAAGAAAACATCTTAAGGTCCTATTTTGTAGAAGTATATCTTCTCAGGATTTGTAACACATGAGAAACTGTAGTAACCTCCCTGAGGTGGCAACCTGAGAAGACTTTTGTCAGGGTTTTGTTGACAGTGTCTGAACTCAGCTGATTCTCTTAGGATCCTTGTTTAGTTTTAGATCATTTGCTTCTGATGTGTTTATCCCTCACCCCTTTGAAGATTATAAAAGTTCAGGGACCATAGCTTTAGGGACCTGATTCCAGGGTAGTATCATGGTAATAACAGCAGCTATCACTCAGTCCCACTGAATATGGTAGATTGGAGGATATGTTCTTCAGGAGCACCTGTCAGTCCCTCTCAGGCATGCTTTTTAAGTGAGTTGGTACATTTAAGTCTCCTACCTAGAACAGTGCTTTACAAGCCATGCTTACTAAATGTTACTAGCATCAAATTTAACCCCAGACACAGAGCCCATGAACAGATCTGCCCGCATTTCTAAACAATTGCTGGTATGTATCCTAAGAGAGAAAAAAGAATGCAATAAGAGTTCTTATTTTACAGGGATGAATATAATAAATCTGCTTCCGTTTTGTACAGGAAATTAAAGATACATCTGACGAGTGGCTGAGTCTTCTTCCTTTCTCAACTGGGCCTATTCTAGATCTGAGTGCTCATGCTGCTGAGTTAATAAACCTTCCCCCAGAAGTGCACTATGCAGATACCCACCATACTCACCTCATGTCACTGGGGTCACAAGAGAGTAGCTGTACAAAGCATTGTGCTTCCATTCCTGTCATCTCTCCATGGTTTTGTCACTGAGTTCAGCTAATTGAGCACTGCCTCGGCTTGCACACTGAGCCCACATCCCTTCACTTACATTCTCCCAGAAAGTAAAGTTGGAGAGCCAGACACCATGTTTGAGATTCAGAAGATGGGAAACATGGACCCAGAAGTGGAAGCCCCAGTGATTGGGTATTCCAACTCTGTCATGTTTTTAAGAATGGGACACTAGTTTGCTCTTATCTCAGACCTTTCCCATTGCACTGTTCAGCAAATCAAGCTGAGAAGATTCTAATCACTGGGCACTGTTTCCAGAGGTGACCTATGGGGGTCATTGAACTTCTCTTCTGCCCTCTAGTCTATGTGGATGCTACTGCAAGCATGTCTGGCTGTATATATGAGCAATACTAGCTGGGGAAATATACCTCTTTCTTCTACTCCCAGAAATAGTGATTCTTTAACAGTCTCCCCAAAATGAATGCTACAAATTTCTTGACCCCCTCCAAAGGAAGAACACAATAATGTTCATTAATAGTATATTTCAAAGCTTCTGTCAAGAACAGCCAGGGAGTTCTTAGCAAAAATCTGAAAACATAAATCCAAGACCCTCAGGGTGAATGTGTGTTACACGTTGCCATGTCTCACACCAAGAGAGGCTGTGGAGATCTGAGTTTTTCCTTGGGAGTCACAAAGGGGTAAAGGGGCAGAAAGAAAGATATTTTCCAATGGCAGTTTCACGTTACTTTCTCTCACCATCTCAGATGTGTATTCTGAAGCTCAGTGTCTTGATTCATGGTGAGTACGTGTGCAGCTCTGGGCAGGAGGAAAGGGTGCAGGTAATGGGATGAGGAGCAGGAAAACATTGTTGTTCCCATCTGTGTGGTCAGAAGCCAAAGAAACCAACTTGAGTTGAACAGACTGTCAAGTGGTTAATTTGCAAAGAAAAAGAAAGGGCAAGGGAGGTGGCGGGAGGGTGGAGGAGCGATATGTCAAAGTGTTCTTCATCCTGTTGAAAGAAGAAAGCAAAGTTTGCGGTAAGGATCCACTCACCCAGTTTAACAGATGGCAAAACCAAGGTAAGGAAGAAGGCAGCATTCCCCTTGACTAAAATGCCAAGGTACAAACTACTCATCACCAACCGAGGACTGAGCAAGCCCACTGTTTCTAAGAAAGAGCAAGAAACAAAGGCTAAAGCCTAGTTGCTAGAAGAGAATCACTGACTGCCATGCCCTCCCTCCCCTTCCTCTGCTGAAGGCTCACTAACTACAACAGTAGGATTCTGACTATCACAAAGGCTGAACTCTGCTCTATATTATATTTTATTTATTTTAGTTTTTTCTCAGGACTGAGGACAGGGGACAGAGGGTTAGTAAGCCTGAGGGCTTGCTCACAGCCCAGAGTAGCATTTGGATTTCTCTTTCATTTCCTTTCCTTAGTTTCAGGGGAAAAAAGGGGACAGCCAGTTATTTGAGAGCCGCCCCCACCAGAGATTAATTCAGAATTGCTATTGGAGGTAAAGTCATGGCCAGAATTATCACAAGTTTACCTTCCAAATCACTGAGCTAGTCCTATTTTTCTGAAGGTCAGTTGCAGGTTTGGGGATATAGGTTTGTGTAACAGGGATCTAGAACTGCGCAGAAAGAGGGAGAAAGGATATTATTACTGGTGGGAAGGAAAGGAAGGACTGGAGCTTCAAATAATGAGAAAAAAGCAAGGTAGGAAAGGTGGGGGCAGGAGGGAAGGAAGAAAGAAAAAAATAGAGTTACAAGGTATTAATTGATCACTTTGAAAGTAGTAATTTTTCTGTCACTTCGGACACTCAAATAAAGGCAGAACAGCCTCTGTATTAGTCTCCTACTGGTGCTATAACAAAATATCACACATTTAGTGGCTTCAAACGACACAAATGTATTGCATGGTGGTTCTAGAGATCAGAAGTCCAACATGAGTCAAAAACCAGTCTCACTGGGCTAAGGATCAAGTAGGGGTGTGTTCCTCCTGGAAGCTCGAAGGTAAAGTCCCTTTTTCTTGCCCTTTTTCATCTTCTAGAATATACCTACACTCCTTCATTAATTTCCATTTCAAATCCAGCAACAGTTTTTGAAGTCTTTTTTACATCACATCTCTCTGACATTGACTCTTTTCCACATTGGAAGGACCCCTGTGATTACACAGAGCCCGCCAGGATAATCTAAGATAAGCTTCCCATTTCAAGGTCAGCTGATTAACAACCTTTATTCTCTCTTGCCGGGGACAGTGATGTAACACAGGTTCTGGGAATTAGGAAGCAGGTATCTTTGGTGGGCCATTATACTACTTACCACAGCCTCTCATTAGGAATGTTGCAAAGAGACAGGAGACTGGGCAGGCCATTTAATGTTAAGGTCTTAAGGAATAGGGGGAAAGAGCTATTTCTTGAGAAAAATTTTAAGGTGGATAAAGTCTGTTTCCCAGGTAGTGTTTGAGCTCCTTTTAGAGCTCACCTTCCCTGTTGGTGTCTATAGGCCAGGCTGGGTTCAGACTGCTATGGGTTCACCAGGGTCTCTAGAACAAATGCAACCTTGGGTTTGTCTTACCTGGGCATGCTTTCTCTTTTCATTTTCTGCTAACCCAATTGTCATATTTCAACTTTCATTTTTTTTCAAAACTCTGCCTTTTTTGTGCTTCCCTCCCCAATATGTGGAATAAATATGAGGGTGAAGTATTTGCGTTCATTTTTCAATAATACTTCTAGAGTGATGCTGAAAGACTTGTTTTTGGGTGTTGGGGGATATGTGTCTTTTGGAGTTGCTTATAGCCCACTAACCCCACCACATAAATGTGTCCTGCACATAGACAGCCTGGTTTAAAAGTTCATGGTCATTTGTGTTCAGAAGATAGCTTAGTATGTCTATATAGAGAAACTATTTAAGTATCTTATGAGAGTAACAATTTATAAAACATTCAACTCTGGTGTTGCTATACTATAATTGTAAGAAGGAACACAACTTTGTCCTGATATCTGGGAAAACTTCAACACACCAATAGGAGAGCCTCATGTGATGTGTTTTTTTTGTTTTTCTTAACTGCTGTTTGGAATGGAAGTATGTATTTTTTTTTTATTTCTTTTCAGTGTAACAGTATTCATTGTTTTTGCACCACACTCAGTGCTCCATGCAATCCGTGCCCTCTCTAATACCCACCACCTGGTTCCCCCAACCTCCCACCCCCCCGCCCCTTCAAACCCTTCAGATTGTTCTTCAGAGTCCTTAGTCTCTCATGGTTCACTTCCCCTTCCAATTTCCCTCAACCCCCTTCTCCTCCCCATCTCCCCTTGTCCTCCATGCTATTTGTTATGCTCCACAAATAAGTGAAACCATATGATAATTGACTCTCTGCTTGACTTATTTCACTCAGCATAATCTCTTCCAGCCCTGTCCATGTTGCTACAAAAGTTGGGTATTCATCCTTTCTGATGGAGGCGTAATACTCCACAGTGTATATGGACCACATATGTATTTTTTTTTAACTTTTTCATCTTCCCTATCAAATGATGACTATATCTGTCCTAGTACCTCAAAATAAAGAAGGAAAAGATATGAGCTTGGTATTCTGGCCTCATAAGGATCATTGATACTACAGTGTTCAAGGTGAACAACAATTTTTTTAAGACCCACTATGTCTTAAGAATCTCATCAATTATAAGGGCTGACTCCCATAGCAGATAGTCTCCCATAAATAGAGGCAAATATAAGAAGAATCTCATAATCTTAGGAACAAGATTTGAATATGAACAGCCCAGGGTCAGGGTATGGAGGGTGAGTCATGTGCCTTTTTTCCCACTCATCTCCTTTGCCAGTTGAGAATCCATGGTGAGCAGACAGAGGAGAGGTAGATCTAGACAGTCTGTCCATCTCCGGGCTGGCATTCTTTCTCAGAGTCCTGAGGATGAAGGCAGCATTAAGCCATATGGGAGAGTGATAGGCAAGACATACATCTACAAAGCTTTTTAAGCAGACAGCATGTTACTGTCATTGGATGAAAGAGATAGAGGTGAAATATCAAATTTTGGTGACCCAGAAGTAGAGTGAATTTCCCTGAAAAAGGCTGAAAACAGGGGTCACGAAGTCTTCATGCAAAACTCCCCAGTAGGGGGCTACATGGGTAAGGTAGCCTAATGACCTCATATGAAATAGCCCATGAGACCTGCTGTCCTTTTAAAATCAAGATTGTACTTCAAACTCCTAGTAGATGGATCAAAGACATAGGACTAGTTCAAGTAGCTGGACTAGTCACACACTAGTCACGCATACTTGGTCAATGTTCATTTCTCTTCTTCTAGAGAAGCGTTCAGAATATCAGAGTGCATGCTGGAAAATACCATTTCCAGCATTTAACCAGGTTAACCAGAAAATCATGGCAGCAAAATGTTTCAGGACAAAATCAAGAGAAGGAAGACTCGTTGCTTGTGGACACACCCTCAGTTCCATAATGATTAACCCACTAAGTTTCAAAGAATTTTCTAAGTCAACCTCAGACACAAACCTGCCAGAAGGCAGGCCTTGACACACTCTGAACTTGAGCATATGGTCTCTTAGTGGTGTGCTCAGCTGTGGGAATGTGTAAGAAAATAGGCCCTGATAATTAAAACAGCACATTTGTTTATAAGCATAACTTGATCTGGGCATATTGCTAGCAATTTTAGTCAGTGGATTGTTTCTTTCAGGACTAATTATCGATCTGAACGTGAAATTTAATTCTAAATTATTTCTCTCACTAAATTAGGAGAGTAAATGCTTTCTTTTGGGTGTTGAATAGGTTCAAAGTTCTCTTGGGTCATTCTGAATTGTGTAGGTGGAAATCTGGATATAGGATCACACTGGAGACAGTCACCAGTGGTAACTCTTTTTCAGTCTTGAAGGATTTCAAGGTTTATTTATTTATTTATTTATTTATTTTTATTTATTTTTATTTTAAAGATTTTTTTTTTAAATTTATTTGACAGAAATCACAAGTAGATGGAGAGGCAGGCAGAGAGAGGGGGGGGGGGAAGCAGGCTCCCTGCTGAGCAGAGAGCCTGATGCGGGACTCGATCCCAGGACCCTGAGATCATGACCTGAGCCGAAGGCAGTGGCTTAACCCACTGAGCCACCCAGGCGCCCGGATTTCAAGGTTTTAAAGGCACTTTGTGACCGTGAATGATCAGTATCCTCCCACACAAGGCTACCCAGATATTTAGGGTTATTGCTCACTAATCAAGTAATCTGCATTTAAAGATATCTACTTGGACTTGTAGGAGGAATGATGAATCTGGTTTTCAAGATCATGTGACTTTGCCAATACTCTGTCATCTCGCCTTTTGCCATTTTCATCCCTGATTGTATAGACATGGAGGAATTTCATTTAGATGCCTGACCTGAAGCAAATGTCTCCAATTGTGTATCTAGCCATTGGGGGGAAAGCACTGCAGAAGGTTTTACCCTTGTGGGATGAAAGTCTAACTCGTGGAATCACAGCAGGAGTGCTTCAGAATTAAATGTCCCCAAAGAGCAAAGCAGGGGGGACAATAGCTCTTCCAAGAATTAGTAGGCATTCTTCTAAAAAGTCCCATGAGAGCTTGTGAGAAGACACATTTCCTATTTATTTGCAATCCTTGATTCTAGAAATATATGGGGCTCACAGCATGGACACATGGCTCAAATCATCCCCATCAAAAAAGAACACTAAAGGAAAACCAGCTCTAAATCACAGTTTGAAAGATAGACACCTCTAACTGAAGTTTCAATTGCCACGTGGTAGGTCATGAGACAACTGCAAAATGTGTGCCTAATGGTTATGACTTCAGATCACGTTGGGATATTGATCAGGAGGTCACGTGAAGCCTTGGTCTATACCTGGGCTTGGGGGACTGGCAGCCTGAACGACAGTTTATCCTGGAACATAGAGTCAAATCAGTTGCCACCTTCTGGACAGAAAACATTTTCCAGGCTTTAAGTTCCCTGATGAATACCTTAATATTTAAATGCAAATACTTAATACTAAGGCATGATATATTCTCCGGTGAGTGCTCAGATTACAAGGGAATGGTTTCCTTTCATTCTCCTATTATTTAAACATTATTCAATGCCTAGATGGTCATTTGACACTCATTTAAAAACCTATTGCATTTGTACTTGGCTCAAATTAAGGTGCTGATTAAAGAACCGCTCTTCACCCCTTAATGCAGATAGATCCATGCACCTCAACATACAACGATGGAAATTGATTTTCTGCCACATATCATAAAATAATCAGGGAAATACAACATAAAGCAAATATTTACCCCCATGGGGAAAATGAAGCTCAGTTTTCCTAATGGACATCAGCAAAATCCATGGTTTAAATTACAGATTAACAAAGGACTCATGAGCTCAAAATTAAGTTATTCTGTTTAAAATCAATCACTGAAACTGTCATTCTGCTTATTGCTTTGACTTACTAACAAAGGTTTAAATGAAGACTTTATGTGCAAGTAGAGAACATCAAGAGATCTGCTCTTTTTCAGACCTGCGTGGGCTGGAGGGGCAAACATTTAGGCTATTAATGTAATTAGAATGAGGAATGTATTTTTCCAGGAAAAAAAAAATCTTTCCAAAAAAAAAAAAAAATTCCACAAATCCACAATTAATCTATTATCTGCGGTGGGGGAGAGAACAGTAAGGAGTAGTAGGTGGGGTACAAAAGCCCTAGATGCACTGATACCAGAGGCATTCTGGGAGCTCAAGGCAGGAAATCTGGAATTACTCTAACTTTTCTTTGCAAAGGCAGGCACCAGAACTGGAGAAAAGGGTCCAGAAAGACGACTGCCTTCGCTAGTGAAGTATATTCTGATTGTGGTCTTAAGAGCATTTTCAGTCATTCGGCTTCGTGTTGGGTCACCACTCCAGCACCGAGCAGCTCCCCAATGGCCCTGTCATCATATCCAAGGACCTCCTTCAGGATGTGCGTGGTGTGCTGCCCAAGCAGGGGGGGCGGCCTGGCCTCTGACATCTGGAACTTACTGTATCTCACAGCTGGGCCTGTCAAAAAGAGAGGAAAGCAGGAAGCCTGTTAATGACTAACCTTAGGAAAATCATTACCCAAGCAGCCTGGGGTGTTTTCAATGAATGCCAAAAATATCACTGCCAGTTACAAAATGGTGGCACATTTTGGAAATGAATCTATTTTTACATGATATTCTCTTGACTCAGACTCATCCAGCTGTGCAGTGGTCATCTGACCTGCCCATGTGGGGATGGGGCGTGGGGGACATGTATGTGCCTGGTGTATGCCAGTCCCACGCAGAAGTGGCCAGTACTGTCACCAAGACTCTCTGAGGTTGTTCACTCAACTGGGTTGACTCTCTGCATCCAAAAGAACAAGGACCACAGGTACACATTGTCTCTCTCTGAAGCTGGAAATCTGACCCCAGGTGAAGGTAATCCAGACATTTATTATTCAGTGTCTCCTATAGACTGTAAGGTTTACTTCAGCAGGCTGCAGATCAACTAAACCACCACCAGACCCTGTTGAAGCCTTTTGGTGGCAGAAGAGGTATTGGGTGTGAGTTTCCCTGTCAGAGATCTGGGTTTGCAGGTGCCATGCAAGGAGGAGGGGGTATTTATTGGCAGCTGTTTGCAGAGCACTGAGCCACTGTACATGGGGTAACTCAAACACGCTCTCCACAACTACTGGAAATGGATTTTATGATCCTCATACTTCCCTGTATGGACTCGAAAGCCCCAAAAGCTCAAGTTTTGCTCAAGGTCACATGGCAAATAGCTACTAGCACCGGGACTCCAGTCCACATTCAATGGCACAGTCTGGCACTGAGGGCCATGCACTCTGTATAAGCTCAGGAACCTGCTCTTCCTTTCCCACCCTTCCACAGAGAAGCTGGCCAGACCCTGGGGAGCACAGTGTTTCAGTAGATTTTTACCTTTGCTGCCTCACTCAATAAATGATATTAATGTTGGCTGTTCTTCACCTCTCATTTGATTAGGCTTCGGGAAAACAAATGATATAGTCACCAGAAGACTACAAAACAGTGCATTTCTATGTCATAAAAATGCTTCCAGCCTGCTCTTGATTTGGGGTGCAAAGTGCATGTAGGTAACACAAGGTGAGTGAGGAGAGCAGCAAATGTGCTTCAAGCTCTTCGGAGAATCCCATTAATAAAAGGGTAATGTGGTTGAAGCCACTGTTGGTGATAGAGAGAGAGGACAGACCTCCCCAGACCATCAAGCCACATTTTTGTGTGACATACATCATCCAGTACAGACAAATGGTAACTTTCAACAGATGGTCAAATGCTTGCATCTTTCTTCTCCTTGCCCCCCCCCTTTTTTACTGTTTTTTAAATCATTTTTTATTTACTTATTTAATTTCTTTTCAGTGTTCCAGAATTCAATGTTTAGGCACCACACCCAGTGCTCCATGCAATACGTGCCCTCCATAATACCCACCACCAGGTTCACCCAACCTCCCATCCGCCATTCCTCCAAAACCCTCAGATTGTTTTTCAGAGTCCACAGTCTCTCGTGGTTTGTCTCCCCCTCCAAATTCCCCCAACTCACTTTTCCTCTCCATCTCCCCATGTCCTCCATGGTATTCCTTACGCTCCACAAGTAAGTGAAACCATATGATAACTGACTCTCTCTGCTTGACTTATTTCACTCAGCATAATCTCTTCCAGTCCTGTCCATGTTGCTACAGAAGTTGGGTATTCATTGTTTCTGATGGAGGAATAGTACTCCATAGTATATATGGACCACATCTTCTTTATCCATTCATCCATTGAAGGGCATCTTGGTTCTTTCCAGTTTGGCAACTATGGCCATTGCTGCTATAAACATTGGTATACGGATGGTCCTTCTTTTCACTACATCTGTATCTTTGGGGTAAATATCCAGTAGTGCAATTGCAGGATCACAGGGAAGCTCTATTTTCAATTTCTTAAGGAATCTCCACACTGTTTTCCAAAGTGGCTGCACCAACTTGCATTCCCACCAACAGTGTAAGAGGATTCCCCTTTCTCCAAACCCTCTCCAACACATGTTGTTTACTGTTTTGTTAATTTTGGCCATTCTAACTGGTGTAAGGTGGTATCTCAATGTGATTTTGATTTGAATCTCCCTAATGGCTAGTGATTATGAACATTTTTTCATGTGTCTATTAGCCATTTGTATGTCTTCATTGGAGAAGTGTTTGTTCCTGTCTTCTACCCATTTTTTGACATGATTATCTGTTTTGTGTGTGTGGAGTTTGAGGAGTTCTTTATAGATCTTGGATATCAGCCCTTAGTCTCTATTGTCATTTGTGAATATCTTCTCCCATTCCATGGGTTACCTGTTTGTTTTGTTGGCTGTTTCCTTTTCTGTGCAGAAGTTTTCAATCTTGATGAAGTCCCCAAAATTCATTTTCACTTTTGTTTCCTTTGCCTTTGGAGACATATCTTAAAAGAAGTTGCTGTGGCCGATATCGAAGAAGTTACTGCCTATGTTCTCCTCTAAAATTCTGATGGATTCCTGTATCACATTGAGGTCTTTTACCCATTTTGAGTTTATTTTTGTTTATGGTGTAAGAAAATGGTCAAGTTTCATTCTTCTACACATAGCTGTCCAAATTTCCCAGCACCCTATATGAAGAGACTGTCTTTTTTCCACTGTATATTATTTCCTGCTTTGTCAAAGATTATTTGATCATAGTTATGGGTCCATATCTGGGCTCTCTACTCTGTTCCACTGGTCTATGTGTTTGTTTTTATGCCAGTACCATGCTGTCTTGGTAATCACAGCTTTGTCGTAAAGCTTGAAATCAGGCAATGTGATGCCTCCAGTTTTGTTTTTCTTTTTCAACATTTCTTTAGCAATTTGGGGTCTCTTCTGATTCCATACAAATTTTAGGATTGTTTGCTCCAGCTCTTTGAAAAATGCCAGTGTCTTAAATTTTATTTTTTACTGAAGTAGAGTAGACACATGATGTTACATTAGGTTCAGGCATACAACACGTGATTTAAATAGTTTACCCATTACGCTGTGCTTGCCACAAGTGTAGCCAACATCTGTCACCACACACACATGTACCACTGACTACATTTCCAATACCCCCTGACTCGTTCACTCCATAACCAGAAGCCCATACAACTCACTGCCCTTCACCCATCTTGCCCATCTTCTCCCTTCCCTCTGGCAACCACCAGTCTGTTCTCTGTATTTATGAGTCTGTCTCTGCTTTTTATTTGTTTATTCATTTGTTTCATTTTAGAATCTGCATGGAAGCTCACACTTCCTCCTAAAGGCTCCAGTATAAATTGTTTCCTCACTGATCAGTCTCTTGTCAGTCAAGGGTCAAGGGTCAAGGGGAGGCAGGATCCATAACATTCATGAAAAGTCTGATAATGTTTTGGGGATGTGATCCTTATTCACTGCTCTCCAAGTCTGTTCCAATTTTGACATTAATTAAAACAGTTTTAACCTAAAACGTGTTTTTCAAAAGAAGGATGCCACTGAATGAATCAATGTCATGTGACTTCTTCCTACCTGAATGACCTGGAGTGAGACTCCCAAGTGGAAAGAGTCACTTGACTACACCAAGAATCTGGGCTGGACAATGCAGCTGGGAAACTGCGGGTGGTCCCAGCATGGCAGCTGCCATTTTGTCAGAACTTAAGAGTGCGCCAGTCAGTGAGTCATCATGTCTGAGAAACCCTCACAACAGATCTGGACTGACAGTGGAGGCCAAGGAGGCTTCGGGTACAAGGGTTAGCGTGAAGGTTCAGGTTAGGGAATGAGAATAACCTGCCCAACATCACACAGTAGGAAGTAAGAATCAGTTGCCAAGTTTGTTGGGTGCAAGAGCGTAGGTTTATAAACAAATAATAATTTTTGAGATGAAGTCCACATGACAGAAAATGAACCATTTAAAGGTGAACAGGGGCACCTGGTGGCTCAGTGGGTTAAAGTTTCTGCCTTCATCTCAGGTCATGATCTCAGGGTCCTGGGATTGAGCCCCACATCAGGCTCTCTGCTCTGCAGGGAGCCTGCTTCCCCCCGCCCCTCTCTGCCTGCCTCTCTGCCTACTTGGTATCTCTGTCTGTCAAATAAATAAATAAAATCTTTAAAAGTGAACAATTCAGTGGCATTTCATAGTCTCTATGCTGTGCAATGACCACCTCTTTGTAAGAGTTGGGAGACATTTCCATTACTCCAAAGTCAGACTCTCTATCCCTCTATCAGTCTCCCTCAACTCAGCCCTCCCGTGAACTGTTGGCAACAACCACGAACTTCCTTTCTGTCTCTGGCTTCATCTATTCTGGATGTTGCATATAAATGGAATCATACTTATGTGACCTTCTGTGTCTGGCTTCTTTGACATAGCATAATATTTGAGATCCATCCACCTAGCAGCATGGATCAGTACTAAGAACCTGGACTTTGAGCCTCCACGCAGTGACGGTAAGAGGGAATCTTCGGGTACAACCACACTACTTGTGTTACTCCCACTAAACACTATACTACCATGGTACCTTCTAGATCTACCCCGAAGACTCTGCTACCAGTCCAGATGAGAGGTATTTAACATTATGTGCAAAAAAGTCCCATTTTTTCATAAAGATTTTATTTATCCATTTGTCAGAGAAAGAGAAAGAGCATAAGCAGGGGGAACGATAGACAGAGGGACAAGCAAGCTCCCTAATGAGCAGGGAGCCCGATGAAAGACTCAATTCCAGGACTCCAGGATCATGACCTGAGCCAAAGGTAGACCCTTAACTGACTGAGTCACCTAGGTCTCTCACAAAAATGTCTTAATTCAGAATGGTATTACTAACTACCATTTATTAGAATGATATTATTAAAGAACTAGGATGGTATTGTTTGTTTTTTAGACTTGCTAACATTAAGGCACTTGGAAAAATACTGTATATTTGGAAACTTTATGTTTCCTTAAACAATTGTATGTTACTAAGAAAGCCATATCACAGTTTAATAAATTGCATATACTTTCCCATAAGCCCCTTTAGAAACCAGGTATTTTGTATATGGTTGAGTTCAGAAAGATTCTGAAGTTGGGGTTCATTCATGTAATTTAAGATCAAAGTATGGTGTATATACATGTATTATACTTGAAATTTTCAAATTGTAATTTTTACACATTTTTAAAAATTTTTTCAATTTATTTATTTTCAGAAAAACAGTATTCATTATTTTTTCACCAC
>NC_081560.1:104206193-104241171 GCF_022355385.1 Mustela nigripes
TTTTTCAACATTTCCTTAGCGATTCGGGGTCTCTTCTGATTCCATAAAAATTTTAGGATTATTTGCTCTGGCTCTTTGAAGAATACCGGTGGAATTTTGATTGGAATGGCATTAAAAGTATATATTGCTCTAGGCAGTATAGACGTTTTTTAAAATATTATTTTGCCATGTGGGTTATTAATCCACAAAATAAAATAAGTATAAATTTATAGTTAAAATAAACAAAATTTATAGTCTCTTATATATATGCATGCAATGGGACAAATAAAGGTGAAACCCAGATTCCAGAGAAAGCTAAGTTCTCATGAGTCCACTGAAATCTCCTGTTCTTGCACTCCTGTGCAATAATCCTACATACCAGGGACATCCCTCCCAGTGGAGGCTTTGCACACAAGGAATAAAGGCCTTTTAAAATGCATTTGACTCAAGAAGTACAAAATGTTTGACATAATTATTTACATCTAAGGTCCAGAAAGAATGAATAATTTGATCTTCCATTAAAAAATGATGAGCAGATAAGTCACATGTTCTTAAATTACTTTTTGGCAAGTAACATCTATGTTCACATATGCTTTCAAACACTTGCAAGCTGTGTGATCTTGAGAATTCTTAAAGTCCCTGAGCCTCAGTCTATACATTTCTAAGACAAGGTTGACAATGCCTACTAAGGGTTGGTTTGAGCATCTGAGTAATATAATATGGATGATATTTAATATCAGCAATTATCAAAGAAATACATATGAAGATAATAATAAGGTACAATTTTGTTTATAAAATTATCAAATCTTGTGGCTATTTTGGTTTGTTTTTAAGAGGTCAGTGACAGGTAGGAGTGCAAGTTGGTATTGTCCTCCTGGCAGGAATTTTGTCAACTAAATATGAAGAGTTTTAAAAGTGTTCCCACACTTGAATGGAGAAATTGGGTTGATGGGGGGAGGGGGGCTGGAAGAAGGGGGGTGGGGTTATGGACATTGGGGAGGGTATGTGCTATTGTGAGTGCTGCGAAGTGTGTAAACCTGGTGATTCACATACCTGTACCCCAGGGGATAAAAATATATTATATAGTTTATAAAAAATTAAAAATTAAAAAAAATGTTCTTCAATGGCTTTACAAATTCCATAGGCAAGGATCTATACAAATTTCAAAATAGGCTCAATACTCTTAACACCTATCTGCTTCCCACAGAGCTTTCTAACTTCTAGGTTGTAAGGGTTCTTTGTGTATCATTCTGTACATTGAAAAAAAAAAAAAAAAAACTTTAAGTTCCCAAAGTTACTTTGTTAGGAATAGGTGTTTACCAACACATTCCTTCATATACTGTGCCCATAGGTCTATCTCCTACCCCTACCTTCCAGATGAAAAGGTCACATAGCTGCCATATTGAAAAAATATTTGGAAAATATGTCCAACACTTAAGAACTGGTTATATAAATTGCAGTGCATTTAAATGAAGGCAACCTGTATGTACAGTAATTTCAAGCTGTATTTTGGGTGGCTTTGAACACAAACCACTCTTTCCTGAAATGCCACATACATAAAAACTTAGGAACTAACAAATATAAAACTTTATGAGTGAAGAGAATGGGTGGTAGTATCACTAATAAATGAGATATTTCAACAAACTTAAGAATGACATGGACAGGATAATGCCGATATGTTAAAAGAGGTAGAGGAAGATGAAGCCCAGAATATTCTACAAGGTGACTGAAAGGAAGGGGATGCTAATAGTCCATTTCACCCCCAAGAGGTTCTGACCTTAAAATCAGCTATTATGAGAAGAACAGGTCTTAGAAGAGAAGTAGGACAGAAAGCAGAGAGATTGTGTCAGTTTAGAATAACTTACTAGTTTGTACTAGCAACTAGAAGAAAAATGAAGCTTGCTTTCAATTTTCTTTATGAAAATGGTATTAAGCCTACAATTGTATATCCACACAAATGATTAATCAAATATGAAGACATTTTCAAACTTTCAAAGATTAAGTAAGTTTACCAAGTAAGTTACTTGATGTTAAATCCAGTAAAACATGGGAGTAAATAATAGGATAAAATTTTGGTACATGGTGGGAACCAACCAGGGAGTGCAGGGAAGGAAGACCTCAGGATCATAACTCAGAACTGGAGAGTCAATAAGGTAGAAATGGAAAAGGAATGGAAACTCTAGAAAAAAAAAAAAGAAAATCTGTGTTTAAAAAAAATGAAGATCCAAATATGAGGCAAATTATAACGTGGCAAGATCTTAAGTGATTGATGGAATATAAACAAAAAACTCCAATTGATTTGATGCCAAGATCATTCGAGTAGGGCATATTACTTGTTTGTCTTCTATAACAGAACTAAGTATGGTGTATTACATCATCTGTTTAGTTGTCTGTATCTCCTATGAGGGCAAGAAAATGGCAATTGTGTTTGATCATGTGCCCTCTATGCTTTTCACTGTGCTACAAAATGAAGATAATGGCAGCGATCCTTTCTTAAAGATCTATAATGAGTGTAGATTGTGTTTTTTATTTGCATTATCTCATTGGACTTTCCAACTTATAAAATAGACACCATTGTAACTCTCTTCCCCCTCCTTTTTTTTAAAGAGAGAGAGAGAGCACACATGGGTGAGACGGGTTGGGGAAGGAGAAGGAGTGGGAGAGAAAATCGTAATCTGGCTCCATGCCCAGCATAGAGCCCAATGTGGGGCTTGATCTACAAGTCTGAGATCATGACCTGAGCTAAAATCAAGAATGGGAGGCTTAACAGACTGAGCCACCCAGCCTCCCCCACAGAGCATAATAACTCTCATTTTATGGATCAGAAAACTGAGATTCTCTATTTTTTAATCCCCCCCGCCAATTACTTTTTCATTCAAAGGTAAAAACAAAGAATTTTAAAAGTTTTAAATTTTAAAAAAACTCTGTAGGTCACAGGTAAACTCTTTACTTGTAAGGGATGATTCATTAAGTTGTTTAAAAGATTCCAAATACTTGTGTTAGGTATCATAGCAGGTTCTGAAGGGGAAGCCTCCATGATTATCTAGTTCACTGCAATCCCCTAAGGTAAGAAAGAGGCAAGAGAACTGAGGTGCTAGAATGTCTTTCCAGCTGACTTCCCCCTCAAAGGAGGGAGTCCATTCCACAATTGAGCTAGTTATTGACAAAAACACACTATCCTTAAAGTATGTTAAAAAGTAGTCAACCATTGATTATGAGAATAGAGCTGTTTAAACATTTGATATATTTTAAAGCTAATAGACTTTACTGCCCAGCAATTACAAGTATCCAAACAGGTATTTTCTATGCAGCTTATTGTGAGGTGATCAGTGTTAAATATCAGTTTTCATCATGTCTCTGTTCATGTCTTCTTGACCTTCTTCATTTTTCCTTCCAACTGCATGCTTTGAGGTAAGAAAAAAGTTTAACGATGAGAGTTATGGACTTGAGCATTCATCTGCATCTACCTGTACTCCCACTGCGCACAGTTGTGCTCCTAGTGGTTTTATCACAGCCATCCCCTGAGCAGTTTCTGGAAAACATCAGAACGACCTTCATTCATCTTCACCTCAAAGGCTCTGTTGCACCTGGAAGAGCCCAGCAACTGGCCCGCAGATGCAGCCGCTGGGAGGTGCTTCATGCAGCCTCCTCCTTCAACAGCCGCATTGAAAAGAAAGCACAGCTTCTTCCACCAGGCATTTTAACTGAGGTCCTTTAAAGGGTTAGTTGGTTTGTCTAAGGTTATCCAGCTAAAAAAATGCTAGCACTAGGACAAGGTCTCCTGTACATCAGGTTCCATGGTCCATGGTCCATGCTCTGTCATTTCACATAAATTTGTTGAACTAAAGATTGCTAACAGTTAAGGATTGTTGAATAAATACCATTTATTCATTTTAATTAATTAATTTAGCCACTAATTAACTCAACATATAATTTTTTAACATCTATCCCTGTGCCAGGATCTTGGTTCTATGACCTAGATATGTATTAGCCAACATCCCTAGTCCCTACTCTGGTGGAATTTATATGA
Source organism: Mustela nigripes (assembly GCF_022355385.1). Taxonomy (NCBI): domain Eukaryota; kingdom Metazoa; phylum Chordata; class Mammalia; order Carnivora; family Mustelidae; genus Mustela; species Mustela nigripes. The sequence goes on from NC_081560.1 coordinate 104,210,203, forward strand.
TTTGGGAGACACACCATAAACAAGTCAATGCATAAATAGTTAAAAATGTTATAGAAATTATAAAATTATTTAAAATCTAGCTGGAAAGAGGAGAACATCATGGGCAGAGTGGGGAGAGGCCAGGGTCCCAGGAAAGGACTGTTCTAGATGACATGCGTTATAAGGGCAAACTGATTAGATGATCCCTAGGCTGAGTCCTAAACTAATCTCTCCATACCACTAGTGGAGGAAAGAAGATTGCAGACAGCATGAACAGGTTTGCTTTCAAGAAACTCAAAAAAGATCCAATGTGGCTAGAACAGAATTTAGTAGAAGTGAGGTTCTAAATGCAGTTGGAGGGAGCGACAGAGTAGAGCATGCACAGGAATTTAGAAGTTATGGTAGTGATGGGGCACCTGGGTGGCTGAGCTGTTTAAGGGTCTGATTCCTGGTTTCAGCTCACGTCATCTCAGGGTGAGGTCAGCACACAGCATGAGGTCTACTTGAGATTTTCTCTATTTCTCTTGCTCTCCTTCTGTCACCCCCCAAGTTGGGCTTGCTCTCTCTCTCTCTCTTTCTCAAATAAATAAGTAAAATCTTTTTTTAAAGTTACAGTAGTGAAGTTGGATCTTATTCTGGGTTCCATGGAGTTTTGAGAGCAGTAAGCACACACTCCCATTGCTCGGTAGAGAATGAGGCTGTTCAAGGCTGCTGTAGGTAGATCAAAAATGTGGTGGTGGCCCGGACTAGGATTGGTGCCTGGAGAGTTTAAGAAACGTGGATATGTTTGAGAGCTATGCTGTTGATAGAATGACAGAATTTGCTGATGGATTACATGGACCAGGGTAGCTGTGAAAGGAAAGAAAAGGATCAAGGGAGAAACCTGTGTTTCTGGGTTGAAAACTGGTGGGGCCATTTGCCACATAGGAAGACTGAATGAATTGTACATGGACAGGTTTTGGTGAAAGCAGAAGTCAAATTCTCTTTTGGACATGCTGTTTGAGGTACCTATGAGACATCCAAGGACAGAGGGCATGTGGGCCTTTAGATATGCAAGTCTGGAATTCAGGGACAATGTTGGGCCAGGACATACAAATGTAGAAGTCACTTACCATCTGAACTTCCATATTCCTAAACACTGTATTTTCATGGCAACTGTATTTATTCCAACATCCTTGATGCTGAAGATTTTTGCTTAAATATTGTATTCACTTATTTGAGAGAGAACAAAAATGAAAAAGAGCATGGGATGGGGTGGGGGGCAAAGGGAGAGGGAGAAGCAGACACCCTGCTAAGCAGGGAGCTCCATTTGGGGCTCAATCCCAGGACCCTCAGATCATGACCTGAGTGGAGGGCAGAGGCTTAACCAACTGAGCCACCCAGATGCCCTGATGCTGAGGATTTAAATCAGTTGTTTAGGCAGTCTTCTCTCTACTATCTAAGCTCTGGATCAATATCTACTGTGTCAAAATGTTTTGTATTCACAGGAAGAAAAATAAATGAATAAGAAGTTGATCTCCATAGCTGGTAATCTTGGAGATAAATGCATTCCTTTAAAAGAGATTCCATATCCTTGGCCTTAACCAGACAAATTCCCATTGGCTTGCCAGCTGAAAATAGGGCATTTTTTATTTTATTTAAAAAATTTAAAAAAGATTTTATTTACTCATTTGTCAGAGAGAGAAAGCACAAGCAGGGGAAGCAGCAGGCAGGAGAAGCAGGCTTCCCACTGAGCAGGGAGCCCGATGCGAGACCATCAGAGGACTCTGGGATCATGACCTGAGCTGAAGGCAGAAGCAAATGACTGAGCCATCCAGGCACCCCAGACATTTTTATTTTGGAAAAAACCATGAACATTGTGTCCGCAGAAAGGGGCACAGGGAGGGAAACTGGGCCATAGCCACTAAGGGATAAACTAAGGTGGGGAAGTCTTTCTTCTACTTTAATAAAGTCAATCAAACTAGAAAACACTGAAACATGTGCCCACATAGCAATTCACTTGTTACCAAATCCAGAACTGCAGGCGCTGTCCTTTTGAAAAAACCACCTAGTCTAACAACTAGTGGTCAAGGCCCTGCGTATCCTCATGCCCCTCGCCAGGAAGAGCGCAGGTGGCATAGCTTCTAGGCTTACCCACCTCTAACTGAAGACCGTGTGTGAAATGCCCACGGAATCCCCTGGTTCCCTCAGGGATAGATAGTCTATAGGATTCTAGAAAAATTCTAGGATTCTTGTGCTTCAACTTCTGTGTATGCCCATTCCTGAGAGGCAGAATTGATAAACTGCATAAAAATCGAGAGTTCAAGATCTGGCGGAGTCCTATCACAGTCAAAGGCAGGTAAGAAGCAGTCCTATCACAGACTATAACTCATACATGGGAACATCTGAAATTAGGACTTAGTGAGCCCTTGTTGTAAACCAGGCCCGGGGCTGAGTGCTTTCTGGTTGTTCCCTAATTCAGTCCTCACAATGACCTTAGGCACTTTTAAAATAGTTATTAATGCATTTTACTCCATTATCACAGAAGAGCAGCATGGAACTCCCAGAGGTTATGAAATGCGTGTAAGGACATACAACAGATGTCCATATAGATGTGCTAACTTCGTAGCTACTGGGTTTGAGAAACAATACATCAAGGTAATTAAGAGTGTGGGTTCTGGAACGAGAGCGTGCGGCTTCCCATCCCAGCTCTACCCCCTTGAGTCTTCAACAAATCTACCAGAGCCTCAGTCTCTTTCTCTGTAAAATAGGAATGATAATGGCATCTACCCTATCAGGTTGTGAGGACTTAGGAGAAAATTCTTGGAAAAGTACCAAGCACACAGTGAGCACTTAATACATACCAGCTGCCACCATTTTCTTTCCTTCTGCTGTGGTGCTTGCCTTCGCAACTTAGATTCCTTGGCAGAGCCCGAGGCATCTGCCAATTTCAGACATGGGTCTCCCAGGACCCTGACAGCTTAGCTACATTTCAGATTCATGACAGCAAGTTGGGGATCAAAGTTTTAACTTTTATTTTATTATATTTTATTTATTAATTTAAGAGAGAGAGAGCACAAGCAAGGGGAGAGGCAGAGTGAGTGGGGAGAAGCAGACTCCCCGCTGAGTTGGGAACCCGACGTGGGGCTTGAATCCAGGACCTGGGATAGTGACGTGAACTGAAGGCAGATCCTTAACCATCTGAGCCATCCAGGTGCCCCCAAAGTTTTAACTTATAAAAATCCCTCACAGTCAAGGATACAAGTATTTAAAAGAAAAGGAAAAGGAAGAAAGGAATCAACCATTTCTTAAGCACATATTACATAATGAGTACTTTCCAAGTGTTTATTTTGTTCATTCCCTAATACAACCTTTGGAAATAGGTATTTTCCCCTCTTCCTACAAATAGCAAAAGGCAGGCTAAGGGAGGTTAGATTACTCAAGTCACACATCTGATAAGTATACATTTACTGTTTGTTTGGGTTTTTTAAGATTTTATTTATTTATTTGACAGACAGAGATCACAAGTAGGCAGAGAATCAGGCATAGAGAGGGGGGAAGAAGGCTCCCCACTGAGCGGAGAGCACAATGCGGGACTCAATCCCAGGACCCTGGGATCATGACCTGAGCCGAAGGTAGAGGCTTTAACCCACTGAGCCACCCAGGCACCCCTACACTTACTGTTTTCAAAAGCATCAGAACCAAAAAAAAAAAAAAAAAAAAAGCATCAGAACCTATACCAGAGATGAATATTATACTCCCTTAGATTTTAACAAGTTTGAAAACATGGAACTTATTTTAGTTATTTAACAAATACTATGTGCTAGGCACTATTTTATGGGATTTAGACATTTGATTCCTTCAGCTCCTAAGATAATGCCAGAATCTACAATTATCATTACAGTTTTATAAATGGGGAAACTGAGAGGCATAGGAGGGAAGTCACTTGCTCAGGGTCACAGAGTTAGTTAGAAGAGCCAGGATTCATACGCAGTCTCACTCCAAACCCCCAGTCTTTGCCAATGGGCTAAACTGTTTCCCAGGGAAAAGGGAAAGAGCAAAAGAAGAGGGGATTTTTTTTTCTTAAGATTTTATTTATTTATTTGAGAGAGAGAGGGAACCCAAGAGCACAAGCAAAAGGGAGGGGCAGAGGCAGAGGGAGAAGCAGATTCCCCTCTGGGCAGGGAGCCCGATGCAGGGCTCGATCCCAGGACCCCAGGATCATGACCTGAGCAGAAGGCAGAAGCTTACCCAACTGAGCCACAGAGACGCCCAAGTAGAGGAGATTGTCTAAGTTTGAAACCAAACTCAGAGGTCTTGGAGTAGAACATGCCAAGAACAACTTTATATTTCATCTTCTGACCAGTCTGTTGTCTCCATCTTTCTAGATTACAGTCCTACCAGATAACTTATGCAATATGTGTTCATTACTGCCTCATCTTTTTAAATCCATTTGTTATATACCACTTATTTCCTTGTAGAAATCCCTGGGATCACAGCAGCACCAGTACATTCCCAATTTCCCAGGTTCCTGAGTTAGGCAATGTACTCCAAAGTTTTCCCCTCTACCCACCCCAAAAGGAACGAAGCCTTCCCTGTGCTCCCTGTGGAAAGTTATCTGGTTCAAGGCACTGGGAGGCTCAGTTCCTGGTGTGCCAGAGAATTCCTCAGACAAGCCCTGTAGTGTTTTCCATCTGTGGTTTGAGGCCCTTCAGTAACAAGACCCTGACTATTTTGTCTCATCTCCTTTTAGAAAACTTCCATGATTCTCTTAGGCTAAAAAGGGAATCTACCCAATCTATGCAAACATCCCAAGCTCTTCTAACTATATACAGCATTCATGCTACATTTCTATAATCCAGACCAACTTAATAATGTAAACAGTTGCAGGAAACAGAGGTAGCCAAAAACATGTGGGAAACCATAATGAATATTCAAGTAATGGGAACATAATATCACATCATCATGAGGGAAGGGACCTAAACAGTCCTTTTTTCCAGAACTCCATGCACCTCCCGTCTTGATGATGCATTCGTAAAGCAATGAGACAATCCATTGCTCAACCTCACAGCAAACTGGCAAATGATCAACACTTAGGGTTAAATTAATTAACATAGCTGGCCCATCTGATCAGAATGGGAGCAAGAATGAAGAAAATTAAAACTAAGTATGTGGATCTTTTCTTTTCTCGTCTTAATGCCTGATACGGGTGTCAACTTTTGAAAATACCAAGAATACTTAAGAGCAAACATCTGTTTTATAATATATGAAATGCTATATCAAACATTTTTATTTTGACTTCTTTGGCCCATCACTAAGATACATGCTGTAGATACCACTTAATCTTCAAGGCTTAGTAGTGTAATAAGAAGCCAAACTTCATTTTGCTGAAAATAATGATAGCTCCAGTACCAAGTTATTTCACAATTTCCCCTCCAGTGCTTGAACTCATCATCATAACAATAACAATATTTTTTATATGGCGCCTCTCAGCCATAGCATCCAAGGCGCCGAATGGAGCCACACAGTTAGAACACATTAAGCCCATTAGATGTGAGATAAAAACAGATAAAGCCATTTAAACTTGCATGGGCAGTGGGAAAAAGCCACAGAGAGTCAAAAATGGCTTTGGACCTCTTTAATAGAAGAACTCAATCTGGGGCCCTGCTTTTGTGGTCAGGCATCCCAGAAACTCAAGGCAAACATGTGGTATGTACCACCAGCTTGGAAGGATCACCCTGGTTTCTTCCAGAATTTACAGGCACTATTTCTCATTACTGCCGCAACACATCTTAATTCATTATTCTGTGACTCAATAAAGAAGTCCTTAAGAGCCACTACCTGGAAGGTAAAAGGATATTTTCAATAATGTCTATGGCCCTGTGGTAGTTATCAGTGTGGTCCCTTCGATCTCCAGGTCTCACCATCCCAGAGCACTCTGATGTTGGATGAGGTCACCTGACTGTGAACAGAAGGACTAGTTTGCCACCTCCAGGCCAGAACACTCAATCGCTGATTTAAGACCCTCTACGTCTCTCTGATGGAGTGACCTGGCAGTGTGAAATGGTGACTGCTCCATGAGGCCGGGGCCCCTCAACCTATGATGCAGACTTCCGTGAGCAAAAGATACATTTGTGTGGTCATGTGCTCATGTTATTTGGGGATTGTTTGTTACTACGGCATAACCTAGCCTATGAAGGCCGATTACATGCCTCAACGTTAATACAGAAATCTGTTTGCTGGGGCCAAAGGAGGGGCTCCTTCACCCAGCCCTTCTGCACTCCTTTAAAAAGCCTTCAGTTTGGAGAGTCCAAACACTTTGAAGCTCTCATCTTGGTGCAGAGCCAATTTTGACCACTGGAATGATGATAACAGCTATTATATATTGAGTGCTTACATGTGTAGGGCATTTGGTGGAATGCTTCCCATATATTACCTTTTTTGATAGACTAAATGACTTTAAAAAGTCAGATTATTATTACACCCTTTTATCAACAAGGCAAGTGGGGTTAAGTAATGTTATCAAAATTACACAGCCAGTCAACCAAGGAATTTCGTTACTACTTAGGCTGGTTAAATACAAAGTGCATGCTCGTTAACACTAGGATGTATTTCCTCCCTGCATAATGTGGAAGAAAATCTGTTCTCATATCAGTGGATGAATAAATACGATTCTTTGGCAGATGGTGTTATAAAGCAGTACTGTATTATAAATACTTATATATTTCATGATTGCTAATCCATTAAGGCATTTATCTTTCATTTGAAAAAGAAACAGGGCAACTTGCTTTTGATTTATCTATCGTGTTCCAACCCACTGAAATGTCATAGTAGATTATCCATTTCCTGCTGGAAAAATATATGGCCCATAAGGAAATGCTATTCATATTCATTAGCAAACATGCCATCTCTCCTCAGAGCGCGCTACCCAAACTTGAGGCTGAGGTCTCTGAAAAATGCTGGACTGGAGGAAGGGCTCCCCTGAATGCTTCTTTCTAACATTTGGGCTTGCTTCTAATTATTTTCAACACTCTGAAAATGCTGAAAAGGGTGAAGAAACACCTTGCTGACAATGTACTCTTTGCCAAAATAATCAATTCTCCCACTTCTTTGCCTTCTAAAAATTCAAGTATCCAATACAAGTTCCTTGGGTGCATTCCCAGGATTTTGTTTGGTTAGGCTTCACCATGGAAAACAAAATTGGTTCAGCTGAAATCTGTAGCCAGAACATTTTCAGCTTCATAGACCTTCAAAGTAGTGACCTTCTCCTCACCTCCTCTGCCTCTGTGCTCCATTAAGGAAAATACCGGAAGAAGTTTCCAGTCAGAGAAGCCAGATTGCATTTCGATTCATTTTTGAGGGGAGGAACTGAGCAGAGCTGGAGCAGGTGGTTATTTGTGGCTCTTGCTACAGATGAGCTTTGAAAAGCTCTTCTGGAAGCCTCTGAAGGTCTTCTATAATTTAATAAAATTTTTCTGTGCTTCTTAATCTCTGTCTTAAAGGAATCAGTCTTCTATTTGCCATCTTCTTCGTGGCTTTCCCAAGAGTGCCTGAGATCACATAAACCACAGTCATAGCCCAAGAAAATAGACGATCAAGAAAAACAGGTCCCCAAACTTGCCACTGGGAAAATGTGTTAACAAACTTTCACTTCACCTCTGAGGTCCAGAGGGAAATATTTTAGAAAATGTTTCCCCTCCATGCCCCTGTTTCAGCGGGATCATCCTCTCAATGACAGAGCCTTCATCCCCAGCCTTGCCTTTGATACTTGCTATCCCAGTGGTGTTACCTCTGAAATGTCTCTCACACATTCCCACACTTCTCATCTTTCCTGCCACCTCCTTGGGCCAAAGCATTCTGAAATAGGAGGACAGCTTGCTTAATCTTTGTTCCCAGCTGCTCCATCCAGCTAAACTGCATTCGTTCTTGCCTGGACCGGACACTGTGCCCGTCCCTTTGCTGACCCGGAATGCATCCCAGCATGGCAGTCCTCAAGGCCATGTTATTCTGCAAGCTCTACTCAAGCTAACTCGATGTCAAGTCATCCTTTCTACTCAGGATTCAAAGAAACATCTCTTATCTGATTCCCTATAACATTTTATCTGCTTTACCTCAATGGTATATCTCAGTCTCTAATTGTATTGCCTCTTAAGATCATTCTTGAGACTGGAATTAATGTTCTGTTCATCTTGCATCCCTCATAGCACCTACCACATGGTAAGTGTTCAGTAAATAACTGAAGGATTAGACCAAAAAAAAAAAAAAAAAGCCACCTAACTGGAATCTTAGATTAGGAAACAAGACCACAAGAAATCTATGATATATAGAAGTAAAGAAACATTAGGCCTTGTTCATATGGCGTATAAATGGAGTTATCCTGATTCTTCTTTCCCTTACACTCCATATCCAACTCATCAGCAAATCTTATTGGTTCTACTTCCAGACATATACAGAATCCAACTTCTTTTTTATAAACATCCTGGTTTTAGCCACCATCACCTCTTGCCTGGATTTCTGTGGGAGCTTCCTATCACGACTCCCTGCCTGCGTGCTTCCCCCACAAAATAGTCTCACTAAGGCAGCTGGAGTCACCTTTTATAAACCTAAGTCACATCACAACACTCCTCTGCTCAAAATTCTACAAAGCTTCCCTTGTTTCACTCTTGACAATGGGCTTCGGGGCTCTACATAATCCACGTGCCTCCCCACTAAGCTACCCTTGACTTCCCTTCCTGCCCTCTGCACCCTTACTCACCTCGCAAGAAGGAGTGGTTTCCTGCTCTTCACCAAGCCTGCTCACCCTTAGGGTGTTTGTTCTGGCTGACCTCCCTTTTAGAACATTTTTATTTCTAATATTTACACTAATTGTTCCCCTAAATCCTTTACTTCTTTGCTCCATGAGGTCTGCCCTAACTCTACTACATTTAACATTTCCACTTGTCATTCTGACCCTACCACTTCCAATCTCCTTTCTTCTTTTACTTTCTCTTTTTTCCATTGTACTTTTCATGTATGTCACTGTTCTTTGTCTCCCTCCGCTAGATTGTAAACTTCTCAATGGCAGGGAGCATTGTCTGTTTTCCTCAAAAAGTATTTGCTGAAAGTGAGTGAATGATTTCATTCAACTAAGCTTTGAATTCAGTTCTCAGAGTTCTGAAACAATGAAACTCAAAAATGTTCTTTGCCTTAGACCTCAAGATTCTGGCAAAATAAATCCTGCCAAACAGATCCAAAGCAAGGTAAAACAAAACAAAACAAACAAACAAACAAAACACCCTGTTGTTGACTGTGAGCTAAAATAGTTACACACGAACAGAAAATTGTTAAATGCAATATGTTTGTCCTTACCACATCTGGATTATTCAATTGTATAACTTAGACTTACACTACCCATGAGGACAGACACCTGCGACATTCCAAAGATGCAATACTCCAACAGCTGTGCAGAATTTTTGGGTATCAAGATTCATTTCATAGATTGGATAAAAACAAGTGTTCAGGAGGATTTTTAAGCTCCACGAGGGCAGGAATCATATCTGTTTTGTTTGTACTGTATGTCCAGAAGCAAATAAATTGGGATGCTCAACACATACTTGTTGAATGAATGTATGCATGAAAAAAAAGAACTCCTATATTTTCAGAAATAAACAAGGCAGTGAAAGGTTATTTTGCTGTTCATTCAAAGAAAGGTTTTACCATCTGGATGTTGGTACAATGATATCAAATTTTACCTTAATTTAATTTACTTAGAAGTTAATTTTTTATTTTGACAATAATATGTAGAACTCTATGAACAATGTAAAATAGCTCACGAAAACATTGTCAGACTTAAAAAAATGTTTATTCCTTCTTGGAAGAACATAAGGTCTTTGGATTTTTAATGACTATTTGTTTCTCTATTTGGAAAACATAAGTCTCAGTTTTATTTATATGAGACTATAATTTTTACAACTGCACATTAATTTAATTTTGTTTCTTTTCTAGTGGGTGTTGTAAATTTCACATAATAGTAATACACGCCTGTTGTGATATACAAACATTTTCCTACTTATTGATTCTTCCCTTTTCCCACATTCTCCTTGTTAGCTATATAGATTGGTGCTTACAAAATGCCCTGCTGACTCTCTTGCACATTAATTCTGTGGTTATGCTTTCCTAGTACCTTTTGAATTATTTAAATGTATTTAACACATAAGATTAAAAAGGTTATTAAATATCTGAAGTGTTGTTTTCATTTTCACAGTTACATTGTAAATTGGAAGATGGTCATTTACTTTTTTCATATGTTAGTTAAATGCATGGGTAATATTCTCTTCCCATATCAAGCTCTTTGCACAGCTTATAAGAACACAAACTTGATTCTCTTCTTCCGCTAAGGATAGAGTTGGCTGTTGTCTCTGAAATGCATGAGGACATCCTCAATCCATGCTGAGTGGGAAGACATTCTTTCCACATTGGAATTTCATTAATTTTGCCTGAGTAATAATCCAGCTTAAGCAAATGAAAAATATGAAACATCATTTCTTACAAATAAATAAAACTAGGCCAGAGATGTCTTGTAAATCCATAAGAAAACTTAACAATATACAGAAGTGGATTTTAAATAGTAAATCAGTTCTTTGTCTACAAAGGGTACTCTTTCTGTGTTTCAGCATGCTTATTTTTAGGAACATTTGAAACATTTCCTGTGTAATCATAATTAAGACAATAATTTGTTCAGGGATTTGTCTTAAACAAGATAGCACAAAGATAAACCTCAAAATGATCATCTAAACATTTAAATGATCATACAGCCAAAGTTAATGAAAACCAAATTTAAAATGTTACTACTCTTAAGTTTCTAAATTCACAAGGTCCATAAAACAAAAGACCTGGTCCCCAATTACAGATTATCCCAAGTTAGAAAGTTTTTGATGAACAGTGATTCAGGGATAATTTGTCAAATGTAAATTTCTTAACAAAAATAAGTAAATAAGAAGAACTTTAAGTAGAAGTTTCTACATGACATTTTGAATCATGTGAAAGAAAAAGGGTATGTATTATAACAATAATGTGTTGTAAATTAAGAGTCCTCTCTGGATAAAACTTTCTCTGAAAGTTTTTGTACCTTAAAATTACATGACAATGTATAAAACAGTTTATGTGAGGAAAGTGACTATTTTTGTACACTATAAAAGGATCTGGTAGTTGGCACACTATAAAAAGAATGTTATAAAGTCAAAAACATCCAAACACATGATATATATTTTAAGGAGAACCACAATTTTGTTTCCTATGAAACAGAACATTCAAGAAACATCCAAGTGACCACTCTGGAGTGAGTCCGATTGCCCCGCCCAGTGGTATGATAGTGAATGTGCAGTAAACCCCATCAAGCATATTAGAAAGCCTTGGACATCTTCTTGGGCAAAACCCAGAGAGAAGCATTCCCAAATTCTTGTATTCTTTAAAAAAGGCAAATTTGCTTTTTTTTCTTCACCCTTTATTGGTGAGAGCCATCTTACTAAAGATGAAGCAAACGCCTTAGATGTTTGTCAAAATGTGACTAAAGGACTTCCTACCTCAGTTTTCTAGCCTGACAAGTCGATGTTATGTATTGCTAGGCCTGGCCTTACACTCACCAAATCAGGACCTTTGGCAGTAGGGCTAGTCATCTGCATTTGAGTATGAAAATCAGAAGTTTTTTGAATCACTACGTTGGAAAAGTCCTGCCACTCCCAAGCTATGTGGATTTGGTGTCAAATACTTTAGACTCTTTTAGCCTCAGTGGCTTCATTTAGAATATGAGGGTGACAACCATATTCAGTCCATACACTACTTTGGAAAATTAAATTTAAAAATGCCTGCCGAGTACTTAACCAAGAACCCAGCATGTATTAAGCACTTGAGAATTGTTAGTTCTTCTCATTCTTCTTTTTATTATTAACTGTAGGATTTTAGGGGTAAGAGCTAATAGAATTGAGTTCCTGCTTCATGATAATCAACAGTGATTCAAACTCATGCGTAGGATCTAGTCTGAACTTTGTGCACAGAGACTCTGAAATGAGGCTATTTATTTTACCATTAGAAAAGATGAAAGCTTAATAAAGCATTACATAAAAAAAAAATACCTTGGACTGCCAGTTCTGGCCAAGATGAAGTAGCCCTATTCCTCTCAAGTTATCCCTGTTCCAACTAAAAAACTTTGGACATGAGGCAGCAAAAATCATAGGAAAATTCTGAGAAGTTGAAACAAAAAGATGACTGCCAAGGGATCTTGGAACTTGAGGAGTTCCACTGAGAAGAGTTTTCTGGGTTTCTTTGTTACCTCCTATACATCCTTGATAGGGCACAACAGAAGCCTCTCCAACCTGAGACAAAATAAATGGCAAGAAAAGCTTGTTCCTCCAAGCCAAAGAACCAGGAAAGGCTGGCCTAACTGAACCATAAACCTTTCTGTCAATTTCTGCCATACTCTGGGCAAACACCAATGCAAGACCTCTCTACCACTATTGCCTGGTGGTTTCAGTATAGCCAAGCCAAGAGCTGATCTTCTGGCCTATCACTCCAACCCCACCCTCACAGAAGCAGGCAGTGGCACTCTGACTTTCCAGCCCTGGGGAGTCAGCAGGACTAAAACGGAGAGCAGATACTTCATTCCCCATTCAACAGAAAAGTTGTATTCCAATTACCCTGCCAAGATAGTGCCATGGTCACCCAACAGTGAGCTGAGTGGGTTTGGGGAGCCCAGTAGGAAGCTGAACATAAAGACCACCTAGTCTTCATGCTCCACCCTAAGAGGAGGGTTGTTTGATTTAAAAAAAAAAAAAAAAAAAGAGGGAGAGAGAGAGTGATAGAGATGGAAAAGGATGCAGAGACTCATAACATAATATCCAAAATGCCCTGCATACAATGGAAATTCATCCATCATAGCAATAACCAGGAAAATAACAACCTGAATGAGAAAAGGCAATCAACAGATGCCAATGTCAAGATAAATCAGTTGTTGAAATTATCTGACAAGGATTATAAAACAGACACACAAATGCTTCATAAATAAAACAAATGAAAAATATAAAATCTTAGCATAAAATAGAAAAATAGAAATTATTAAAAAGAAACAAATGGAAATTATACAACTGAAAAGCATAATAACTAAAATTTTAATTAACTGATGTGTTCAACAACACAGTAGAGATGACAAAGTCAATGAACATGAGGACCAATCAATAGAATTTAGCAGTCTAACAACAGAGAGAAAGTAGACTGAAAAAAATAGTTGTGCAGAGAATTACGACAATAACAAAAGAGGTAACACTTCTATCACTGGAGTCTCAGATGAAGAAAGGGAAAAAGTGGGGCTTTCTGAAAAAGTATTTGAAAAAGTAATGGCCCAAAACTTCAGAAAATTTTGTGGAAGACATAAATATACTAGTGTAAGAATTTTAACAAACTCCAAATAGAATGAGCCCATGGAAATTTATGCCAAGACACATCATAATTAAACTTCTGAAAACAAAACACAAGTAAAAAATCTTGAAAGCAGTCAGAGAAAAACATAAACCTACTTATGAGGGACAACAGTGCAAATGATAAGAGATTTCCTGTCAGAAAACATGTAAGGCATAAGGAAGTGGAACTTTTTAAAAATTACTGAACTGACTGCACCTCCCAGGTGCCCCTTCAAAGATTTTATTTGTCAGAGAAAGAGAGAGAGAGAGAATGGCAGACAGGGGGAGAAGCAGGAATCACCAAACTGTGGAAAGAGCCAAAATGCCCTTCAAGAGATGAATGGACAAAGATGTGGTCCATATATACAATGGAATATTACTCAGTCATCAAAAAGGACGAGTACCCAACTTCTGTACCAACATGGATGGGACTGGAAGAGATTATGCTGAGTGAAATAAGTCAAGCAGAGAAAGTAAATTATCATATGGTTTCACTTACTTGTGGAACATGAAGAATAACATGGAAGACATTAGGAGAAGGAAAGGAAAGGTGAATTGGAGGAGGTGGGAGGGAGAGACAAACTATGAGAGACTGTGGACTGTGAGAAACAAACAGGGTTGTGCAGGGGAGGAGGTGGGGGGATGCGTGAGCCTGATGGTGGGTTTTAAGGAGGGCGCCTATTACATAGAACACTGGGTGCGGAACCTAAACAATGGATCATGAAACATTGAAAAAATAAAATAAAATTTTAAAATAAATAAATAAAATTACTGAAAGGAAAGAATGGTCAGTTCTGAATTCTATATCTGGCAAAAATATCCTTCAGGAATGAAGAAGAAATCAAGATATTTCAGAAAAAGGAAGACTAAAAGAATTTCTTGATAACAAACCTACCCTCATAAACAGAAAATTCTCTAAACAGAAAAGAAATTGTAAAACAAGAAGACTCTGAGCTTCAGAAATAAAAGAACATAATAAAGGGTGAAAATAAAGTTAAATATAATAGGTTACCCTTCTTGTGAGTTTTAAAATCATATTTTATTATTGAAGGAAAAATTATAATACCATTTGATGATGTGCTCAATGTATGTTAGAGGAAGGCAGTTCAAGATGGTTGCACAGGAAGATCCTGAATTCCCCTCTTCCTATGGACAAAACAAACCTACCACATATGGAATAATTTCCTAGGAAAAAGTCCTGAAAACTAAATGAATAGCACATCCACAACAAATGCTAGAAAAGCCTCTCTCACCCTTGGTAGAGACATTCCACCAAAAATCCTATTCCAGGCATGTCAACACACAATCAGCAGGGATTTCAAAAATATGGAAGTTTTCCTTGAGGAACAAAGGGCTTGTCCTCCATATAAGGCACCCCAATTCCTGGGTCCTCCACTGAAGAGATGAGCCCCCAAAATGTTTGGCTTTTAAAACACTGGGAAGTGCATCTAGGAGAACCATATAATTGTAGGGAGTGGAGAATCTGCTCCTCTAGAATTCACAAAAGACCCCCTCACTTTGGAACCCAGCACAAAGGAAGTAATTTCAAAAATGTCTATGTATATGTAAAGACCTACTTAATGATTTTAAACTGACTGCTGAAGAGACAGGAACCTGTTAGGACTCTGGATGAAGCAGAAGAATGGAATAGTGAGCTGGAGGACAAAGTAATGGAACTCACCCAGACAGAGTAGCAAAAAGAAAAAAGAACTTTTAAAAGTGAAGATAACTTGAGGACTTATAAGACAACAGTGAGCAGAATAATATCCACATTATAGGGGTCCTAGAAGAAGAGAGAGAAAGAAAGGGGCAGAAAACTTTTTTGAATAAATAATGGCTGACAACTTCCCTAATCTGGGAAAGGAAACAGACATCCAGATCCAAGAAGCCCAGAGAGTTTCAAACAAGAAGAATCCAGAGTTCCACACCAGGAGGCATTATAATTAAAATGTCCAAAGTTAAAGATAAAGAGAGAATCATAAAAGCAGCAAGAGAGGAACAACTTTTTATGTACAGGGAAAAACCAATAGGCTATCAGCAAAATTTTTGGCAGAAAATTTTCAGGCCAGAAGGAGTGGCATGACATATTCAAAGTGCTGAAAGAAAAAAACTCCAAGCTTAGACTGAGTTGAGGAGGTTATCATTCAGAATAGAAGAAATGATACAGCTTTCAAGATGAGCAAAAGCTAAAGGAGTTCATCACCAACAAATTGACCTTTGAGAATGTTATAGGGATTTCTTTAAGTTAAAAAGTTAAGTTAAAAAGAAGGGGGGTGGGGTTATGAACATTGGGGAGGGTGTGTGCTTTGGGGAGTGCTGTGAAGTGTGTAAACCTGGCGGTTCACAGACCTGTACCCCCTGGGAATAAAAATATATGTTTATAAAAAATAAAAAATTTAAAAAAAAAAGAAAAAGAAAAGAATGGCACTAACTAATAGCAAGAAACATAAGAAAGTAAAAATCTCACTAGAAAAAATATATTATATTTCTTCATTGAAGAAATCAAAGTGGAAATTTAAAATGTAGAAATAAATGGAAATGGAAATATGACATATCAAATTCTATGGGATGCAGCAAAAGTAATTACCTCAAGAAACAAGAAAATCTCAAACAATCTGACTTTACAGTTATAGGAACTACAAAAAGGAGAAGAAATGAAACCCAAAGTTAATAAAGGGAAGGAAATAATAAAGATCAGAACAGAATTAAGTGAAATAGTAAAATGACAATAGAAAAGATCAATGAGATTCAGAGCTATTTCTTTGAAAAGATAATCAAAATTGATATAACCAAGAGTGAAAAAGAGATGACTCAAATAAATAAAATCAGAAATGAAAGAGAAGTTAACAATTAATATCACAAAAATACAAAGGATCATAAGAGACTATTATGAACAATTCTATGTCAACAGATTGGACAACCTAGAAGTGGATAAATTCCCAGAAATATACAATCTTCCAAGACTGAATCATGAAGAAATAGAAAATTGATTGATTACTAGTAAGGAGACTGAATCACTAATCAAAAACCTCCAAACAAATAAAAGTCCAGGACCAGATGGCTTCACAGGTGAATTTCATGAAACATTTAAAGAGTTAAGGCCTATTCTTCTCAAACTCTTCCAAAATATTAAAGAGGAGTGAATGCTTCCAAACTCACTTATAAGGCTAACATTACCCTGATGTCAAAATCAGATGGAGGAAAGTACAAGAAAAGAAAAGGACAGGTCAATATTCCTGATGAACACTGATGCAAAAATCCTCAACAAAATACTAGCAAAATTTAACAATAAATTAAAAGGATTGGAGATAAATCCCACCTGGTCATGAAAAATAATCATTTTAATATACTGTTGGATCCTATTAGCTACTATCTTGTTGAGAATTTTGGCATCTGTATTCTTCAGGGATTTGGTCTGTGATTCTCCTTCTTGATGGGGTCTTCACTTGGTTTTGGGATCAAGGTAATGCTGGCCTCATATAAGGAGTTTGGAAGTTTTCCTTATGTTTCTGTTTCTTGAAACAGCTTCAGGAGAATAGGTATTATTTCTTCTTTGGATGTTTGGTAGAATTCCCCAGGGAATCCATCAGGCCCTGGACTCTTGTTTTTTTTTGGATAAAACTCATCCATTCTCTTACACCATACACAAAGATAAACTCAAAATGGATGAAAGTCCTCAATATGAGACAGGAATCCATCAAAATCCTAGAGGAATCCATCAAAATCCAAAATCCTTTTTTGACAGACACAGCAATTTCTTTCAAAATCCATCTCCAAAGACAAGGGAAACAAAAGTGAAAATGAACTTTTGGGACTTCAGCAAGATAAAAATCTTCTTCACAGCAAAAGAAATAGTCAACAAAACAAAAAAACAACACATGGAATGGGAGAAGAGATTTGCAAATGACACTACAGATAAAGGGCTGGTATCCAAGATCTATAAAGAACTTCCCAAAGTCAACACCCAAAAAACAAATGATCAAGTCAAAAAATGGACAGAAGACACAAACAGACACATTTCAAAAGAATGCCTACACATGAAAAAATGTTCATCAGCATCAGCCATTAGGGAAATTAAAATTAAAACCACATTGAGATACCACCCTACACCAGTTAGAATGGCAAAAATTGACAAGACAAGAAACAACAAGTGTTGGAGAGGTTGTGGAGAAAGGAGAACCCTTTTACACTGTTGGTGGGAATGCAAGTAATTATAGCCACTTTGGAAAACAAAGTGTGGAGTTTCCTCAAAAAGTTAAAAATAGAGCTATGCTATGACCCAGCAATTGCACTACGGGTATTTACCCCAAAGATACAGATGGAGTGAAAAGAAGGGCCACATGCACCCCAATGTCCATAGCAACAATGTCCACAATATATCACTCAGCCATCAGAAAGGATGAATACCCAAATTTTGCATCAATTTTGATGAGATGGGAGGAGGTTATGCTGAGTGAAATAAGAGAGTCAGACAGAGAAAGTTAATTATCAAATGGTTTCACTTATTTGTGTAATATAAAGAATAGCATGGAGGACATTAGAAGAAAGGCAAAAATGAAGGGGGGAGAATCGGAGGGGGAGATGAACCATGAGAAACTATGGACACTGGGGAAATAAATTGAGGGTTTAAGGGGGTGGGGGCTGGAGGGTTGGATGAGCCAGTGATGAGTATTGAGGAGGGCACATATTGCATGGAGCACTGGTATTATATGCAAACAATAAATCATGGAACACTACATCAAAAGGCAATGATGTACTATATGATGACTAACATAACATAATAAAAAATTATTTAAAAAATTAAAAAAAAATAAAAGGATCATACTCCATGATCAAGTGGGATTTACTCCACAGATGCAAGAACAGATCTATGCGTGCAAGTTAATCACTGTGATACACTACATAAACAAAATGAGGGACAAAAAAATCACATGACCATTTCAATAGATATAGAAAAATCCAGATGGTTTCACTGGAGAATTTTACCATTTAAAGAATTAACACAAAGTTTACACAATCATTTCCAGAATATAGAAAATTAAGGTACATATCTAAACTCACTTTATGAGATTAGTATTATTCTGAGTTCAAAACTAGACAAAGATATTACATAAAAGGAAAACTAGAGATTAGTATCTCATTAATTTTAATCAAAAAAAATTCGCAACATATTAGCAAACTAAATGTATAAACAAAAAAGTATATTCCATGACCAAGGGGGATCTAATTCATTTATGCAAGAACTGGTTTGACATTTGAAAATTAATCAATTCAATCTGCCACATCAATAGGCTGAAAAAGAAAAATCATGATCATATCAATTGATGTAGAAAAATAACTAGTCAAAATCCAACATCTATTGTGAAAAATATTCTCAGCAAAGCAGGAATAAAAGGTACTTCCTTAACTTGATAAAAAGCATTTACAAAACCAATAGTTGCCATCATACCTAATGGCAAAAGATTGACTACTTTTCTTTAAGATTAGGAACAAGGCAAGGATGTCTACTCTTACCATTCTTATTCAGCAATAAGTACAGTATGCTCTAGCCCATATAATAAGACAAGAAAAAGAAATGAAAGGCATATGAGTTAGAAAGAAATTAACATTTCCCTCTGCAGATGTCATAAATATGTGAAAAAAATCCCAAATAATCTACAAACAAAAAAACAAACACCTTTTGATAAGGTTGACTTGCTAGAAGTGACTTCAGCAAGGTTGTGGAGTACAAGATAAAAATACAAAAAGTAATCATATTTCTATATACTAACAAGGAAAATGTGGAAACTGATTACAAACAACACTATTTCTAATTCCTGTAAAGAAAATGAACAAATGTTATACAAAATAAGTATTCTGAAAATGACAAAATGCTAATGAAAGAAATCATCAAAGAACTAAGTAAACAGAAATATACTGATTGGAAAAGTCAGTGTGTTTGGCAAAGGTGCAAAATCAGTGAAACAGAGTAAAGAGCTTTTAATCAAGTGGTGCAGAAGCAATTGACTACCCATAGGTAATCTAACCTCATGCTATGCTGCACACCCTACAAAAAACTTATTCAAAAGGGATCATATAAATAAGTATAAAATGTAAAACTATAAAACTCAGAATAAAAACTTGGAGAAAAATCTTTGGGGCTGAGGATCCATAAAAGGAAAAATTGATAAATTGGGTTTTATTAAAATTAAAGAAATTTTTTCAGTGAAAGACTATGTTAAAATAATTTTTTTAAGATTTTATTTATTTATTTGTCAGAGAGAGACAGACAGCACAAGCAGGGGGAGAGGCAGGTAGAGGGAGAAGCAGCTTCCCCACTGACCAAAGAGCCTAATGCAGGACTGTATTATAATTATACAAGGTATTATCATCGGGGAACTGGGTGAAGGAATTATTTCTTATGATTGCATAAAAATCTGTAACTATCTCAAAATAAAAAGTTTTGAAAAACCCATAAAAAGACCAAAAGAAACAAAAGCAATACCTTCCATTTGATTAAGTTTTTTTTACTACAAATCATTCCATAATGAACAACTCATCTCAAGAAAATGGACGACATTAATAATTTCCTCCAAATAGAAGTACTGAGTATTTTCCTAAATTAACTGGATGGATCCTGAAATTGGGGTATTGTTTTCGGGAAGTGATTTTCCTGGAGGGCTTAATAATGGGTTAAGAAGTTTTGCATCAAACCAAGAATAAACTTTGCCTCAACTCCAAAATGATGTTTGTATTTTTTAAAGCTTTGAAACCAAATGAGAAAATACAATACAACCATCAAATATATTCCGCCAAATTGTTGGCAAACCCTGGGGGACTGCCTACCATGTGACACAAATCAGTTTACAGTGGGCTAAGTGTAGCAAACTCTAGTCCTTTAGAACACCGTTTCTGGAGAACTTGCAACAGATCATGAGTGCTGCCAAAATGAAGGCTCTGGAAGAACTTAATTTCTGCAATCAGTATTTCAACATGAAAGGAATGGGTGGGAGGTGCTCTGAAGCAGACATCACTTGATAAGAAAAACTTAAAGAATCTGGATATGGAACTTAGGAAATAGCTGGAAAGGATTTAAAAAAAAAAGAGTTCACATTTAGTAATGTGGATATTAGATTTTAATTCTTTTACTCATTTTCTTTTAAGTGTTTAGGTGAATCTGGAAGGGACAAAAAACCAAATACCAAAGCTGTTAGCAACGTGAAATGGAAAAGAAAGGTAATACGTTGACCTACACTGCCCAGGACCATAACCACCAGTCCCATGTGGCCATTTAAATTAAAATTAAAGTTGACTAAAATTAAAATCCAGCTCCTCAGCTGGAGTAGCAAATTTCCAGTTCTCATTAACTCTATGCGGCCAGTGACTATCATACTGGACAGTACAGAAAACATTTCCATTATCTCAATAAAGTATTGAGTAGCTGCAATCCAGACGATTAAGGAAAATGCTACAAAGTTTCAGAACTTTTTTTTTTTATTTATTTAAATCAGAATAACGTCAGACCTGTCCACAGAGACCTGGCAAGCCAGAAAGGGCTGGCAAGACATATTCAGGGCATTAAATGAGAAGAACATGCAGCCAAGAATACTTTATCCAGCAAGACTGACATTCAAAATGGATGGAGAGATAAAGAGTTTCCAAGACCGACAAGGCTTAAAAGACTATGCGACCACCAAGCCGACACTGCAGGAAATATTAAGGGGGGTTCTATAAAAGAGGAAAAATCCTAAGAATAGATTGAACAGAAATATAGAAACAATCTAAAGAAAGAAAGACTTCAAAGGTAACACGATGTCAATAAAAACGTATCTATCAATAATCACTCTCAATGTGAATGGCCTAAATGCGCCCATAAAATGGCACAGGGTTGCAGATTGGATAAAACAACAGGACCCATCCATATGTTGTCTACAAGAGACCCATTTTGAACCTAAAGATACACCCAGACTGAAAGTGAAGGGATGGAGAAGCATCTTTCATGCCAATGGGCCTCAAAAGAAGGCTGGGGTAGCAATTCTCATATCAGATAAATTCGATTTTAAACTAAAGACTGTAGTCAGAGATACAGAAGGACACTACATCATTCTTAAAGGGACTATCCACCAAGATGATCTAACAATTGTAAATATCTATGCCCCAATATGGGAGCAGCCAATTACATAAGAAAACTGTTAATCAAGATAAAGAGTCATATTGATATGAATACATTAATAGTAGGAGATCTTAACACGCCTCTCTCAGAAATAGATCATTGAAGCAGAAAATCAATAAAGAAACAAGAGCATTGAATGACACACTGGACCAGATGGACCTCATAGATATATACAGAACATTCCACCCTAAAACAACAGAATACTCATTCTTCTCAAGTGCACATGGAACCTTCTCAAGAATAGACCACATACTGGGTCACAAATCAGGACTCAACTGATACCAAAAGACTGAGATTATTCCCTGCATATTCTCAGATCACAATGCTTTGAAACTGGAGCTCAATCACAAGGAAAAGTTCAGAAGGAACTCAAACACCTGGAAGCTAAAGACCGCCTTGCTTAAGAATGCTTGGATCACCCAGGAGATCAAAGAAGAACTGAAACAATTCATGGAAACCAATGAGAATGAAGACACTTTGGTCCAAAACCTATGGGATATGGCAAAGGCTGTCCTAAGGGGGAAATACATAGCCATCCAAGCCTCCCTCAAAAAAATTGAAAAATCCAGAACACAGCAGCTGTCTCTACACCTTAAAGAACTGGAGAATCAACAACAAATCAAACCAACTCCATGCATAAGAAGGGAAATAGTCAAGATTAGAGCTGAGATCAATGAGGTAGAAACCAGAGATAGAATGTATCAATGAAACTATAAGCTGGTTTTTTGAAAGAATCAATAAGATCGTAAACCACTGGTCACACTAATCCAAAAGAAAAGAGAGAAAGCCCAAATTCATAAAATTATGAATGAAAAGGGAGAGATCACA
This sequence comes from Mustela nigripes, assembly GCF_022355385.1. Taxonomy (NCBI): domain Eukaryota; kingdom Metazoa; phylum Chordata; class Mammalia; order Carnivora; family Mustelidae; genus Mustela; species Mustela nigripes. Next base: position 104,232,571 of record NC_081560.1, read on the forward strand.
ACTAACACCAAGGAAGTAGAAACAATCATCAGGACACACTTTTATAAAATGGCAGCTCCATAGAAGTGTTCTCATAGCAGCCTTAAAGGGTGGGGCTGGAAAGGGTCCTAACATCATCACATCAAAACAGTGGTCACCTGCTTGAATCCTTCTGGTGGTCCAAGTCTGTGTTTGAACACATCCTTTCCTATGGCAAGTAATGATTATTTCCTTAGTTCTTTTTCAGGGCAAAATAAATATTCCTATACCTTGAAACTGTTTTATGACTTTAGGTCTTTCATTATTCTCACAGTTCACTCCTGGATACAATTCTGTATTCCAGTGTACCCAGCTCTCTAATCAAATAGCTGTGCTTGTTAAGATGCTCAGGGCATAAAAGTGCCAAACTTAAGTGCATGTTTCAGGTGCTCAGAGTATAAAAGATTTATCTTTTCCTTTGTTCTAGACATTATGTCTCTATTTCTACCAACTGAAATTACAAGGTGTCTTTTTAGTAACCCCACCAATCAATTTATTTGTAATGAGTCTTCAGTCAAATAAAACCTTGATTAACGTGTCCCACTGCGGCAGCTAATGGACATGTTTTGTGTCTTATTTCTACTAACTTGTCCATGAAGTGGATCACCAATGTCCTTTTCAGTATTTCAGGTGGAAAATTCATTAACACTGTTTTGTGTTGGATGCAAATGCATGACCTTCTACATCTTTCCCAGTATAAGTATTAAAATGTTGACAAGAGAAATCAAGGATGTTTTCCAAGTCCTTGGAAAATTCTGATGACCATTTACCTCCAGCCCAATAATCATGAAAGTGTGGATAACACCATTCTCAAGTCAGTCCAGCCATACTAGTATTCAGCGCATGCTTCTTCATTTTACCTACAAAGAGATACCTGGTCATCTAGATTTTATTGAATTTCCTACAACATATTTCATATACCCTAGAAGGCTAAAAGCAGAGACTGAAATCTTCAAGTTTAAGATGATGGAGGAAGGCTTTTACAATACAAAGAGAAGAAGGAGGAGGAGGAGGAGAAGAAGAAAGAAAGAAAGAAAGAAACAAACAAACAAACAAACAAACAAAGAGGAAAAAATGGAAAAAGAAAAAGAAAACTAACTCATCAGCTCCGGAGAACTAAATGAAATGGGCAACTTGAGAATTTTATATTAGAGCAATGCTGAGGTCCTTTTTAATAATTCTGATTTTCATACAATAATAAAGGTGCTGAATTCTAATGAGTTTGGTATTTCCCACAGTCCTAATACCTCTGGTACAGAACTATTGGAACTGGCTTTGGGAGAGAAGCACTCAGCGTTCTAAATGCTGCCCATTCCACTGTCCAGCTGGGATGTTTTAGAACCAAATCTTACACTGACTCATCAGTCCAGAGACAAATAGAGGAAAACTTGCTGTGTCTGTTCTCAAAGCAGGTGGCTATACAGTAATGATGTAGCAGGTGCCAGGATCCTGAAAGGCAATGTTCTAGGGAAACACTGTAGGACATAACTGTTTTTAATGTCTCTCCAACTTGAAAATGGTTTGTGTCCATGGCTTCTGTTTTCAAACGTGCAATATGGTCTGGGACCTTAAAACAGAGAATATGACATATTAACTAATAAGTTTATGAACACGTGTTGAAATGGCAAAGCACTAAACAGGTTGACTTCCCCTGCAGAAAACAGGCATTTAAAAGGAGTCAGTCAAGTCAATGCTTCCTCTCTACATAGGAACATAATATCCCAAACAGGGGAGAAATAATTCAGCAAGTAAGGGAAAAAATGTTTTCCAAATAGAGACCTCTCCTTGGGTTGTTAATGTCCCCTCGTCACATGCAGGGTGCTGGAATACAGCCCATCTCATCTCAAAGTCCTGCATGTGGGGTTTGGATAAAGATTTTGTTTTTCCCTCCAGAAATCTACATCTAAAAGGTGATCAATTTTGATTAGGCTTTAAAAAAGGATTATTGATTAGATTCTGTCCCAGAAGGACAACAAGAGAAAGAAAGGGGCTCCTTGAAATTCTTCTGAAGGGAGAACACGAAGCCACACAGAGCGCTAAGTTGCATGGTCTGAGGGGATAGAGGTGAACAGACATGGAGTACGAGGGGGAGGCAGTTCTCAGCCTGGAACAAAATGGGTGTCTGGGTTGAAATCTCCATCTTTAGATAATTCTCAGTTGCCAGAAGTGTTTAAAAAAAATAAGCAAACAAACAACAGTGGATATATGGAAGTTTTTTAATATGTCCCTCTCTCAGTGGTTTTGTACCAAACAATATTAATTTTTGGAGAGCAGTTGGCCTATTATGTAATCCTAAACTTAATACTAATATAGCATGGAATGGGCTATAGAAGCGTTTTCCCAATTATATCCTCATAGATGGTCATTGCGATCCTGAGATGGAATTTTTCCCATCTCATGGGATGAAAGGAAAATAAGGCTCTGAGACATCAGATGTTGCCTAGAGTTCTCAGTTAAGGAAGCAGAGCAAGGACTGGGGCCTCCTGGTTCCTGTTCTGGGTAATTTCACGACTGGGCGTGGCCACCGGCTCATCCATATTCTCCAAAGACGTCAGGATGCACATGGGGAGCAGCCACACATCTGCACTTGCTGCCCCTTCTGAGTGGTGACTGCCTCGCTGTTGCTAACGTCCTATTGTTACTCTGCTTCCTCTGATCCCTGTACTACATCACAGAAGACTCTCCCACATGCCCGGGGCCTGGAAACTGGTGTCACTCCTACCTCCAGGTTCTAAGCACAGGTCCCTGCCAAAGGATCTCCTCCTCTGGGAGCCCTCTTTCACTCTTTCCTCCTTCAGAAGCCCAGCACCTTCTACTACCTGAGGCCAACAACCATCCCTGTAGACTTTCAGCTGCAGTGGGGCACACGGCAAGGAGACTCTCACACAGAGACAGGAGCATGAGATGAATAATGGGAGCAGAAGTTTCTTGGTGTCCCCAGTTGGAACTCAAATCCCATTTTTCCACAGAATCCATGTGACTGATGTTGACTAGCTAGTGAGCTCAATAATTTTTGGAGTATCTAGTAGTGTCTTGATTAGACACTGACATTATTCAGGGCTTCATGGAGGACCCCAAGACCCTATTCATCATCGATAATATTGTTTCCATGGGAAAATGTGCTTCAGGTTGCCTATGCCTGTCCTCCAAAGAAATTCGAGCAAACAAACCCATTTGCGAGTTGGGCACCATCTGCCTTCTAGCACTGGATGTTCTCCCACTCGCTCTCTTCGACCTAACCTGTTTTCTCATGTCCAACTTCTGGGTGGCCAGTGAGAACGATTGCTCCTCTGAGACCACAGCCAGCATAAGCAATGAGAAGAGGGTGAAAGTTCTAGGGAAATAGGGAGAGAGTGAGAAGAAGGAAGAAGATAGAGTTGGAACATTCACGAGAAGGCAGGAATCAGGAAGCCTGTGCCATGGACAGCCTCCAGGGAAGGAAGCCTTTTAAGGGAATTAAAATGGAACTTGGAGGCAAACAGGATGGCTCTCTTTAAGAGAGCACAACCTGGAGAAAAGGCAGAGCTGGGCACATTCTGTCACCGAGGCGAAGTGGCAATTTTAAGCTAAGTATTTAACTCTCAGAAAGTTCAGTTTCCTAATCGCTAGAATGGAGATATCATTAACTTCTGAGGGTATTTGTGAAGATGAAACTCATTCTGGTCGTGTGACCCACACCATCCCTGGCAGCGCAGAGCACGCTGTTGAATGTCGTTCCTCCTGGCTCTTCTCCTTTGAGAGCCTCAGTTTGGTATGGGGGAAAGACCGGAGCAAAGAGGTAGGGGTTTGAGTTCCAGCCTAGAATCGGCACGAGTGAGAGCCTGTACATATTCTCCAACGGTCGGTTGCCCATCCTGTTCAGATGGGACCTCCTCAGAGAGCTTGGTGGGTACTAAATGAGTTAATGTGTGTGTGAATGCTGGGACCAGCTGGTGCTTGAGAGGTATTATTAATTCAGGATTTCAACAGGTGTGTGTTGAGTGCCCACTATGGGTCAGGCTGTGTTCTAGAAGAATGAATCCAGGCAAGGAGAAGGAAAGCGACAGGGCTGTTATGTTCAGTAGGGTGACGAGATCTGAGCAGAGACCTGAGTGATGGGAAGAAGGCAGAGAGCCATGAAACTAGCTAGGTAAAGAGGGCTCCAAGGCACAGGTAAGAGTAGGATTAAAAGCCAGGCTATTGGAGCTTGTCTGGGCCTCACTGAGAACTGAAGAAGGTTCTCAGTGCTTGCAAAGACTGTGCTTGCAAAATGCACAGTCTTTGTGACTGTGATGGAGGGAGCAGAGACAGGATGGTACGGGAGGGACTGGTAGCGCACAATGTGTACTCCCCAGACCACAGAGAGGACTTTCTATGGAGTCCTAGTGCTCTGGAAGGTTTTACAGAATCCATACGGAAAACGGACTGTGGTGCATGGATCACAGAAGGTGAAGGGGGCAAGCGAGGGTGGCTCCTTGATCAGTGGTACAGGACCCATGGCCCTGGGGCCAGGGTGGGAGTGGTGAGGCTGAGCTGCATCCTGAGGGAAGGGGCATTTTGAAATTAGAGCCAGTAAGACTTGCTTATGTGTGGGCTATAGAGAGCAACAGAAAGAAGGGAGCTGAGAACAAATCAGTGTGGCTGTTTTTACTCCAAAGGAGACTGAAATTCACTGTGGGAGAAATAGTTTTGGGGAGTCGGGTTCACCTTGGAGCAGGTTGGATTGGATGTGCCCTTGGGAGTCTGTGTGACGTCCTAGGGTGCAGAAGGACATGGGCCTGGGATACATGCTATGGAGGCCGCAGCAGGCATGCTTCTTACAGGATGGACGGAGGAGCTACTTGCAAGACGCATCTGTGTCAGACGTGTGGGACCAGATGCAGCGTCTGGGGAGTGAGAGTAGAGAAGCAAGAAACCTCCACCCAACTGGAGCAGCACTGTGAAGGTCAGGGGGACATGCTCTGAGAGTGGAGGTTGAGAGGGCATGTCCTTAGGCAGAAGAGGCGCTTTCTAACCCAAAGTCTGCATGTTTCCCTTCGTTATAGCTTCTGCTTCCTTCTAAGTAATTAGGAAATGTTTCAAACGCACTGAATACTGAAATGAAAATAAGGTGCACTCCACCCAACTTTGTGATTTGTGACCATTTTGCCACTTTGCTACATTCATTTTGAATACAACTGAAGTCTCACCCCACCCCCCTTCGTTCCCTCCCAGCAGCTTTAGTGAGCTAATGAGCAAATCCAACGCTCTCAATGAAGCCGGGCACTGTGGTCGCGGTGGCCGTGGCTGTTACTGTTATTATCGTGCTGACGCATATCCTCATCCATTTTCTAGCTTGTATTCCATAAATGGATCTTCATGACGGTGAACAGTACAGTTTTCTGCCTTTTCAAAAAAATTAACATAGATGGCTAATTCTCATACTGTATTTTCCTGGACCTGGCTTTTTTCACTCAACATTCGTGTTTTCAAAGTGTCGTATTTTTTCTCTTTCGAGTCTGACACAGCATGGAAAGTCAGAGTAATGGGGGAGCAAAGAGACTCTCTTTTCTCTGCACAGAGAGAAAGGTGGGGGTGCTTGGAAGTCCGGCATACACACCTGCTCTCCAGCCCCCTCTCTATCCCATTCCCCTTTAGCCTGGCTGCTGGCCTGTGCCGCTGGGGCAGAGGAAGGCTGGGGTCACTCAGTGTTGTAGCAATATTAAGCACTAGCTTCACAGGCCATCTGGTCTGATAGCCCCCAGCTCGTTCCACTGCATGGGCTCCAACAAGGAGCTGAAAGTGGGTGACGAGTCCTCACCCCCAAGGAGTTTAGAACTCCGGGCAGCCTCATTTTATTAATGAACTGACAGACACATTCACTTCTATGACCAAAGTCAAAAGTCAACGTAGACGCGATACTTGCTGGTAACTGTTATTTTCCTGCTCTCTTGTAGCCCAACTACCTGTTTTATTTTTATTTCAGAGCCTTAACAGAAGAGGCAATGTTTGGATTTAAGCTCCAAAGAGATGAAAGAGGGTAGACAGAGGGCACATTCCACATAAGGATCCAGGCATGAATTTCAAAGTGGCAATTTGACCAATGTCCTCATGGAGCGTAAGTGGGAGGACAGGACTGGTTTTCAAGACCCGGCTGCCAGGGGATGGCAGAATGGCAACCTCTGGGCTTGAGATATCGAAGAAGGCCACCATGAGACCAGCTAGCCGATGTGGGGGGCGGCTTTCCATGGGCTGTGGGGTGGCAAGTGTTGTTACAGCTCTTGTGAAGCTTAAGTTCTGTGGCTTTTTCCCTTCTGCCAGCCTTGCTCAGGACCCAAGGAGAGATGGTTGGTGAACAGCCCAACATGGGCAAAGCCTGCATCTCAAGTCCCTTGGCCACAGCCACGGCGAGGAAGGGACATCCGGACCTGAACCCACTCTGGAAGGGGAATGGTCCTTGAGGTGAGTAAAAGAGCCAAGGTCCCTCTGCCTAATCTTTCCCTGGAATGAAGCACTTTTCACATTTCAGGTGGTTTTAGAAGAGCCGGGGCCGGGAGGTGGGGGGCGATGCCACGTGAGAATCAGCTTGAAGTTGGGAAACAGAGAAGTGACACTTTGGCCTCGAACTGGGGGCAGCCTCTTTGCTCCCGCCCACCACCCTCCCCAGTTCAGGCTTCTCTCCCCAGACCTGATGCTCTGAACTTGAAGCAGCAGGTGCCTGAGTCCTGAGGAATTTCTCCACTGAGGAATGTCTCTCTGAGCAGGACAGCACCTTCCACCCACACACCCTGTCACCTCTGATCCTTTGCCATTTGCATTTGTGGGTTTCCACTGGACCCTGTGCTCAGGTTCACTCCAGAATCTGTTTTTGTGTTTTTCTTTCCTGTGCTTCCCTTTCCCCGCCCAACCCTCCTTTCTTCTAAGGCCCCAGCTCCCAGAGCATCTTCCTTCATGTGTTCATGTGTACGGAGGAGGGAAGATTCCTTTTCATTCATCTGGATTTTTTTTTTTTTTTTTTTTTTTTTTTTTTTTTTTTTACCATGCATGACACAAAGATTTGAGGTAAAAGGGGCCCAAGAAAAATAAGATAGGAAAACCTAGTGGGTTTGGAGGCAAAGGAGAGCAAACTTGCATCCTGCTTTCCCTAACCTCAGACATACTTCGTTTCTTGGCCAAGTTCTCTGTTACTTGCCACAGTGCTCTTATTTTGTGCTCTAAGGGACAGGCGAAGGCTCTTTCCTGCTCAGCACATGCTAAATACTTAAAAGAAATACCCTACCTTTGTCTAGCAATGCACTTATGGAAAGACAGGGCTTCTGGGGGGCCAAGCACTAGAAAACCCAGGGCCAGTTTTTCCAAAGACTAACACCTCGAGAGTGGTTCCAAAACAACCTAAGTCAGAAACAAACAAACAAACAAAAAAAAAAACAAACAAACACAGGGTAGCTCTTTGTCTTGAGCTGTGTACTTTCTGAAAACCATTTCTCTAGCCTGCACCAAGCCTGGGCTTTGGTGGTGAGGCCCAGAGGTGTAGCTTCTTCAACCAATGCTTGCAAAATGTTTATAGTGAACTCAAATACCTTCCACAGATCACTCTGATTCTCCATCTGATTTCTCCACCAGCTGTTCTCTGCCTGATTCATTGTGCAGATTTCTTTCTGGTGTAGTGGATATTCCCTAGTTACCCACCATAATGCTCAGTCTTACAGGTGTATAGCATGTTTGTAATGCTTGTTCATACACTCCCACGGAAAAAAAATCATAAAATACAATCTGAAGTGTAATTTTCCTGAATACTAAATGCTTTGCCCTAAACTTTTAAGATAGTGTATCAGTTGAAGGATGCCAGGAATTACTTCACCTCTTATATATGTACCTGTTATAGATTATGTTCATTTTCAAATTAATTTCAAAGCCAGCTGTGATTTTTGCTAAAAGTAATCCTTGATGGTATTGGTTTAGCAACTACCCTTTAAAAGTTAAAGAGACAATTAGTTGTCTCACCTGAGGAATTTAAAATATAGTGTTTGGATTGTTTATTATGGTTTTACATTTTGAGCTTAAATCTCCTTAATCATATTGTCTATAACGTTTAATAAAGTCTTAGGGGGAAAGGAATGTACTGCTGGACCTTTGAGTGTTTATTTTTCCTTACTTTTGTACTGTAATCATTTAGTTATCTCTACAACGATGCTAAACTAGAAAGGTAGGTTCCTATGCCACAGGGACTTACAGGAAGTTGAAGTTGGGAATGAAAGGACCTATGTAATCCGAATCCCAGAAGACAGCCCCGCTGGCTGCCACTGTTGTCTATTTTGACCCATCAGACAGTGGGATGGATGGGGCACCTGCCAGCTACTTAATGAGGTGAGTCAACTCTGACCGAGCTGGGAAGAAGTCTCTCCTTCAGAGTGAGCACTTCTGAAGCCACACTCCATTTTCCCTTCCTCATGTGGAGAGTTAGGACTTTAAAAGAGGGATCTTTCTTTTGCTCTTTTCCCTTTCTTGCATGTAATTGACACGGTAATTCATATAAAAGAGAGATGGAGAGGAAGGCAGGAAGGAAGGAAGGAAGGAAAAAGAAAGAAAGAAAGAAAGAAAGAAAGAAAGAAAGAAAGAAAGAAA
>NC_081560.1:104241271-104439024 GCF_022355385.1 Mustela nigripes
AAAGAAAGAAAGAAAGAAAGAAAGAAAGAAAGAAAGAAAGAAAGAAAGAAAACTAAGGGAAGGGGAAAGACAGGAAGGAAGGAAGGAGAGAAAAGAAGAGAAAAGAGAAGAAGGAAGGAAGGCAGGCAGGCAAACAGGCATCTTCTTTAGCCTGTGACATACACTTCAAGTTAGGTTTCCTCACAAAATCTGAAACCTCAGAAATGAGAGAGATGTAAATAATAAGTACACAGATTCAAAGTCTTCTAAGTAATGCTGAAAACAAGGCAGCCAGTGTTCCAACAAGGGCAAGACCTCACTTGTTGTATGCTTTTTAGGACTCTTATCATTGTCAATTTTAGTTTGATGAAAGTACTACCACATGTCAGTGACAATGCCATATGTTCACCAAAAAAACAATTTATTTTCCTTCTGGGCACACAGGAAGACTACATTTCCCAGTTTCTTTTGCAATTAGTTTTGGGCCGTGAGTGCTGGATTCCATCCAGTGAGATGCAAGCAACGTTTAGTATGCCACCTCCAGGCCTGGCTGCAGCCTCCCTCCTCCTACCCAATCTGCTACACCTCTCTGCCCCTTATTCCGTACCCTCCAGGACCACAGGATGGTGGCATCACAGCAGAAAGCTTGTGGGTGCCTGAAGACTGTGTGAGATAATGTCCCCTTCCCTGCGACCCTGTTATACTGTGAGAGGGGCAAACAAGGATTAATTATTAGAGATTCAGGGGCTGCTTGTTATAGTGGCTAGCATTACTGACCCCCACTAATTTGCACCATATTAAATCACAGCTGCTCTCTCTTGATTACTTCCTGCCTCACCCAGAGGTTGTAAGGTTCCTAATGTTATAAGGTAAACATTAGGGAAATATTTCATCTACACAAGTGCTCCTTCTGTCTCCCGACCTGCTGTTTCTCCCCTTCATCCCTGCTTCCCCAACACACACACACACACACACACACACACACACACACACACCTTTCCCTTTACCAGCCCCTTTTTTGGTTTTGAAATGGCAAGCAGGCCTGTCAGCGAAGACCCCTTGGGCTTTAAGGACATCAATCAGCTTCATAGCTACATGTAAAGTTCTTTCCTTCGGGAACATTCTTTTGAGCGTGGAATATATTTTGTTCTCTCCAGTCACAGAGTGAAGTCAAGGATATAGCTAGCTGCTTGTCATAAGCCTGAATGAATAAGAAGGAGAAATTTTATATCCACTGCTGTCTGTCACTTTCTCTTTTGAGCGTCCACTCCACCTGAATTGGGGCATTAATTTAGCAACTACTTGGTGGTCACCACTAATGCATGAGATTTTAGGAAAGGGACTCACACGTATTTCCTTTTTATCCTCAGTATTTGGCACCTATACTTACATTATAAACCAGGAAACGAATCGGCTTTGACTCTGTCAAGAGGAATTAGGGCAATTTCATGGGACAGGGACAGCAGTCTGGCCTCTCTCTTCATTCATGGTTATTTGAATCCCAGATCTGATTCTTAAAGGAAATGAAATGTTAAATAGAAATACCACCTTTTATTCCACCATCACATAACTTATTTTTTTCCTTGTCTCAGACGAAGAAGGAGGAAGAAAAGAGAGAGGTAAAAGAAAAGAAAAGCTTGTTAGGAGGCCCATTTTCCTTTCAAAGCAGAAAAAGAGGTCTCAAATGCTTACAAAATCTGCCCCTTACAACTCTTATTTATAGTAAGCAGTGTAGCAGAGTTTGGTGGAGGAAATGGAAAAAGTACCAGAGCAAAACTTGCATTTGCTAAGTACAAATGTAAGACTACAGTTTCCACCTTCATTTTCCAGTGTTAATTTTTGAAATCCCCATAGTAGGAAATCCACTTGAAATATGTTTGCCTTTGGATCTATTTTTAAATGAACAAATCTTAGTGCTTCTGGTATATGTATGTACTAGAGACAGTCTTAACCTAAGACATTAAGAGAGGAGCCTGGGGGCAATTTATCAATGACAGAGCCCAACACCAGAAGAGAAATTGTAATGGCTTTTTAACAAAGGTTCTATTTTTAAGACCTAATTGGCTTATCCACTGGGATTATTTCTGGTATTAAAATTTTTTTAAAGGGATTGTTCCAAGAAATTCAGACAGGATGTATGGTAAAAATCATCACTAAGGTGATACAACAGTAGTAAATATTTATTGATGCAAAATAAAAAGCCCTAGAATATCTGGGGACTTGCCTGCTATGGTAGTGAGTTAGAGAGACATCACAAACAAGGCCTGCTTTTGTCTCTCTAATTGCAACCAGAGAAATAAATGCAACCTCTAGACTCGTCAGAACATCCAATAGGACCCATAACGTGTCCCTTGGGGATTTGGTCAAACTCCTGTCTACTGATTCTTTACTTTCTTTGACCTTCCCACTCTTCTTTCCTTACCCTGTTGGCCTTTCTAGCTGCTCATGCATGGTATTCCTTCATTTTCTTCATGTTCTCACTGTCATTTTAGTCCTTCTCCATCACTCAGAATTTCTCCACATCCACAATATCAGAAGCCCAATGACAAGTTAGAAATGGATAAACTGAATGATGGTGCTCTGCCAGATTCCTTCCAGCCCTTTAGAGACCCCAACCTATCAGTCTTCCTCTCCTGTGCATATATAGGGTATACATACCCTATGTTTTTCTCTCTTTCTTCTATTACTGTGTATATGTAGGTAGAAGTATCTTCTATCTTATAGGACAATCATGTCTTGGAAGCAAAGGTCCTATTAGCTCTGGTACTATACCTCTTAATCTTCCTTCCCTCAAAGACTCATCTGAATTCACTGTCTCTACTAGCTTGCCTTCCATTTATCCTCAATCTACTAAAATTCAAATCCTGGCTTCCATCTCCACCACTCCATTGAAACTGCTCTTCCTAGGATGCCAAGATTTCCACATTATCCATGTCCATGGTCATAAAGAATAAGCTTTAAAGCAGGAGGCATCTTCCAGGACTACTTGTGGGAGAAAGAAGTCCTTGGTGGTTCCTTATGAAGAGGTAATCATGGTCTGGGTGCCATATTGCCTTGCCTCCCTGACTACAGCTGACTGCATCCAGAGGTTAAGAACATACAAGTAACCCAAGACTTTCACAATCTATGGACTATGAGGTCTTTCTCCATTTATAAAAATGAGGATGAATTAGACCAGTTGTATTTTCTCCTTGAAAGGCCAGTAGAGATAGTATATGGTTGAGGAGCCAAAGCATGCAGATCTCCATAGAGAAACAGAGAGTTAGGGCTGATGGCAGGAAGCCTGAAGAAGGATCATGGTGCCTCCTCTGTGTTCTTGTAGTACCTTCAGGAGGCAACAAGTTATCCTGATTTGCAAGAGTTGTGTTATATCCTGAACAAACTTCTGCTTTCTAAATTGTATTGGAAAACTCTACAGGAATACAGTTCCTCTTCTCTAAAAACGTGGGTTCTTATGTCCTTCATTTTCTGTGTGTACTTGCCATAAAGCCACTGTTGCTTAAGAAACCTTGAATGAACATATGCTTTGCTAGCAAAAAGCTTACATGAGTACTAGAGACAACTAGCAATCATCTTATTTTTGTGCTTAGGTGATAGAAGTCTTCTTGGTATTCCTCCTATTTATGTGGCTATCTCTTTTCTTTCTTTCCCACCATCTCTGTGTGCTTCTGCACACAATGGGGTTGATGAAGAATGCCCTTAACAACCTCCTCAGCTTTAAAACTGCTGTTTGTATGAGCCATTGACTCAAATGGAAGGATCTGTGTAAGAACCTGAGGAACCAAATGTTGGTATTTGATTGAGCTTATCCTTTAATTGAGCATATCGTAGGTTCTGCTGATGAGATGAAACCCAGTTATTTTTTTTGTTTCATCTGTGTGTGTGTGTGTGTGTATATGTATATATATATATAATATAGTGTCACCATTGCTCATTTTAATTTGTTCAAACTAAGGGAAAGAAATATTAGCATATATGGTAGAAAATAATAGATTTATGTAAAATATACACTCAGAAGGAAAATTAGAGATTGAAAAAATAATATGAGCTAAAATTTATTTAGCACTCAAAATACTCAAGGCACCGGTAAGCGCTTTATAAACATTATCTTTTAAAAATCTTTATAACAACCTTGTTGATAGGTAAGAAAACTGAGGCTCTGAGGTGGTTTAGTCACCATGTCAGGTGACAGAACCAGGATTTAAAATCAGGTATATTCATTTTCAAAATCATATAATAGTAATAATACTGCCTATCAATTTTACCTCACAAAGTTCAATATGCTCAGTTTCCAAATAAGAATACTGAGTCCTAGAGGTGTGAAACAGCTTTTTCAAGGACACATAGTTGGTCAGGAACAGAGTTAGGACTAGGCAGGAATTACCATGGAGCATCTTCACTTGTCATTGAAATATATGTCTCCTAAAGACAGATATCAATGAGTAAGAAAGACAAGTCTAGGAGGTGAGCAAAGTCAAGTCACATGCTTTCCTTTTTGCTTGGCTTTGGGATGGCCTGCATTCTGTTTCTTATAAAATCTCCAAGAGACAACAATTACACTATGGGAAGGAAAACAGTCTATTTGAATGACACATAGAAGAGATATTTTTGCATAAAAGCAAGGAATTGGGCCACTTATAGCCTCTTAAAGATCAAAAGGCCCTTGCAGGAATGTTATTCCTCACTGCCAGTTTCTTACCCCAACCCACAGCTGACTGACTTCCTTATTAGGCTTGGACAATGGAAGGGCAAAGAATTTAAATCAAAAAGTCTTTGTGAAACTGCAGAAGCATAAGGTTTAGGAAATGGAGGCAATGTCCCCAGGGAGCATGGCTGGACGTAGACCATGGTCTGGAAGTAGACCTTGGGCAGTGAGGGAGGAGATGTGCCCAAGAACAGAGATGCCTCTGTGCAGATAATCCAGACTTGGCTGAACACAGTTTTTACAAATCTAAGTCTTCTTAGTTTTCCAGATGGCCATTCCCACTTGTTCAGACTGTCTGGGCCCCTGCGGCTGGATATCTCAAGTCTTCTATCAGCTGGTGATGTCGGGGTCAGTCTTCAGATGCACCTAGGAATCAACAGCTCTCTCGGGCCTGGAATTCCTCTGTGATTTGAGCCCCCTTGCTGCCCTCACCTACTCCAGTGCATCTCCTGCTGACAAACATGGTTTGCTGAGATAAACTAGTTTGCGGTTGCTAGGGACATGTAGTCAGACAGCCCCTCCATCACAGTTCAAACTACCCCCAAGTTAGACTCATCAGACTACTGAGCTTCTATCTGGATGTCCAACCTCTTCCTACAGACTCTTCCTCAAGGGCCCATAGTCCTTTCCTAATTTTCTCCTATTGACTATTTTATTTTTTTTTTTAAAGATTTATTTATTTATTTGACAGAGAGAGATTACAAGTAGGCAGAGAGGCAGACAGAGAGAGAGAGGAGGAAGCAGGCTCCCTGCTGAGCAGAGAGCCCGATGCGGGACTCGATCCCAGGACCCTGGGATCATGACCTGAGCCGAAGGCAGCGGCTTAACCCACTGAGCCACCCAGGCGCCCTCCTATTGACTATTTTAGTTACATGGCCTGATCCTTGAGTAATTTACTTGTTTCTACTAAGAAATGGAGTAATGTCCTCCAGACTCCACCTGCCTTGGCAATCTGCCCTCTTCTTCCTCAACAGTTTTGGTTTATTGAAGATCTATCATGTAAGGCCTCACATCAAGATCTCTGATTCTATAGCATTATGCATCAAATCATATCCTTGTTCTTTGGAGATGAATATAGGATTGGCCTATGGCTTGTCAATGATCTTCTCCAACTCATGAGCTTATACAGAAGTGAAGTCACCATAATAGCAGATAAGCTACTGCTGTTTCTATTGTCACCATTACTGATGAGCATCTTCTGGGTGATGGGCATTGTGCTAAACGCTTCACATATATGAACACGCTTAATCTTTACAACTGTAAGAGATGTGTAGTAGATATCTTTCTTACTTCCTTTCTCTAGATGAAGAAGTTGACATATGCAGAATCAAAGCCAGAGATTGCTGACTGCTGGGCCATGGCACCACATGGTGAATAGGTTATGAGTAATCTAATCATCTCACTCCTTAAGGTACCTGCGACAGACAGTCTGGTCCCTGCCTCAAGTGGCCCCATTTATTTACTCCAGGGCTCTTATCTCAGCATTTTTACAAATATTATCACTTTTCACTGATTCCATGACATTAAAAATGGTTTGGTTAAGTGGTGGAGCCACTCTGAGTTCAAATCTGTGGAAATCAGTACCTGATCTCAAGGTAAATGTTCATAATTATGTTTTTCCTAACAAAACCAATAAAAGGGGAGGGAGCAATAAAACCAGGCTACAATTCTCCAAGGGTGGGCATTAAAAAGCAACATTAATGAGAGCCACCAGAGTTTCTCTAATTTTATAAAGTTTAGAGAACAGAGTAATAGCGATGAGCAAAGAGGAAAATCAGGTTGAAGAGGGAAGTTACAGTGATGATGGTTTAAAAGAGAATGCTGTGGCTTTCTTGAATGGAATCTCAAGTCTTCAAAGAAGTCCCCAGGAGGAAATTACTCTGAACATTCATACAAGTATGGACAGGATAAAGTAGATTTAAAGCAGGATGGATTTGGGGTTGAACATCTGCAATTTTTTACCATAAGTTTGATGAAATGTACTGGCTACTCAGGACCACCTGGAACCCTTTGAGAACAAAACCTCAGCAGTGTGGAAAGGGTTCAGACACACCCCCTTCTTAAAAGCTGGAATTTGGTTTAAAATATCTAGTTGTAGGTACTTGTAAACTTGAACAATTTTTAACCTTTTAGTTTTCTTTTACAGACAAAAGATCTTATTAAACTTAATGATTTTCACTTGGATGCTTGATATTTGAGGGTCTGGAAGTATATCTATCCATTGCTTCTAGGAGTTTCCCCAAGTGCTTTCCAAGGTGCATGCACTATTTAAGGAGCCTTTTCTTCTCACTGCTGTATTTGTGGTGTTCTTCTCTGAGGCTTCTTAGATGACGTGTCACCCATGCATAATGATCTTAGACTGAGGCAAAATAACACCCTCATTTCATGCTCCTCCAATAGCTTGATGACACACGTGGAATCATTTAATATGTCCAAAAGGAAAGCACTAACATTTTTATATTAAGAAGTAGCCCAAAGGAGCATGTACTCTTTTCACAAGGACATAAAACAAACGACAACTGCCATTAAATCAACTATACAGAAGAAATATTGATTTCTGACACTGGAGGCATTAATAATTTCCTAGGCTGGGTTTACATTTGGATGATACCAAAGTGATAGCTCCCCAAATGGTTTGCAAGAACTTGAACTCTGGAGAAAAGCTTTGAGAAGCCTCAAGTCCATCTCAGAGTTTTTTCTATACCCTCATGGCCATACAGCTTGCACACACACACACACACACCCCTCTCCACGTGAAAGCAAGTCATCCTGCTTTGAGGTGTTGTCAGCTCATGGGTTGTCAGCTTGGCTTGAAGTGGAGAACCCCGAACACATTTAGGCTCCCAGGCAGTGAACCAGCAAATGATTTTCTTTCTAACGAAACTGAAGGAAGAAAACTGTTCATGTCTGGTTTGATGAATGAGTTATTCAGAAGCAGTGAGTTCACCACTTTTGGCATCCAGAAATTGGTGAAGGCCCATATAAATAGTAAACAATGCTTTTTTGGCTTTACACCCCAACTCAAACAGTATGTTACATGCAGCCAGCCAGACTCTGCCCTTGGACACACCCAGATGAGTCCCACTGTAGTCAATGAAAACTATGAGAGAATTTCAGGGGAGTAAAGTAGGATGTGGGGGGGCTCTACATGAAGGTCTGATGGCAGCATTTGAGCCCAGAGTCTGGCTCAATGAGTTGGATTCATATGCCTTTAAACACCATGCCTTTTTTCTCTGCACTATGTTAACTAGCATGCTTTAAGCAGGCATGGGAAAACTGATCCAGGAGCCAGTGAGTCCTAAAACTGTCCAACTGACTGAAGTCATACTATAAAAAGACACAGTCATTTTACTTCTGATGTGTGCTTTCGTGTAGACATATCAAGCTGACCACAAATAAAAGTGAAAACAGATCCAGAATAAGTACAGCAAACAATGGAAAACAAATGGATCCTGGAGTTCAGATGAAAAAGACTGGTTTTGCATGTGCCCATGTTCTGCTGCTTTCTCCCCCTAAAAATGTTTTCTTAACATTTCTAGCATTATTAGTGGAATTTAATTATTCCACATGGGTGCAAAATCCATCCCATGGTGCCAACATTTGTTTTCTGTGCTCAAAAGCTGGGAGAGACACAGTGAACTTCTACAGCAATGGCCCTGATCTTTTATTGTGGCAATTTGGACTCACTGTTCACCCATGGGAAGGTGGGCAGCATTCAGAACATATAAATAACAAGGACTCTGTCCTTGAGTGCCTTCTCGTGTTTTCTAACAGAAGCTTATACTTAAGATATCCAGTCCCTGAATAACCTGCAATATTGATTACACTGAATGAATGTTTCTTGTTGAGAAGAGCAAATGGCCTAGACAGTGATAATCCTAAAAGGAAAGTGGACATCAGGCATGTAGAAATGGATGCAGGGAGAGGAGCAGCATCTCCTTGATTCCTTCTGTTAAAGCTCACATTATCTGAGATGTCCTTATTAAGCATCTAGTATGTGCCAAGTACTTTTCTAGGTGCTACAGAGATAGCAGTTGATAAGAATGCCAACTGTCTGCTCTCATGCCGCTGGCATTCTATCTGGAGTGGAGAAAATCAGTACACCAATATTTCCCTGTTCATTTATGCACTTGCTTAAATTGTTGTTAAGCACCTTCTCTCTAGTTTTATGTCCAATGTTATATTTACGCACAAGGTGTATGATGCTGCCAATATTCGTAAGCGTTGGGAAGACAGGAAGAAGTCTCCTCACTTTTCTCTCTGGGGCAGTGATCAGTTCCTAGGTGATTATGATCAGCACATTGGAAACAATGAATAAAACACCACTGACTCACAATCCCATACTCCATTCTGTCACCCTCTATGATGGACTGGTTTTCATGTGGACTGCTTTTCATGTGGAAAGTGAATGAAATTTGTATTGTGTAGCTGATCTTTCTAGATAATGGATTAAAAAAGTAATATAAATCACTCTTTTCCTCTTCTTCCAGAAGCAAACGTAATTCAGTGTACCACCCTTCCCACTATGGATTGTAACAATATGTTTTCTACTCTTGAATAAAAATAGCACTTGAGTATATACTAAATACAATAGCTCAAATGTGCTAGAAATGGTATTTAATTTTCTATATGATTTTCTTCAGAACTACTATTTGATTTCTTTAGCTTACCCAAATAATCCATCCCTAGTTGCATGATCATTTGTGTAAGTCTCTTTATAGTTGTCGAAATCAGTAACAAGAGTGTATACTATTTTTAAAGGTTCAAAAATATTTTATTTTGGAAGATGGACTCTTGTTTCCTTCTGGAGGATGGAATAAGAAGCCACAGTGTGAGGGAAGGGAGGACCACAGCAAATACAATGATTTTCTTAAGATTTAAATGGTACTACATCAAAAACTAATGATGTACCAAATGGTGACTAACATAAAATAATAAAATTTTAAAAGTTTCTTAAAAAGATTTAAATGACAATGTTTTTTTTTTTTTTTTTGAGGCTTATAGGCAGATAGTTAAGGACATGGTCTTTGGGGTCAGAAAAAAAAAAAAAACTGGCTTGACTCCTGCTCCACACTAGTTGTATGATTTTAAACATAGGTGAGACTCTCTAAGATCAATCTTCCCATCAGTAAAATGGAACATTTTACTTATAAAGCTGTTGTGACAATAAAATGGAACAATACCTATAAATGCTTTAATGCAAGATCTGGCATAGCTGTGAGTACTCTATAAATGGTCGCTTTTTTTTATTATTACTATCGTTGTAATCTTATTACTGAGACATGTCATGAAGCCACATGGAGAATCTTGTTTGATTTTGACCAGGAGCAGCAAGGAGAAGAAGAAAAGGAGTGAATTATAATTTAAAAAGCTTTGTTTTCCAAAAAAAATTATGATGAAAATAAAAATCCATATTTTATTCTATTTCATTATTGCTAGCTAGTTGGAATAGGTAAATACAGAATTTTTTTTAAGAAACATGTAAACAATTCCCAATTTCTCATAATCAGCGAATGAAAGCATAATGGAATCATAAGTACTCTTTAAATTTCAATCAAAGTTCTTATTGTCGCTAACACAAAGTGGAACAAAAAAGTAAATAAAATCCAGTCGTTTATATATATCATCTGGTGCAAGACAGGCTAAACTCTGGAGAATAGGAAGGGGGGTGATTATGCTTAATATCCCCACTTTCAGTTCCAAATGTGCAAGAGGTTGGTGCTTCCATGTTGTGATTTCTACCAGCTATCCATGAAAAGTGCTGTTACTCAAGGGACAGAAGAAATGGGCAGTGGTTTTCTGGTTGGGTACACTGCATGAGCCTGGTGAAATTCATGGCTTCTGTACATCCGCATTTGATGGGAACTGAGTGATCCTTTCTGCTCCCCATCAAGCTCACTGCTCACGACTTGCAATCACCAGGACTCACCAGGAAAGGCGTTTACAAGGCTTTAAAGATGACAAAGGGAAACTTGTAAGGATTTTATAGTCTGAACAGAAAACCTCATCCATAATGAAGGAAAAGAGGGATCAGAATAGATAGTAAATACAGCCCCAGCAATAGAAGGAGACTTTTGAGGTTTTAAAATCTTGTTTTGGTGATGATCAAATTAAAAAGTCAGAAAGGAAACCATATGACAGTAAGCAACTGCATGTGTGTGTGTGTGTGAGAGAGAGAGAGAGAGAGAACGCCAGCTGACACCACTGAGGAAATTTCCATAGGGGACAGAAAAAAAATCCCTTCATCCATTCTCTATAACCCTGCCTCTCACAGCATATCTTCAAGTCATTTGTCTAGTCTAGTTTGAAATGACTAAGTGATGCAGCTTCCAAAATGTTCCCAGCGAGACCATTCCACAGTCTACAAAATTTCACTGTTTCCTCTTATTTAGCTTAATTTTATTCCACTTCAATTCACTGTTTCTATTCAATGGGGGTGGGGGAGTTCGTCTGTTCTTTAAATTCATGTCACAGGAAACAGTTTCTGTTTTCTTTTCACTTTAATGATTGGGTTGAATCCTCTGTAGCTGTGCCTAACATTGGCTTGAAGGGACACAAGACGATATGCGGATTGTTTTCTTCAAGAGAGAGCTAGATGGGCTGGTTAGTGGGGACAAACCCTCATCCAGTAAAATTGCAAGGGTATTTTTAGTTGTATCCACCCTGGCCCATGGGGGCCTTAAGCACATCTGATAAGCCACAGATGACCTTTAGGGTTGTTGTTTTTTTTTTTTCCTCCCATTCTTATGTCCAACGCCTATAGGCAGGAGTTCAAAGTTCAGCCCTGTTTGAAATGTCCCACAAGCTTTTATTTCTAAACTGACTTCCTCAGAGGAGTACACTGCCATCTGCTGTACCTTCCAGAAGAAGGGGCATCATCTTAAAAAAATCAAGTATTCATGTTCATGGTTAGGAGCTTTAAGATCATGGTCTATCTCACTATTGCCAGCGTCTCCAAAGCCCTCCTTCATTGCCCGGGTGAAAACTGGCCATGAAGGTGAACTTGAGTGCTGCAGCGTTCCTTACATGGCACACATCCACAAGATAGGAGAGATGTTCAGGCTAAAATTTTTGTATCTTTCTATCCTCTTTGAAATCATCCCAAGACTGTGGGAACAGGGCACAAATCTCTCACAAATCTGAAATATTTCTCAGACACCCTCAAGATACTTTGAATTATTTGGGAGTGCTTACATTCATGTAGCCCCAAAGCTCCAAGGCTTGATGGATCAGGAATTTTTGTAGGTGAGGGCAAAATTAATAAATGCCTCAGGTGATTTGCATGCATGATAAAGAGTACAAAAGGTTTTGGTCATTGGGACTCTATCCAAGAGAGGGTTCACAGATTTTTACTATGTTTCCCCTTCCTCCTATACGCTGTCTTCCCCTTTCAGCTATCTGTACTTAGAATGGAAAGTCACTCTGTATAGACGAGCTGATCTGACTCACATGAACCAGACTGTCTACTACCGCTGTGTTGATTGCCCTTGATCATGTTAGCAAGGTGTTCCAACCTGAAGCCAGCCACCACTTACTGGGGTTTGTGACCCCACCCAAGCCCCCTGTCTTGGTTTCCTCAAACCTCAAACAGTAGTAATCATTGCACCTCCCCCACTCCCGGGCTGGTGTGTAGATTACAAGATTCAATTCACTAATATTGGAGTGTTTAAAATAAAGCCTGAAATATAGTAAACACTCCATAATTGTGGACAGTGGACATTTAGGACCCTGTGGCTCCAACTTCAGGGCACAATCTAGAAGCTTCTGTATATCCTGTATACCTTCCTGGGTAGAAAAAAAAAAAAAAAAAGAAGGAAGTAGAGAAACTTGTATCTATGGTGAGCAACAGAGAAAAAAAAAAGATAGAAAAATAGAGAAATTGGTCTCTGTGGTATCCATCATGATCAGCAAAGACCTCAAAAGGCCACAGTACAACTCCCCTGCCCATCTGTGCCCCAGATTATACCCACTCTCATCGCCCAGGGCAGGGGTGGTCAGCGAGAGGACCCAGAGCCCTGTGGCATCCATCCTTCTTTGAAGAGAATGGAGTAAGTCCTATCTTTTGGCTGGCTGGGCAAGTATGAATCTGGACATTCATGACAATGAGTCTTGAATGTCAGAAATGAAAACAAACGTCTGCCCAGGGCACAATGTCATTTTCCAGGCCCATGGTTCCTGGAGCCACCACAGTACTTGTACTACAAAAGGATTTTCCTTTGCACAAAAAGATTCTGCATAAAACCTTGCTGATTCTCCGGAAGGTAGCCCTTCCAAAATTTGTTACCTGGCTCTGTCAGTGACAGGTTTGTTATGGTAATGACTTTCTCACGGCAGGTACTCAGCATTGTGCTTGTTTCACTAATTCCCCTCACTGCATTTTCCAGCCTAGTGCCAACCGGAAGACTTCCCCATGCCAGGTTTTCTGAAGATTAATAAATTGACCGCCATAATCCTTACTGCTTCAACTGACAAATTTAATAAGTGGCAGGATGTGAAGCCCGGGTTCCCTGATGGGATTGCTTTTTGTTCTGTTTTGTTTTTATTTGTTTGTTCATTCGTTTTTTGTCTTCAACAAGTTGTACAGAGCAGCACTTCTGAGACATGGTCAAGTGCTATAAACCTAATCCTTAACAATTTCCCCCTCTGCCCAAATAACCTCAATATTTTTTGAATGGTGAAGTGTTTCACCTGTCAAGCATCAACCAATCAACACTTGTCCATCCCTTGCTCTGTCTTTTCTTCTGGTTGTTTAGGTAATTTTCTTAAAAACAAACAAACAAACAAACAAACAAACAAAAACTTCTGATAACTTTTCAAAGAAAATATACAGGATGCTTTTAGTATGCTTTCTTTAGAAGGTTTCAAATGTAGTATGGTATTCCTAACCAAAACTATCAATATTTTTCAATAACCCTGATGTTAGTTTTTTTTTTTTTTAAAGGTTTGATTTGAACATTTAGATAAATAAGAGGACCAGTTCTAAAAGGATCTAAAAGGCCTCATGGTACACAAGAGGGTTGGCTCAAGATGCCCTTCATGGGAAAAGCAGCTCTGGGGGACTTTCAGCCTTTTAAATGTGATTAAAGATGTGTATGCATTATATGTTAATTAAAAAATTAAAAATTTATATTTAAAAAAAAAGGAAAAAAAAGATGTGTTGCGGGGGCACCTGGGTGGCTCAGTGGGTTAAGCCTCTGCCTTGGGCTCAGGTCAGGATCCTAGGGTCCTGGGAGCCAGCCCCATATTGGGCTCTCTGCTCAGCAGGGAGCCTGCTTGCCCAACCCCCACCTACCTCTCTGCCTATTTGTGATTTCTCTCTCTCTGTCAAATAGATAAAAATCTTTTTAAAAATTAAAAAAAAAGAAAAAAGAAAGATGTGTGAGGGCCCAGGACCTACTCTGCCTTGAAGGAATCCCTTTCCCAGAGGGGCTGTGGGTTTCCTCAGCCCAGAGTATTTGGCCTCTACCAAAGCAAAGAAATCCATCAACGGAGTCTACTGCTATCTTCCTAAAGCGATGATCTATAAGGATTTATAATGGTACAATGTACTGTAACTCATAATTAGGAACGACGAGTTATTATGTATTTGTGAACTTAACATTCTGGGGTAGAGCCCATCTAACAAAAATGACTTAAAGAAAAACAAAACAAAAAATAAAGAAATCAACATTTATTTGTGAAATGCTAATTATGTCAGCCAGTATTTGGGGAATCTTAGCTATTTTACTTCCTTGGATCATTGTGATAATTATGCGAGCTCGGTATCATTTCCTGGTCTTTAAGGTAAGGTTTATGTTGTTCAGAAAATTTAAGTAGCATGCACAAGGCATAAAAAACACAGAGAAAATAAGTGGTGGCATTTGAAACTTACAGCATTAAAGAAAACGTGATATTTTTATTTAAAATCCAAGATACCAACATACTTTGAAATAATAGCCACTAGCAAGAAGATATATGCTAAAACTGGTTAAAACTTCACCTCTTATTTTGATTAAAGCTATGTCAGCAAGCAATGACTCCTGACTTTATCTCTTATTACTGTTAACAACCATTGCCTATGTCTTTTCTATATCTTGATGTTCTAACTCAGCAATCCTAAACAGATCTTTTTATTTTACTTATATTGAATCAGGTATACAGTTCTCAAAGTATCTTACAAAAAGTATCTTACACCACTTTCTTTTTTTAATACAACAGAATTTATCAAAGGGGCCAGGATAATTTCTTTGTCATAATTAATTGATTTTACACAATCATTCATTGAACATATATATTTATGGACCCAGGTCTCAAGAAAGGGGCTGGGGATAAAAGATAAGTAAAATATGGGTCTACACTCAAAAGGTCCCTGGGTAAAGGGGGAGACATAGTAGAAATTATAACACATTTTGATAGATCCTAGAAAATGTACCTGCATAGAGGTGTAAATTGGTTTGGAGAACGTGTGTGGCTGGAGATTCCATCAGAGTTGCTGATGCCTGAATTCTGAAGGAGGAATTAGGGATGTCTTGGTGAACATGATGGGGGTGCACACATCGAGCTCAGGAGCGTAATGTAGCAATATGTTTAAGTGGCTTACACATATGGGAGTGGACCAAGGCAACGAAGATGGATGGGGTCCTAGTTGTGAGGTCTTCATAGTCCAGGAATTTAAGTTCTAACCTCAATACAAAGCCCACGCATGGTACAGATTTAATACTGAGATGCTCAGAACCCTAAAAATACCCACCCCTTGCATTATCCCTTCTAAGCAAAGCAGTCCCTGGTCATTCTTTCTGGATTCCATGCCTTTTATCATGTGACCCCACAAGCCTGACAATGATAAGCCAGGCTGAGAATCAGTGTCTGACCCAAATATTGGACATGAGAAGGTCTACAGGCCCGTAAGGTAGATAGGATAGGGAATTTAGGAATGGAGAAGAAGCGATACATATAAAAGTGTGTAAGAGCATATTTGTCTTAGAATGGAGGGCTCTGTTGATTGAACAGATGTGAATGATGGAGAAGAAGCACCTTAGAGATGACTGCTATGTTTCCAGCTACAGTGACTGATAGGGCTGACAATTCAGGGAGTAAACACAAGAGGAGGAAGAGATTTCAGAGGATAGACAGAGATACCTTGAGTTAGGAAACTGAAATAGAATAGCGATGTATTGTGAAGAGAGTAGTCATGTTTTTTAAATGAAAATTTGATTTCTAATTGCTCAATAGGCAGTATTTTTGTGGGAAAATGAGGCAGGTATTTCAACTTGTGTTATCACTACAACTATGAAGTGCTGTGTTCTTAAGTTAAATACTGAGGTCAAAGGTTAGTTTTATGGTGAAAAGATCAATTCCTGGTATGCTATTTCATAAATACTAACCTAAAATGCATGGTATTAAACCTTACATCACCTACTCTCCTCTCCATCCTATTAGACATGTCATCGTAAGACTTAAAAGAGCTCCTCTGGATACCCCAGAGACCACAAATTGAGGAAAGTTGGCCATGCCCAGTAGAAAATGCTTTTTCAGAAATGTCCTAATCCTCTTACTATTTTGTGCATATCCCAATTAACCCTGACTCTACCCTGCCTTGTTCCTTGGACATTCAACTTCCAGGCTGCCCTTGGCTTGTCTCCAGGGACCAGCCTCTGGCTCATCTATTGGTGACATCCACTCACTGCCACCCTTGGGTTGTGCCCAAACTACTGGGGTGACCAGTTGGCTCCAGACTTCAAGTGGTTTAGATTCACTGCATAAGGTCAAACCCTTTCCCTAAAATGGTGAAGATATAAAAAAGAATATAATCTTGGTGATAATGGTGACAGATAGTGACCATACTTAAAGGGGTGAGCATTGAATAATGTGTAGAATTGTCAAATCAGGATTTGTACACCAGAAACTAATATAACATTGTGTGTTAACTATGCTTCAAGAATAATAAATTTTTTTAAAAGGTATGACCTATAGCTATACCTGCTGTAGGAGACGCTATAGCTTAGCAATTAAGGCCAGGGTTATGGTGTCCGAAACAAAACAAAACAAAACAAAACAACTGGGTTCAAATTCCTGATCTGCCATTTCTAATGTAAGATCTTGAACAGATTACATTAGTTTGTTCCTTCCCTAAGCCTCACGTGTAACAAGGATGATAACAGACTCTCCCTCCTAGCTTTGAGGTACAAATAAAATACAGTATGTGCACAGTAATGAACTTGGTATCTGACAGAGGGTAAAAGCTCCATGTTTCTTCTTTTCTTTTCCACTTTCTTTATTATGAATTATCCATAATATTATTTTTGCTAGTGCAAATGCTGTCAATTTGCCATCTATAAAGCACCATCTCAGAAATGCTTAGTTCACAGCTTAGCCTTCAATTAGAAGTTCTTGCCTTAAAATATCTATAATGTTCTCATCCTTTTTGAATACCTTTGTATATATCCACTTGTTTTAATAGGGATTGATGACTAAATGGGACACCAACACTTGGATTCCAAACCCAGTATTCACCCTTGCTGCCCTATTTCAATGCTAGTAGATGATGTCATGAACTGACTCTTTAGAGGACTCAAGGCACTGTTTTTTTTTGTTTTTTTTTTTGTTTTTTTCCTCTGAAAGGTATTTGTTGTACACAGAAAGAGAAAAGGAAATTCTAAAGGAAAAGAACTTTGAGGTCTAGGATCCAAAGGGGTTTGTTATAAACAACTGAGAGTGTTAAAAAAAAAAAAAAAAAGAAAGAAAGAAAAGAAAAGAAGAAGAAACATCTAGAGGAGGTCAAAAAAGTACCTCGACAGAACCCTTTTCATTTATATTGTTTCAAGTAAAATATCACATATTCAAAATGTTCCTATTAATTTTCATATGCTGCCCTCAGTTAGTGTGTTTGACTATTTCCCTTCATAATGTTTTGGCACAAAAATGTAAATAACATTGTGCTTCACCTTCCCAAGTCCTCACAGTCCATTTTCTGGGCAATAGTGGGAAGAATACACTAACAGTCAGAAACTGTGCACATTCTGCTGGTTGAAATCCAAAAGTAGTTTTTTAAAAAGTTTTCTGTCACAACTTGTTCTTGGGAGTTTTTTCCCTGCCAACTAAAAACTATGATTTTTTTCAGGAGAGTATAAACCCTCTTAAATATCAAACAAGATGACTATGTCACTGCATTGATTTGGATGGAAGCCCCATGAAAACGTTGATTTTCTATGTCAGGTCAAGATCTGGAACCTTTGCTTTTCTACTTCAGATTTTATTTTCCTTGAAGAACTTCTGGAGTTTTCCTATTTAACTGCTTTTGGGAAAAAAGCCAACTTTCCTTTCATTTAGTGAAAGAAGACAGGCTCCAAACGCATTTCAATTTGAGGATGGGGTACTACTGGAAATAGTGTCACAAGGAGCTATTTACAAAATGTTTCATTGTGATGATAAAGAGGAAGGGAGAGTTAGAAGAACCATGTTCTAGTCTTGGCTCTCCTGTTAACTACCTCTATGGTCTTAGGGAAGCCATTTTTACCTCTATGCCAGCTTTCCTCAAGTGCACCTCAAGGAAGTGCTGTGTTATCCCACCCTCAGAGATGCACAACATAATATTCACACTTCACAAGTTCTTCAGTGAGGAAATCTGTCACTTTGTTTAAACCAATGTTTCTCAAGCTTATTTGACCACGTAAATACAAAATCCATGTTCTATGGAAATCACTTTGGGAAACACTACACCAGGTATACATTTACTCATCAGGAAAAAGTGATGAGGGTATTAGAAAAACATATATTAAGATTCCTGTAAAATTTTGTACTGCTTGATTGCTAAAAAAATGTCTGTGGTATGAAAGGAGAATTAGAGAATGAAAAAAAAATTCTCAATTTCATTTTACAGAGAACATGAAACTTCTGTTTATGGAAATATGGTGGAGTAACTATCATGGAAAAACCCTCTTGACCTGAGACATTTTAAAAAGTTAGGATATATTTTGTAAATGTTTTAAATGTATGGCTGTGTTAACGAGAAAGTAAAAGAAATCCTTGCGTGGTGGTGAGGGGTTGGGACTGGGGTTAGAGAGCGAGGACCCAACAGAGATAGAAAATCATAAAAAGTTAATTAAGTAATTTCTGAAGTAAGCAGGTGCCCCAAGACCATCTACCAGTGCTTATTGACCTAAAACTGTGGAAAAACAGAAGACATAGCCTATGGGTTATACAAGGTAAAAAGTCATATTTGAGACCCCCAAAGTAAAGTTGAGATGTTACATCCCCCCTTAAAAAAAAAAATGTGAGAACTCAGCAAAATGGTAAACTGGAAATAAAATCCACCTTGCATGGAAGAATGGCAAGAAAAATTCTGCCTCACTCTGATTCTGATGAAGACTGACAAAATAATTTCCTTGAGAATGTATAATCACATATATAGTCTTCATACAGATTTGGAGCTTGGATTCACCCCTTTTTGAAAATCACAAAAACTATAAGGAGAGCTGTATTTTAAAAAACCATCAGTGTGGAAGTGTCATAGATGTCTACCAGAAACCAACACAAAGGAATATGCCGTCAATCTAGGCGTGAAAATTTCTGACAAAGTTCCAACAAACATAACACATGAAATAAAATGCACCTGGCAATAAGTCACCATAAACTAGACAGAGCAAAACAAAGGAAGAAAGAATCAGATATTCAAATATTTCAGATATTAGATTATCAGATCCAGCATATTAATAGAGTTAAAGAAATCAAAGGAAGGGGTGCCTGGGTGATTCGGTCATTAAGCATCTATCTTCGGCTCAGGTCCTGGGATCGAGCCCCGCATCAGGCTCCATGCTCAGCAGGAGCTTTTCCTCTCTCATTCCCCCTGCTTGTGTTCCTGCTCTCACTGTCTCTCTCTGACAAATAAATAAAATTTTAAAAAAAAGAAATAAAAGGAATAATCAAAGTTGTAAGGAAAAAATAAAAGCCTATTAGGATAATCAGAAATATCCGGAAACATAGCTTCTAGAAGTAAAAAATAAAATCATTAAAATAAAAACTCAATGGAAAGACTAAACATTATCAGACACAGCTGAAGAGGCATTTAGTCAGTTGCAAAATAGAACCGAAGATACTACTCAGCATGCAATAAAAGGAACAAGGAGTTGAAAAATGTGAAAGAGAAGTGAAAAGATGTGAAAAAATCAAATGGCAAGGTTTAACACATATCCAACTGGAAGTCCAGAAGGATCAAATAGGGCATTCACATTTGAGGAATTTTCTGGGGTCAATGAAAGACATGACTTCTCAGATTCAGGAAGCCTACCAAATTCCAAGTAAGAGAATAAAAACATCAATAAATCTATAACCAGATACATTTCAGGAAATTGGGGAAAAGAGATAAAAGTTCAGGAGAAAATTTTCAACTAAGCAACAGAGAGAGAAAGGAAAAATATCTCCCACAAGGAAAATACAGCTGACATCCAAACAGCAAACATGAAGCCAGAGGTGTGGATGTTACCAGTGCTTGCAAATGGCCTCGTTAATATTCTGTAATTATGGGAACAAAGTAAAAGGAATCAGAATCTGACCAATTAAATGAATAGCTAGAGAACGGGTACCATATGGTAAGGGTAGAGCCATCACTAATCGTTCCTGAACTGAAGTCTGCAGGGGAGGGAGCAGGGAGCCATGCTGCCTATCTACCACATCTCAGATGCCACTGCCCTTTCCTCATGTTTGTTGTCTCATGTCCCCTCCCTCCACCTCTCCTACAAATTCAGAAATGTGTGCTATGGTTGTTCAACCAGGAATTCCATCTGGGGCCAAATTTATGAGTAGAGTGCAGGCAAATCTAGCAACTCCCTAAATCTAATTATGGCTTTTAAAAAATCAGTTAAAAGAAAGCACATCTGAATGTCGTATGGAAATAGAGTCTAAAGCAGTGGTTCCCAAACACGGCTCTGCATTAGAACCATCTGGGAGTTTCTTAAAATGTGAATAGCTGTACTATATCTGATCCACTGAATCAGCATCTCAAACACAGGAATCTATACTTGAACAAAAAGCTCTCTAGGTGATTTTGATACAGTGACAAGTTTGGGAACTTTCGGTCTAAGAGAATCCCAGCTAGTTCTAGTCTTGCGCTTCAAAGACCCAGAACCTGGTTCTTATCAGCTCTCAGTCCCGTGAAAGTTGATCCACTCAAAACTCAAAATCAAATTGCCTTGGAGACTGAAACAGATACCAGAATGCCACTCCTTACTGTATGTAACTGCCATGGAAGCACAGATATTCATGTTTACATGATTGGCCCATCTCCACCTATAGTCAACTGTACGGAGATATAATTACAAGAAGAGACTTCAACAATTTACATGGGCTATCATTATCACATGTGCCAGAGAGCTACATTCAGTCTAGTATATCCCATCAGCATATTTTCTTCATGGGAATTAGAAGGTTGCTGATGAACATGGAATCAGAACAAGGGGCCCTAGATAAATGAAAGTCCCTTGAAATAGCCTTCCCACCAAAGCAATGGTTTTCAACAAGGCTGGAACATGCAGATGTGTTGACAACAACCAGCCCCGTGGGTAAGGTCGTCTGCCTCAGTAGCCGTCCGATGATGGGGCTGATGGTACTTGGTTGGGACCTGGATGAGCACAGATGACACTTAGCTAACCACCCGAGCCCTGCTTCAGATTAAAACTTTTTTTAATATATACTGTTCCTTTCTATTCTGAGACATGAGCACATGTTCACATTTCTAAAGTCAAGATGTGTCTTAAGACAGATGTATAGATTTAATATGACTTTTTAAAAAAATTAATTCAGAGCAGCTCCAGCCGTCAGATACAAACTCTTCTTTCCATTATAATTGCAAAATTTCTGTGGTGGTGCCTTGTATTTACCCAGTTTATCTTAGGTCAGCCCTCAAGTAATCAGGTATGGCCTGAGGGGCAGGATCAACATGGTCCTGATCTCCACGTGTGCGGGAGGAGGTTCCCTAGGAGGAAAAAAGAAGAAGAAGAAGAAAAGCTAGGAAAACAAAAGAGGGAAAGAAGATAGAAATTTGTGAGGCCAAACAGTTGCTGTATTCATAGTATTCTTGATAAATTTCAAAGGGAGCATCTGTCAGAAACAAATCAATTCATTAAAATAGCATGTTTATAAGAGCAGGGTGGCAGCCCAGGTGAGATCTTAAATATATTTTTGGATTGTTTTAACAGTAAGAATTTAGACAGGAGGTAAAGCAAAATGTAAATCCAGGAATAATATTTCCATTTTTTATTCATTCCTGCCTTTATTAAACATTGGCCTTGATTGCAAAAACTTGCCACCCTTTTACTGTTTGTTTACATGGGACCTATGGAAACAGCATTAAGCAATTTATTCCTTCAAACTACCATCTTGCTTTTAAAATTCTAACATGTAACACTATGGTCGTTCTTTCAAGTCTACCAAGTTGACCTCGTTAGCAAGCCTTACAGAACTCTGATCCCTAAAGTAAATCCTGGAAACTCAGATCAGTTAGAAACCTGGTTAAGCAAAACAGGGAGTTCAAACAGTCTCTGATTTTTAATTATTTTGTTTTCATCTGCAAGCAAAATTATTCGTCTGTATCCCATAGACAGTAAAGAGTTACAGAGATACAGTTTACAGTAAATGGTTATTTGATGAAGACTAACTTATGTTTTGCTCATTTTAATCCAGTGGTCTTACCTTGATCATAACAACTTTTATTTTCTTAATTGAAAAGGAAAAAGATATGGTCTAAGTAAACAACAAATGCATTTTATGTCAAATATAATTAATGTCTGATAAATGAAGTTTATGAATTTTGTAAAAGAAAAGGTCTTTGTTTGGCTTTTGAACAATCTTTAGTAAAATAGCTTTCTCTGCTTTCTTGACATCTGTTAGCTCCTCCATATCCTAGAAACATTAAGTGTATTATGCTTTCAGCTGGAAGCAAATAAGAACAAATCTCAGCCACCTCATTTTATAAATCCTTTCAATCATTCGTAATATTCTTTGACTAGCAAATAAAAGAACTGCATCAAAAAAGCAATTTAACTCATTGCTTACAGATGGAAATAATAAACATCGGTCATTGTCTAAGGACAGAGTAAAATCCTGTATCTAAAACAGATCACTCTCAAATATTTATTCATCCCTCTATAATTTAAAGGGTGCTTCTAAAAATTTCTATTTTCCCCAGGTAAAGTGATCAGAGTTTCAAGATTACGTGCATGTAAGGAAGCATGTGGGTGACATGGTATTCCCGGATTATTTCACTATTGCATTGAAATTAATTTTATTTGCCTGTGAATAATTTCAACAGACCAACATTTTATTCTCTATTCCATTTATCCATTGGAATTGTTCTCTAAATCTGAATTAGAGCTTCAAAGAAAAGATATTTTGATAAAATTCTCCTCTTTGTATATTGGCACACTACCAAGTGTTTGGTTTCTCATATAAGCATATATCTAAATGTTGTACCACAGCAGTGACAATCCAGCGATGGAGAAATTATTTTATCACATTCTATCTGCCTCATATATGTACAGATAAATCTTAATTCAAAGGCAATCTTTGAGGTGAGCCATTTCAGACCTTGAAAGTTCACCTCTGGCATTTACAAGTCCAGGGAACTCAGACTCTTTTCCTAATTGTCTTTACTCATTTGTTAAATGTGGGTATCACACTCTTCGCATTGGGTTTCAGGAGAATTAGATGAGTTGATGATTACAAAATCCAGTACAGAGGTTTGAAAACAAAGTAAGTACACAATAAAAATCAGCTTCTTTCTCAGACAATTACCATATGATCTCTCTGATAGGAGAAATTTGAGCAGCAGGGTGGGGGGTCGTGGGGGAAAGGAGGGAATAATGAAACAAGATAGGACCAGGGAGGGAGACAAACCATAAGAGACTCTTAATCTCAGGAAACAAACTGAGGGCTGCTGGAGGAGAGGGGGAGGGATATGGTGGCTGGATGAGAGATACTGGGGAGTGTATGTGCTATGGTGAGTGCTGTGAAGTGTGTGAAGACCGAGAATTCACAGACCGTTGCCCCTAAAATAAATAATAGATTATACGCTAATTTAAAAAATTAAAAAAATAGTTCCTTTCTCTATTTTAATCCATAAAATTATAATATAAAATAGACTTATTCTCAGGGAGCCTGGGTGGTATAGTCTGTTAAAGATCCCAACTCTTGGGGTGCCTGGGTGGCTCAGTGGGTTAAAGCCTCTGCCTTCGGCTCAGGTCATGATCTCAGGGTCCTGGGATCGAGCCCCACATCAGGCTCTCTGCTCAGCTGGGAGCCTGCTTCCTCCTTTCTCTCTGCCTGCCTCTCTGCCTACTTGAGATCTGTGTCTGTCAAATAAATAAATTAAAAAAAAAAAAAAAAAAAAGATCCCAACTCTTAGTTTCAGCTTAGATCACAATCTCAGGCTCCTGGGATCAAACACTGAGCCTGGCTCTGGGCTTAGAAGGGAGTCTGCTTAAGTATTCTCTCCCTCTGCCCCTCCTCCTACTCAATCTCTCTCTCTCTCTCTCTTTTTCTCTTTCTCTCTCTCAAAAAAATAAATCAATAAATCTTAAAAAAAAAAAACAAACAATCTTTCCTGGTTCTTGGTATGAAGAGTGTTTGTCAATTATATCCTAGACATCCTGGGTATATTATGAATCTCTAAATCTTATTTACATCTGTTTCATAGGACTCCTCACACTCTGTGCTGGCAAGGGGAAGAGGAGTGCTATTTCGTTTCTCCAAGGTGATGGTGGAAACCCAGTGTCTCCATTCCGTCCCCACCGACACCCTATGCTGGTGGGATGTGGTGGAGGGTCCTCCTCAATACTGCTGGGCAAGATGGGAGTTTGGGTTCCCCACTAATCCTCTGCTGATACTAACCTGGCTCACAAGGAGAGGAGTGCCTGGTTATACCTACTCACATGGCTTCAACTGACCCAGCAGGTGGAATGGGTGGCTTGCCATCACTGAAAAGTGCTGAAAATCTTAGGCTTTCCGCTCAGCTGCCCAAGGGTCTCTACTTCCATCATGGTGGTGATTCTCATTCCTTCCGGGGGGAAATGGAAGTCCGGGCTACCCACCTGGCTTGCTCTGATGGCACCCACATGAGAGTGTGGGTTGAGTGGGGCTCTCATCTCAGTGAAGCAAGGGCAAAAGTCTAGACTCCCTACTTTGTCTTTGCCTACAGAGGCAGAGTGGGGCGGCAGGGTTTGCCTGTGGTGTTTGAGGGAAGTGGGGAGGTTATTCTCTAAAAGACTTCTGTCATTCTAGCCTGCATATTTCCTGGCCCTTTGGCAAGAGAAATCAGTATTTCTTGGAGCTTCTTTTTGCTTGTTGTTTGGTTTTTGGTCTTGGGATTTTTGGTTAGGCTTCTCCAATCCCCAACTGTGATAATGTGAGGGGAAAAGAAAATAAACCCAAGGAACTCGGGGCTATGTCAGTCCCTGAGTGCCACAATCCCTAGCTGGTTTGACTTATTGTCTCCATCTTTCAGAGTCTGTTTATGTTTATCTTTAATATTTATTTTTTTCTCTCAGATCTTGACACATCAAGTCCTGGCTGCCTTAGGTATCCCAGAATCTAAACCCAAACCCAGCAAAACAGTGCAGGTTCCAAGTCACTACGGATCCTGTGTGTCAAAAAATGGTACTGTCCTCATTGAGGGAAAGGTAAGGAGTGCATTGGTCCCACTTCCCTACTTCTCTTTGAGACTTGGTCTCTGAAGTCCTAGCTCTCTTGATAGCTCCTCAGGACTTTCAAACAGATCTTTAAAAATTGTCCTGTTTTTCTTATTGTTTTTGCTGGGAGGGTTGGTGTGCTAAACACTAGTCTCCGCATTACCAACAATGGAACACTCAGATATCTCCTACTGGTGTTTAGACAGCATCGTCCCTGGCATTCTCATCTTTTGTACCTGCCCCAGGCTTACAAATTAATTCCAACAATGGAGACCATACAGTGGACAGATTCCATTTGTAAAGTTTAATGGGAACTGAATCAAAAGTTAACCAATGGATGATCAAGTATTTCCATGGCTGATATTCAGGTCGTGTTCACTGGCATATCCATATTAGCTACTAAAATATTGATTTATTAATTACTAAATAATTGTTGTCCTCCTTTCCCTGTGCCCCATACTGGGATCCCATTGAAATTTCTAATGATCCAAATGTAAAGGGCTGGGGTGCCTGGGGGGCTCATTCAGTTAGGCCTTCAGCTCAGGTCATGATTGCAGGGTCCTGGGATCGAGCCCCGTGCCGGGCTCTCTCCTCGGTTGGGAGGCTGCTTCTCCCTCTCCCTCTGCCTGCCTCTCCCCCTGCTTGTGCTCTCTCTCTCTCAAATAAATAAATAAATAAAGTGCTTAAAAATATGTATATAAAGGGCGAACAACTGGTCAGGATGACGCCCATGGCTAGCATCCTATCATTTTTGGTAAGGGCCTGAGCTTAGCTATTGCTAAATACTTTGAACACCACTCCTGTGTACACCTGAGCAATGTATATCCAAGTTTGTTTTTTCTTTTATTATTGGAATTAATCTTAGTTTCCTCTTTCTTATTTCCATAGAGAACTGTTTGGCCATAGTTCTTTTATTTATTTGGGTGATAAGCAACAATATAATAAGCAAAAATATTCAGAATTGTTTCTGCTAATGAGCCCTATTTTGATTGCTAGTCTATGAATATCTTTATCTTTTATTAACATAATTAAAATCAGACATAATTACCAGGTTAAGCCAAATAACTTCTGATAAGGCTAACCTCACTGCTGGGATAATTTTCTCTTACTAATCAAAAATGTTACGCTGAATAGATGAAACTAAGAACACTCTCCAACGCATCTTACAGAAAATAATCATTGCAGAGTCATTAATAGTGGCCATCTTTATTTTTCTCTTATTCACGTAATCATTTACTCCTTGAACTGTGGTCTCAGTATTATTCCATTATGCTTGTCTGAGATAATGTGTTCAAATTTCACAGGAACACATGAGAATATTATGTTTTATGTTTATCACCAGCCTTAATCACTTATTCACTTATAATTCACGTATTTACTTCTACAGGGAGATTCAGGGCATTAATTAAGCTAGCTTATTTTTCTTTGAACTAAATTGCAAACCGAAGCCAAATTAAGGATTTTGCTAAATTGCCGTACAGTGGCAAAATCTCCACTTCCTCGTATTTTTTCACTTAGAAACCAACCAATTGAGAGGATACTGCATGCAATTTTTTTAATGCCTTAACTCTTTTTGCCCTCATATGTTACTTTGGAAATGGTGCTGCATGCTACAAGGGGAAGGAACAGCATTATAGGTGCATTACTGTTTCCAGCCATTGTGACCAAGGCTTCAGAGGCTGGGATCTACCTCAAGGGCCTGGTGGACGATTGAGGCTCAAGAAATCTCAATATCTAACTTACACTGTTTAACTAGGAGTAAGCTCCTTTAAAAGGGATAGGCACGGCTCATATATCTGTAGTTACTTGAATGGGTACATTACTAGAGACGGGAAGCCTGCCAGATGGTCAGAATTTATTTCGTATTGAGCTAATGTAATCATGGTTCCTACTCATAAAGAATTACTGAAAAACAGGTAGTCAGAAGATCTCAGTGTGAGAATAGCTTTCTTCAAGAACAATCCAGCAGTTTATGTTTTCTTATATAAAAACAATTTTATGTACATTCTGCATACATTCTGGTTCACTTTTTCAATTTTGTATACATTCTGCTTCACTTTATGTATGTGTGTCTATTATTATATATATATATATATATATATATATATATATATGTATATATATATATATATATATTTTTTTTTTTTTTTTAAGTAGGCTCCATGCCCAACATGGGGCTTGAACTCAAAACCCTGAGATTGAGAAACACCTGTTCTACTGACTAAGCCAGCCAGGCACCCCTGGCTAAGTTTACAAGGCAATTTTCATGTTAAAATTTACGGAAAAAATGCAGAATCTTTAAATATTAGAGAGTCCAAGGGAGAATAGTGGTGGCAGGGATTAAGAGACTACAACCATCCAAGGTTGTACAACCAGCTATGGGTCGTGATCAGAAATGTGAATGTTCCCTTATAAGTGGTCTCTCCAACGATATTTGTTATCAAGATGTTATATGCAATAGTACCTTGCATTTGTGGATCCTATCCTAGGGATAGGTGTAGATGTGGCAATAAGTAAAGTTTTATTTATTTTGAAGGGAGGAAGGAGGATTAGGTGACTTGCTCAAGGTAACAAAATGTGGAAGTAGAAAAGCTGGATTCTAACTCTTAGCTCAATGTCCTTCACTTCTGGCCACCATCTAGGTCGTAGTTGCATATTCTCTGTGTCTAATACAGGCATATCCTAAAGATATTGTGGATTCAGCTCCAGACCATCACAATAAAGAGAGATGAATTTTCTGGTTTCCCAGTGCATGTAAAAGTTATGTTTATGCTACACTGTAGTCTACTAAAAGCGCAGAACCATTATGTCTAAAAAGAAGTATATACCTTCACTAAAAATACCTAATTGCTGGGGCGCCTAGGTGCCTCAGTCAGTTAAGCATCTGCCTTCAGCTCAGGTCATGGTCTAGGGGTCCTGGGATCCAGCCCTGCACTGGGCTCTCTGCTCAGCAGGGAGCCTGCCCCACCCCCCACCGCCTGCCTCTCTGCCTACCTGTAATCTCTCTGCCAAATAAATAAATAAAATATTTTTAAAAATACTTTATTGCTAACAAACGCTAACCAACATCTGAACTTTCAGCGAGTTGTAATCACGGGTCACGGATCACCATAATAAATGTGTTAATAATTGTGGAAAACTTTGAAATATTGAAAGAATCATCCAAATGTGACAGAGCCACAAAGTGAGAAATGCTGTTAGAAAAACGGCACTGACTGACTTGCTTGAAGCAGGGTTGCTACAAACCTTTAATTTGCAAGAAACACAGAAGCAGAGTAACGCATGGCCCAGTAAAAGGAGATACGCCTGTAATGTTGCATAAAACAATTATGAAGGCATTTTGAAGTCATTTTAGCATTGGGCTTATAATTGCTTTAAATTTACTTGCTTCCCCAGTCCCTACAGAAAAGATAGAATAGACAGAGGTCAAAGAAGGGGCATTCTCTGGCCCAAGAGACCCAGGAATTAACAGGGTATTAATAAGGGATTAGACTATAAGAACTTCTCCCAGAAGCAAGGGACTCTGGTCTTCTGCATGTAATCCTGGTAATGTGGGATTTTCATGCTATAAAAGTGTTAGAAATTGTTATAAGGAGACAATGGTCAGAGCAGTTCTGAATGACTCACTTGAAACACTGAAAATAAGAATGAAAAGAATGCTGTCCACCCTGCCCAAGGGAGACACCATCAGAGGAGCTCAGGTCTCTGATAACAGCAAAGATCTGCTGCTGAGTGGAACAGAAATAATCTTTCACAGAGTTTTGAGATAACCCTCTTCCTGTGACCACTCTAACCCACCTGCTTCTACTTGCCCTCAAACCAGACTGAAGCCATCTTGCAAAATCCAACTTGCCATCCGATGCTTTCAAACCTAGAAGGTAGGTACTATTGGCAAGGACAGAAATATTGAGACATGGTGAAAGGCATTTCCCACACACTGACTTAGTACAGATTCATTCAACCAGCATTGGTTGAGTCACACGTCCATGCTCAGTACTCAGGAATCAAAAATGATAAAGATAACCATTGTCCTTTACAAGCTCAGAATCTAATTGGTTTTCTGGTATGAGTT
Source organism: Mustela nigripes (assembly GCF_022355385.1). Lineage (NCBI taxonomy): Eukaryota > Metazoa > Chordata > Mammalia > Carnivora > Mustelidae > Mustela > Mustela nigripes. Next base: position 104,270,685 of record NC_081560.1, read on the forward strand.
AGTTTTACATGAATTTAAAGGGCATGAATCAACTATTTGAAAAAGCAATAATAATTTTAATATAAAAATCAAAAAATCTCCTGGGTGAGTAAATCATAGGGATCCAGTTGGAATAACAGCAAAATCTCTGATAAGTTCCAAGGTGAGAGCAAATCTAGCATCCCAGTCTATATCAGCAAACCCACATCAACACCAGTACAGTTTCTCAGTATTTCACCATTCATTTCCTTTCATAAGACATAGTTAGGGACTTTCGGAGTTGAGCACCAGACCGAGAATCTACTGGGAAGAGACATCTGGAAAAACACCCCTCGGTCTTTCCTCTTGAATTTAGCTCCTTTTCAAGTTCCCACCCCTGATTCTTTTTCCCCTCTAGGTGACCCCCACTGCCTCCCCTGTTAGCATCTTGAAACAGACACAAACAAATCGGTTTTGTTCATTAGTTTCAGCTGAAACCTTCAGAAGTTTCCTCTAGTAAATATTCAAAAACAGAAGGGAAATAACAAGAATATTACATCTACAGGCAAGCTAAGTAGGACAAGTTTTCTGACCTGTCATAGCTGGTTAGCTTCTCGGGCTATCTCATTCGATACAGATTCCCTGAAAAGGGGGTGGCTACCCTCTAGGTCTACCTGGAAACTCTATGAGCATGGCAGGCTGATGTCCCCTTCCTGGCACTAGCTGGACCCCACATGGCAAGTTTCAGAATGCTGTCTCCACCCAGCATTATTAGCAAAAGGCACAAGTTCCATTTCGATTTCTGGCTGGGAGGGAGAAAGCCATGCTCAGGATGAATCGCCCTCGGCACAGGGTCAGCTGAAGCCGGGTATCTTATACAACATTATATCCGTACAATACTCATGTAGGCGGAGTTAGCCCCTCATTCATTCCTGCTGACTCTGATCCCTGCAAACACATAGCAGGGAAGGCAAGGCCACCGAAAGCCAGACAAGTTACCACAGGAGCAGAGAAATCTCCCGAGTGTGTTGGGAATCCCTGTGATAGAGCAAGTCTTCCTGGTCAGTAACTGTGCTCGTCTGTTCTCCAGTTACTTTTGCTAAACAAAAACTCTGACAACTTCATGAATTGGATTTAATCCGGAAAAGGGCAAGGAATGAGGCCTATGGCATTACTTTCAACTTGGACAGCAATGACCTTTTGTCTGGATTCTCTTGTGATTTCTAGACTCAGGGAATCTGTACCATCCAGATACAAACTGCCCTCAAAGATTCCTTCATCTTGGAATCAAAGGCAATGATATAAATTTGGTGGCTACAGGAGTAATTCTGCAGGAAGTTTTGTCTGAAATCTTTGGTTAGGAAGAAAAGGAAACTGACAAAGCCCATGTATTTACCACCTGATTTCCAGATATGATAGGCCACTGGTGCCCATATCTGAAACGTTTGCACACACTTCTCTTATTAGACAGTCTAAAAGTGATAGCAAAGGAAACATGGATGATGTAAGGATGAGAAAACTGGAGAATCAGAAGCTACCCATGCATTGTCAGGCTCATTTAGAACGTGTGGATATAAAAAATAAATAAATAAATAAGGACATATAGAACACAATGTGACTTGCATAATGGAAAAAAACATACTTAAAACTTTCTAGGAAAAGCAATATTCTATTTATTTATACTGTACTTCTAAAAATAAGGTACCTGCCTTTTCTCCTTGTTTTTCTGGAAATATTTTTCTAAATATTAAAGTCACACAGTAAAAAATTTAGAAAAATACTAAATAAGATAAAGAAGATAAAAAGCACCCGTAATTGGGGCACCTGGGTGGCTCAGTGGGTTAAATCCTCTGCCTTCAGCTGAGGTCATGATCCCAGGGTCCTGGATCGAGCCTGCTTCCCCCTCTCTCTCTGCCTGCCTCTCTGCCTACTTGTGATTGTGATCTCTGTCTGTCAAATAAATAAATAAAATCTTTTTTAAAAAATCACCCATAATCTTACCACCCAGAAAGATATTCTTAACATCACAAAACCAACATTAATATTTTGATGGATTTCCTTCCAGACATTTTTTTTTTAAGGAGGCACAAACTTCATTTATAATTATGCTAAAGCTTGAATATTACAAAACAATGTAAAAGTCGGGTTTTAAACAAACAGGCCAGCTCTAATATCTTGATAATAGAGAGGATGGAAACAAAGAGCTAACTACCTTTTGGCGTTAAAAAGTCAGACAAGGATGTCCTCTTACCCAAGAGGCTAGTAGCATTGCTAATTCAGTGGTAGATAAACCATTGCTAACCCTTTCCTGTAAGTCCCATTTGGCCCAGGTTACCCTTTTCGGTTTGATCCAATCAGCCAAGGACCCTGAACTTTCGAAGAAGTCTGCTTATTCTCAAAAACAACAAATTCTTCTTTCTGTTTTGATCTGAAGTCACATAACTTACTGGTATGCCTCTCAAAACATGCTGTAACTTCCACACACCATTATTAAAAAAAATACATACACACATGTATGTATATACATATGTATGTATATGTCCAAGTATATTATATGTCTGTGTGTGTGAATTTCTATGTAACACATATGTATACGTGCATACGTGTATGGAAGGATACAGGTATATAACTCCTGTAGTGGGGCATTTTTTCAGAATTTGGCTCTCAGCCCTTACTTATCCCTAGGGCTGGTAGGGGAGCTGAAGCATTGTTGTTGTTTGTTGTTGTTGCTTTCCCTGAGCCTAAAGATTTGATTGTTACATATGTTTTATTATGATTTACATGGTTATCCTTTTATTTAGGAGAAAAGGTTACTATCCCTGCTGATGTCCTTTTAAATTCCAAGGGAATGCAAGATGGAAAGTACTGTCAGAGGCCCAAGGCTAAGAACATGCAGATAATCAGAAAGCCCCAGGCTAACTATCTTGGGTATATATAAACAACACTGCTACATCACGTGCATAACTGAAGAGAAACAGCCAGCTGATGCGCGGGCTTCAAGGAGGAGACTAACTGTACACAGAGGAGAAAAACCAAAATGAGCTCTCTTCAAAAGTCTGTGTGATACCAAAAACAAGGAACAAAGTTATTGACAAGAGGAACCCAGTGCTTGAAGAATGCAGAAAGATAAAATCAGTGACATTGTCCTTATTCTTTCCTTTGCTGAACTCCGTCATTGGAAATATTTCCTTTCTTCCTTTTTGGAGATTTATGATGCAATTCTTTATGTTTTCAGGGATTTCAAGCTGGCTCCTAAAAACTGCATCCTCAAAATGTTTAGAACTTTTCAATGTTGGTGTTTTAAAATTTTTTAAAGACAAGAAAATTTAAAAAAAAAAAAAAAAAGAAAGAAAGAAAGAAAAGAAAAAAGAAAAAACCCACACTAGGAACTCTAAGTCCTGCCAATTTTTCCTTCCTGCCAAGTACTATTAGTATAAATGAACGGTTTATTTTAAGAAATGCCTGATAAATTACTCTACACAATCAGTAATGAGGGTACTGTCAGCAAAGGAGAATCATTTCCAAAATTTACTTGGCATTAAGGAACTAACGCCTTCTAACGCCTTCTAAGCTCAAACTGGGTTATGTGGCCCTCGCCTACGTGGATTCCATAAATCTCTCCCTTCTCAGAGGACACAGGGATCGGCCGGCATGTGTAGCTGCTGAGGTTTCTCTGTCGGCTCACCGTTTTCGAAAATGGCAACAGAACACGGTCATTTGCAAACTTTCCTGGTCCACAGTTTGTACCACTCTGCCCAGAGTTCCTTTGCATCTTGGGCTCACACAAAAATATTAAAGACTATAAAGACCTCAGGTTGTTATAGTACAATCGAAAAACCAAGGCCAGGACCAAACAGAAAACAGCGGGATATAAAAAGCAAAAAAGTCAAGGAGTTTCCCATTTGTCTTGTGACATAAACATTCACTGGGTACCCGACCCGTATCCAATGCGACTTTGGAGAAACAACCATAGCGACGTGGAGGCCTGCAAGTCACTCCCCAAACGTAAAAGCGAAGGAAGGCAACACATTACTACCACTTCTTCTGGGAAAAAAAAAAAAAAGGAAGAAGGGAAAAAATGCATCATTTAAAGGATCGGTGGATTACAAAAACCATGACAGCTGTAGTCCCGCAACGGAAGACGAGACTTCTCCCCAGTGGCTTCTCCACGGTGACACCGGGGCTGCGTCCGCCCACGGACATACCCGGCGTGTCAGCTCCCTGGTACTTTTATTAATGAAAATCTGGAGCCAGGATCCGACACAAGGTGGATCTCCCGAAACGCTAATGGAAAATGCCCTTGTCTTCCGAGTTTTATTTTCCTAAAGGGAGAAATGGGTGGATGTTCTGTTTGATTAATTGTGGCAGCAAACCCCTGCAAAGCTGTGGGGACGTGGAGAGGAAGAGTTTAAAACTTGGAGTCTGTTTTTTGTAAAGCTTTTCTGTGCTCTTCAGAGCAATAGCATTATAAAAGTTAATGTGCAAATAAAATAGACAAATAACTCCCATCCTTGCCCACCCATGCGCCGTGGAAACTGGCTCCCCTCAATTTTCCTGCGCCCACTTATAAATCCCCAGTGATGGGCTTCTCCGACTTGGGGGGTTAAGACTATAATCGAGCCACCTGGTCTGAAAGACTACCACTTACCCTTGTTAGCAGTGCCTGTATAATGTTTGTGGTGACCCTGCACTGAAATCTTGTTAGGCCTCCAAGTGGGAGACCAAAGTGTTTCACACAATTTATACTACTCATATTTTGTATTTAATATGTTTAAACACTAGGATCGGAGTTCAGCGTTTAATGCAATGCAGTCTGTACACAAGCTGACTAAGTTACAGATGAGCAGAAGAGATGTTGCATACTTCCTGCAATCTTATAGCAGGACAGATACCAGTGCTTCTTAGGAAATATTTATAAGTTCCAAGCATTCTTAGCATCATTAACAAGCAAACTTCATAATGGTCATCAGCGGTCCTCGAGGGCAACGGATTCCCATTTTACAGATGAGGAAAAAAGACCTGGAAATGGATGGGGTGAATTTTTCCAGGTGGAGGACGAAGAGAGAGAGAAAGCAGGGAAAGACCCCACAGGATCTCAAACCCTCGAGCCATCCTGCCTGATCTTCTTCTCCAAGGTCACTGCTCAGAATGCACTTGGCCTCCTCTACAGGGCTGGGAGAGGGAGTGTCGGTCAAGGTCCATGCTAATATTTCTTGGGTGGCTGGAAGCAAAGAGCGGGATACACGGCCTCTAATCATGGATTTGTGCTTGGTAAAAGCCATCCACAAAGTGAGAGTGAAGTGGAAAATCTCCTCATGCAAAAGCTCTCACCCTCATCACACCTACCAAGAGGAGGTACAGTTCTAAAGAATGTTTTATTTCAAGGTTCTCAGGTCTGATCCCCAGTTGGTGCTAACATCATATTTCATTAATTGGAACTGTCAGGGCCAGAACAGTATAAGCTTTATATCAAGTGGGTGCACATTAGTGGCCCAACTTCCTGGACCTCCCAGCCCCTGATGCAGTCTGATGAATTTCCGATCACTTGCAGAGTGCAGAGCACAAAAAGAAGAACACTTTCTTTGCGGCCTCACCTCACCTCTGGGTGACAGAACACCCCTAGGTCATGAAATTATGAAGTAACCCAATGACAATAATTACAGGAAAAAGGAATGCTTCTGGAATGAACCGATCTCAGCCAGAAAAAGAAGATGTGAAGATGGATACAAATTCCACAGGCGGCAAATGTACATAGTTAAATTTCCACATGTAATGCTCAACCTATTGTCAGCTTTGGGAGGGGCTCCTGCCTTGTTCCACTAATCCCCACGTACTTCCCGCTGGTTCCTGTGATTCTAATGCCAGGCTTGGTCATTAACTTCTCAGACCTCCAACAGGGCTAGAAGCATACATACACCGAAGGAGAGGGCAGCTGTGATGCCGACAATCTCGCTCTGCAACCTCTGGCTATAGCTGAGGAAGCTCAAGGACAGCTAACCCCGAGGGGACACGATCGATGGGCTGGTTTGGAAAGAGAAGCTGTGCCCAGAGCCGGGACGTAAAGTCACCGAGCTAGTTCGCTGGAACCTCGAGGGCTCACCGAGAAGTAGGCATAGCCTGAATGGCCACTGCGGGCCAGCCGGGTGTGGAATTCATGAGACCGGAGTGACTCCGAGTGCTCAGAGGAACCCGGGTGGAAAATCAGGAGCGGGAGGCAGGAACATGATGACTCTGAGAGACTGAGCTAGAAAGGCAGTGTGGTTTAGTGTCTAGAAACCCTTCTGAAGCTGGTCATTCAGTTTCTCCATGCACAAACTTGCAATAAATCCTCTTTCACATGAGGCAACTTAAGTGCGTGTCTGTTTCTTGTAACCAAAAGAGCCTTGAGAAGAACAAAGGCCCCTGAGGAAATGATTAAAGACCTTGTGGGGTAGTCCAACCATCGCAGTGTGCCGCCCCAGGCACACGCGGCTCTCCCCAAACCCACAGCAATGTCAGGGCTCCTGGAAGAGAGCGCCCCGAGGGCAGCTCCTGGCAGATTAGAATGATTTGGTCATTCTTCCTCCAAAATTAAAATGAAGTATCGCCGGAATTTTCTATTACTTGCACTTAGATTAAACGTGACTCAAAAAAGGGAGCTGATTAAAAAAGAAAGAAAGAAAGAAAGAAACCCCACCAAGGACATAGAAATAGAATTATGGCTATTCAGTTTGGCTGTGATGTCTTTTTCTCTAACATTAAATGTTAAAGGAATGTATTACCTTACTACTCATTGCAAGGAGCTCATCCCAGTGTTCATGGAAAAGATGAGAGTTCATCTCATGCATACTTCCGGATCGTATCTTGGTGTTCAAGCTAAGGAGAAAAAAGTAAATGGGAACCATCCCTAAAGGCTCAGATCTGGGTCAACGCACAAGAAATTTCATCAGTGTTTGGTGAACATGACTCTGAACAATCTCTCCAGGTTAAGTATAGTATTTTTACCGTCTACGGAAGGGGAGCAAATTATCTCTCCCCCTCTGCCTCTGGGATTTTTATTTCAGAACTTTACTTCTTCACAAAGTATTTTTCATAGAGGGGGTCCATTACACTCTCCTAGAGCATGTAAGAATTTCAGGGCTTTCTCTGTAGTTCAGTATTTCACTACAAAATATCTTTTCAGGGGCGCCTGGGTAGCTCAGTCCTTAAGCCTCTGCCTTCGGCTCAGGTCATGATTCCAGAGTCCTGGGATCGAGCCCCACATCGGGCTCTCTGCTCAGCAGAAAGCCTGCTTCCCACTCTCTCTCTGCTTGTGTTCCCTCTCTTGCTGCGTCTCTCTCTGTCAAATAAATAAATAAAATCTTTTTTTAAAAATATATCTTTTCATTAAGTTTTCAAAGTGCTCCCTGAAAAGTCTTTGTTTGCCTTGGTGTTTATTACACGGGGCACTGTTCCATAGATGGTGAATTGATTTTATCCTGCAGGCCAGCTCCAAATGATTGTTGGAGATCTGTGCCAAGAAGAGTTCTTGAAAGCCAAGTGGCCCCTATGCTTGGTGGTAAAGGGCCCAGAATTGATTAGCAATGTCTGCCATAGGCATGGGAAGGGAGAGAGCCAGGATGCTAAGCGCTGGCCAGCTTCACTTTATAGCTGTAATATATAAGCAAGGGTTTGATTTAGCACACTGCTGTTTTGAGCCTAGCAAGAAACTATTCAGCTTCAAATATCCCTTTTAGATAGAGATGTTGACACTGAAAATGAAAATAATATATAGAAAATAACATTGATACAAAATTAGTTGCCTCCAGGTTTTTAGAGAATAACAGTAACTAATTAATAACTGAAACTTCCTGAAGAATATGAAAACTCAATTCTGGGAAGTAAAACCTTTCTCAGGATGGGAAAGAACCATATGCCATTCAAAAAGAAAACAAAAAACAAAAAAACAGGGATGATATAATAAACTGGGGATCTGATTCTTTTTTTAAGATTCTTTTGATTTATTTATTCGACAGAGAGAGAACACAGGTGGACAGAGCTGCAGGCAGAGAGAGAGGAAGGAAAACAGGCTCCCTGCTGAGCAGAGAGCCCGATTCAGGGCTCGATCCCAGGACCCTGGGATCATGACCTGAGCTGAAGGCAGAGGCTTTAACCCGCTGAGCCACCCAGGTGCCCCCTGGAGGTCTGATTCTTAAAAAAAAAAAAAAAAAAAAAAAAAAAAAAAAAAAACTCAAAAATCCTTTTGAGAACCTAATCTAGACAAGGCTGGATTCTCCATTCAGAACATGGCTTCTTTGTGTTTCTTTAGGTTGATAGTTAGGAAACTGAGTCAGTGTGAAAATGGAAAGTTGCTTCTGAGGCCCCAAAGTGAATCAATAGCCGACTCTGGGCAAAGAGAATAAAGGAGCTGCTTCAGAACTGACTCTCTGTGGCCATCAGACACCGGGACTCCCCAGCTAGCTTTCCCAATAACGGCAGGAGGCCCCCTCAGGGCACCTTCCTGCAGAGGGCAATATGGCCCACCGGGAGTTTGGCCATGGCTCCTCCTAGTCAGGGCTCAGGGGAGGTGTCAGGAGATTAGCTGACACAGAAGGACAAGACATCTCAACTGAACAGACTCTAGAAACTTTGAAAACAGGAAAGGCCAGGCTCTAATTGAAGAAACCGAACCACTTCTGAAAGCCTCATCTGTGTTCCAAACACGTACCAAGCGCCTCCCTCGGATCCCACATGCAGACAGGATTTTATGTCGCTGCTTCTTTAAAGGAATTTGGAGGACTGCATCTATATTATTTATACTTCCACGAGTGAGATAAAAAGCAGAAATAATCCACTCACTTTATGCTTAAGCCAGAGGCAGTTTGACGTCTTAAGTTTGCACTCTAGAAGGCATGAAGTGGGGCACCTGGGTGGCTCAGTCAGTTAAGCGTTTGCCTTCGGTTCCTGTCATGATCCTAGGGTCCTGGGATCGAGTCCCACATCAGGCTCCCTGCTCAGCAAGAGAGTCTGCTTCTCCCTCTGCCTCTCCTCCAACCACTTGTGCCTGCCAGCTCAAATAAATATTTCTTTTAAAAAATTAAAAATAATAAAAGGCATAAAGTGCATCCATCTAAAATCAGATGAGATTCTCCTCTCTGGCGAAGTAAAGGAAAAGAAAGTGCATGGTTTTGGAATCCAACTCACATCAGTTGGAATGTGGGTCCTGTCTCTTACCAGCTGTGTGACCTTACCTTACATCAATCCGAACTCTGGTTTTCCAAAGCAGGCAAAATAGTATCTACCCTTGCAAGATGGCCCTGAATCCAGTGTCTGACAAAGTCAGCCCTCAGTGCATAGCAACTACTAGTTTAAAGATACACCTCCTAGCATTGTTCACTGTCGATGCCAGTGGAAGCTTACTTTTCCAAAAGAGAGAAGTGGGACTCCACGCCGTGCCAGAGACCTCAGGTATAAGTTGGTGGCTGGGTCCAGAAATAAAATACATCTACTTGTAGTCAAGGTGTGTCAGGACACCAAACACACCCCACTCATTAGGAGCAGAGCTTGCTGAGATGTGCTGGGATCCTTAAGACCACCTCCTTTGAGTATGAGCTACATTGATGGCTGCAGATGGGAAAGTAGGTTTATCTTTTAAAACCTTCAGAAACATTCAGGTAACTCTTCTAGAAGTTTGTTTTTGTTATTTGGTTTGTTTCTTTGCTTTTTTGTTTTTGTTTTGTTATCCCTTCTGTGCAGAAACAACCCCTAGTGATACAATGCAATCATATTGCATAGTAAAAGGCAGTTACCAAAAAATAAGTATTAAATACTACTGCAAAATATACATTTCCCACTAATAAGCATTTGGCCCACTTCAAGGTTTTTCTGTTGTTGTTTTAATTTTTTTTAATGTGAATCATTTTAATAACTTTTCCCTCTTTTTCCCTAAATGTTCCTAATGGAAGAGCATGAATGGCCACAACAACTCATTATATCTTGATGTTCAGAATGAATTTGTGAGATTTGCCAAAATGCCTTAGTTATTATATTTCACAATTGCAGTATTTGAGGGGTAGATTGAAAATATGTAACTTGTGGAGAAAGCCAACCTAAAATCAAAACCCAGAAGTCTTTCCAAGTCTTTATAATAATCTGTATACAAATATCATCAGCACCAGAAATAACTGTTGGGAAATATATTTGCATACAGGCAAGATACAGTGTCTTTGGCCTCTGGGTTCTACTTGAGCTTCTAAAAACCAAAATGTAGCAAAGAATCCACAGGATCAACTCTCTTCCCACGTCCACAATGGATAACTAGGAAATGACAGATTAATTTCTTGGGACACTGGTGTCTGAGGCCTTTTCAGGGTCAATTTTTAGCATCGATTCCTAAAAGGAGAGTAACAGACACATAAATATGATTGTACTCGTTGAGCTCCCTTCATGTAAATTAGAGCAAATCGTGGTTTTAGTTTCTGACGGCGCTCTTTTGGCAACAATAACCGTGGCCTTCCACTAGGTAAGTTAAATCTACTTCATAAAATTGTTCTCTAACCTTTGATAAAAGGGAAGGAGGACTAACTTCTAAAACTCTGAAATAATCAGCAGCTTTCCACAATTTTGTTGAGTCTCAAATTAGGGGGGGAAAAAAGCAGAACAAAAGAAAGATTTAGTTTCCCAGATAAATTAAGCAGCATTGTGGAATCCTAAAATCTGATGTAGTACACTTGCCCTCCCTAAAAGTTGTTCAACACATTTCTGTACAAAACAGATTTATAGCATCCATTTTCACTCTGATTTCCTGTTTCTCTGTTCATTCACCAAGCGAGTATTTGGAAGCCTAAAATGGCTATGTGGAGTGTTTTAAGGGTTGACCTAGGAAGTGAGCACCCCTCTGGGGGCAATTTGATTGGTTAATACTAGTTCTGAGCCCAGTATGTGAATCTTTATGACTGCACAGCTTCAGGAATGAATTACTTGACCTCAACTTTCTCCATAGGGGTGCACACCTTAATTTTCCACACTAATTTTCAAATAGAATTACAAAAACACTTTCCTTATCTAGAGGTCAACTATTCGACAAACCCCACTACTTGGAACACAGACAAAAAGCAAGCAAGAAAGTATCTGTGCAGCCAAAAGTGATGTCACAAAAACCCATACATCTTCCCCATCAGAGAGTGGCTGATTGGTGAGAGCAAAGTTACCTTGATTTCATTAACAATTCTGATCACTATACTGATGTTGGTTCTTCCGAGCCTACATAGCAGATGAGAAGAAACAAATCAGGAGGAAGACAAAGGGACTAACAGAGGCAATAAACCTAAAACGATATGACATAGAAGAAGATACTTATTCAAAAATTATAGGAAAAACACAAGCAATCCCATATGCCTCCACAGTCCATGAGGACATCACTTATTATATAAAAGAAAGAATAATGAACATTTCTAATGATTATGAAAACAGACAATGTTTCATTTTCTTCCATACACATAAATTAAGATAGCCAGATAGGTATTTAAGTCATTTTATAAGGTTCCATCAAATAAGGAAAACATTTCTAAAGGATTAGCACTTAAAGGGTAAGCTCTGTGACCCATCTACAACGGATCCACTGACCAACCGATCAATCCATAGACCACAGTCACCTTTACAGAACAACACATTCCCTTGGAAGAAAACATCTGTAAATACCAAACACCAAATTAGCACCAGTAGACCCAATCATTCAGTTTGAAAAAGAGTGTATACTCTGCACTGGATGATCTTACTAAATCTAAAGAAATGTTTTGGACCTCAAACATGGAACTGTCCTTCCCCCCACTTTTTTTTTCTTCTTTAAACCAGAAGCACATTCTCCTCCAGAGAAAGGCTTTAGTCCATAACCCACGGGAGCTTGACACAAGCTGCAAGGGTTGAAGGAAGGTTAATATTCAGCAGGTGGTAACAGGAATATGGGAGTCAGAGCAAGAAACTGAGCTTTCCAGGAGAATGAGTGGCTCTCCTTTCCTGCTCTTCCATGCTTAAGTGTGGAAAACAAAGGAGAATAAAGAAGTGTGGGAGACCCCATGTTGCTGGGGTTGGAGGGGCAGGTTCTAAGTTGGCTGACTCAGGATGTCAGAGAGGAAGGCTGGGTAACCACACAGGCAACAGGCACAGAAGGAGACAGTCCCAAGCACACTGGAAGCTATGGTCACCCTCATTTTAAGGAGCAGGGTGAAAAAGAGCATGTTCATTAACTGTCCTCTAACCCATTCTTTTTTTTTTTTTTTTTCAGCATAACAGTATCATTATTTTTTCACCACACCCAGTGCTCCATGCAATCTGTGCCCTCTATAATACCCACCACCTGGTACCCCGACCTCCCACACCCCCGCCACTTCAAACCCCTCAGATTGTTGTTCAGAGTCCATAGTCTCTCATGGTTCACCTCCCCTTCCAATTTACCCCAACTCCCTTCTCCTCTCTAACTCCCCTTGTCCTCCATGCTATTTGTTATGCTCCACAAATAAGTGAAACCATATGATAATTGACTCTCTCTGCTTGACTGATTTCACTCAGCATAATCTCTTCCAGTCCCGTCCATGTTGCTACAAAAGTTGGGTATTTGTCCTTTCTGATGGAGGCATAATACTCCATAGTGTATATGGACCATATCTTCCTTATCCATTCGTCCATTGAAGGGCATCTTGGTTCTTTCCACAGTTTGGCGACCGTGGCCATTGCTGCTATAAACATTGGGGTACAGATGGCCCTTCTTTTCACTACATCTGTATCTTTGGGGTAAATCCCCAGTAGTACAATGGCAGGGTCAAGGGAAGTTCTATTTTTAATTTCTTGAGGAATCTCCACACTGTTCTCCAAAGAGGCTGCACCAACTTGCATTCCCACCAACAGTGGAAGAGGGTTCCCCTTTCTCCACATCCCCTCCAACACATGTTGTTTCCTGTCTTGCTAATTTTTGCCATTCTAACTGGTGTAAGGTGATATCTCAATGTAGTTTTAATTTAAATCTCCCTGATGGCTAGTGATGATGAACATTTTTTCATGTGTTGATTCTCATATCCTCTAACCCATTCTTGAGGTAGAGGGTAGTGGGAAAATCTGAGCCGGTATCCCTTAGAATACTCTGAAGAAATGTTCTCCCCAGTCCCCAGGGTCACTCCTTCATTCTCTCTGTTCCCTTGAGTTGTAGCTATGGCAACACATTACTACCTTTGCTACGGTCTCTCTTCCTTATTGGATTACATACTTCTAAGAGCAGGGTCATCTCCCTAACTTGAGACCTTGAACTAAATCACATATGCTGAGTACCCCCTGCCATAGAAGGTAACATTCATGTGTCCCAGGGATGATTTTTGGCCTATCACAGCAAGGAATCAGGGAAGAATTCCAGGTTACAAATTGGGAAATTAGAATTTTGATTCTCAGTCACTTGCTTTAAAACCACATCAGCCAATGCCCTACTCTACCCGTAAACACGACATTGCTGCGAAGCGCCCACCCACGGTTTACGTCCACAGAATTCTCATGAGGCTCGCCATCTTGCCAGGGAGATCAACTCTTCCCTCCCATGTCTTTTTCTTTACCGCTCCACGTGGAAGAAAATCTGTCCTTATTTTGAGCCCAGTAGCCTTCCCTATAACATCCATTGTTCTTAGCTTGGTCCTACGAAGGCATATGCCTCTGTAAGTAACCACGGGATCCAAGACTTCTCATATGCATGCCCCGTGCAGGACACGATTTCAAGATCCCCAGCCTGATGACTGTTCTCTCCTTGAGGGACAATTCGTCACACCTACCTTCCCCATCAAGATACATCGCACAGCAGTCTGATGGTGCAAGGTGCTGATGTGTGTTGGAATGCCTGATTAGGTGTTTCCATTTAAAAAGGCACACACATATTAGATGCATCATGAAAGGGTCAGCAGCAGCATCCACCACAACATGAAGGCATCTGGATTGCAATATGGTAAATACATTATTTTGAAAGTAAATCCAGCATGGGCTTCATAGCCAATATTCTTTTGAAGAGCACCATTTGTGGTGTTGATCATGTTGAACATACCTGCTTTCTAGAAATGGTGATAGAAAAGACAGGTGGGTGGCTCTGTGAGGTCTTTAAAACATGTCGGTTGTTGTCATCTATTGTCATCTGTCCCAATAAATGGAAGAGATTCCTGCTGGCCAAAAGGTAACTCCCACAAAGTGGCCTAGAGAAGGTGAAAAATCCTGATGGTGTTCACAGAGATTGAGAGTCTGTGGTCCCAACAGGGACACTAGAAAATTCCTAAAGAGTTGTCTGGGCAGGGGAGCAGCCTCGATTCCTACAGACCGACTGCCATGATCCTTCCAGGAGCAGCTGTGCAGAATTCTGAGAAACAGGCTGTTAAGCAACTTGAAGCCATTGCCTCTGGACTCTCATCTGCTGAACAGAGAGGAAAAAGCCCAAACTTGAGTTGGGAAACACTCGCTGGGCAATATTCGGCTTGGCTCTCCGCCCCCTTGATAGTCCTTCCTCATTTCTGTGGAGCCCGCGAGCCTGGGATCCTTCCTCTCAGCACTGGATTCAGAAGACAGAGCGCTGGTCCAGTGCTCACTGCACTCAGTCGTGTGCTTTACCTTGCCCCGAAACCAAAGCCTGCCTTTCAGTTAAGTTTTGAGAAGTAGGTTCTGCCTTTGTCCTGAGACTCAGTTCTAGCCTTCAAACTATCCTGGCTGTCTTGTCCTTCCAGGATTTAGAAAAATCAATGATGCTGTCTTGCTCTTGCCTTTTTCTCTCTTATGTCAGGAGTTGAGTTCTTCTCCTAAATACCAATCTTGCTAAGCAGAAGGATTTACCTGAGGGCCACTGCTCAGGTTTCTGTGGTGTTCCTTGAGCCTACAATCTCAGTGTGTGTTTTATCCACTGCCTTTCAGGGCACCTTGCCATCTCTTGGTAAATATGACATCATGCTTACCAGTTATCGTGCCCCACTTAATGGGGTGCCATTCTTTCCATGGCCAGTAGGTAGGTTGTCCCCCGCCATCCCTCTGACCCACACCAGCATATCTTTCCTGTTGTGAGTTTTTACCTAACTAGGCTACTCCTTCCTGCTAGGGGAATAACGCTGCCACTCCCAGGATTGTAACACCCAGGGAATCCCATGAGTCATCCTTTGGACTAATGCTATTTTGAAAAATACCCCATTAAGATAGTTTTTGAAGTGCTAAAGCTTCGAAATACCATCCAGTTTTCTTTTATATCACATGACTTCTGTTTTATAGCATACTCTTTGTGTATGAAGTGTAAGAGGAGGGTTTTTTCCAAGCACAGGAATTAATATTAGAAAGGTCTATGAAGAGACCACCTACATTATTAAGAAGAAAAAAAAATAGGAGATTAATTCTTACTAGGCTATTGGGTTTTAGTCTTGTGGTTTAGGTAAGCTTTAATGTTTGTTTGTTTAAATACAGATTTAAAGGTCTTAAGTCACTGGAACATTTTCAAAAGCACCTAATAAGTAAATAGGCCAGACAATATGTGTCTAAACATTTTTTACGTTAGATGTAGAAATATTGCTGTTGCATAATCATCATCATAAGAATGAGATCTCCTTATGTATGGAACCCGGTTTTTAGGCCAACACTACGACCTATAATCCATCACCTCCATTTTATGTTGTAAAATTTCCCATGGCACATACACAGTAATAGCAATTACTGACATTTACCTAATGTAATAGTTGGCAGGACATTTGAAAATATGTCACACAAACACATAAACACATCAAGGTGCATATAAGGCCAGAAGGATAGTACTGGGATGATTATATCAAACATACGTGTTTCTGGTCAAGTCTAAAACTGGTTCCTTTTCAAATTACCCAGAAATTCTCTATATTTACCTTAATAGAGTGTTGCAGAGAAAAATTAATTCAAAGGCTTAATTATCACTAACATGCAAAGATTTACATTTTTTATTAGAAAACAAAAATAAATTGCCATTGGGATTTGCAGGAATTTGAATTTGGGGGAGAAAGAAACAAGCATAATACCCATATGTAAAAATGTCAAGTTGAATTTTCTCGTAATACCAGAACGGACACTGGGATCTGTGTACATACGATATATATTGCTTCTTTCTATACTTTTCTGGGGGTCATGGTTTCAACCTAATCACACAGGAATTCAAGAATAAAAAGTTATAACAGAATTCTGCTCCATTTAAATGGAAGAGAGCTGAAATAAACATTTTTCCTTTCCCACCTCACATGAAGGGTTAAATGTTGACATTTCTTTTTGTATAGTGAAGAACTTAATAAGAGTAAACAAGAGCAGTCCAAAGAAAATAATATCCATGCCTGAAAATGTAGGGGGCTGATGTGATATTCAAGGAACACACAGGAAGCCGCCATCTTGGTGGCGTCTCAGAGAAGTTGTGCTGGTTGACTAGAGGGGAAGGTTTAAGCCATTTCAAAACCGTTCCAATATGAGTATTTCCTCCATTTTTTTTCCACTCATAAATTCAATTGTCCCCCCCATCCACCCTGGCTTGCCTTCCTTTGGTTTTCTTGGTCATGACCTCCTACTCCTCCTTATTCTTTTTTTTTTTTTTTTTTAAGATTTATTTATTTGACAGAGAGAAATCACAAGTAGACAGAGAGGAAGCCAGAGAGAGAGAGAGAGAGGGAAGCAGGCTCCCCGCCGAGCAGAGAGCCCGATGCGGGACTCGATCCCAGGACCCTGAGATCATGACCTGAGCTGAAGGCAGCGGCTTAATCCACTGAGCCACCCAGGCGCCCCCCTACTCCTCCTTAAATAAAAGCAAAGGATACAAATGATTAAGATGGGTCCAATTTGCTTTTTGTATTGGTCTGGAAACCTCCAATTCTCTGATTTTTCTTTTGGCTCAAATACACAAAGAGAGGACGTGAAGGTCTAAAAGTAAGTTCGGTTACTTTCTATTTCAAGGGAAGCACACAATTTTTGTTCTCTTTTTTAAAACAACATGCCGCTAACAATGTTTGTACCAGACTCTGGATCCCAGGCGGGGCATCCGGGGATGACTGAATGCAGGAGCCCAGGAAGCTGCTTCCAGCAAAGTTTGTTTCTGTTTTGTTTTGTTTTGCTTTGCTTTTTTAAGGAAAAAAGTCTATTTCCACAGAAAATTTCACGGTATTTCAACTGGAATGGCAACCTCTGGTTTGGAATTCCTATAGTTTTAATTTGATTTAAGACCAAATGTGTTTAAGTGACAGCTCTTTTTTTTGTCCTTCCTTGTCTTACCGAAAATTTTCACAATTTAAGATACAGAAAAACAAACCAGCAAGAAAAATATCTGTAAGTCACTACAGATGAACTGCTGAGTCTAAAATGCCAAGCATGGAGGAAGTGTGACTTTTGCTTTCTGAGGCCTGAGGGACCCCATGGCTACACAGGGACAAAGGAACTGAGAACACCATTCTGATGATAGCTTGAGCTGCCCTGCACACACAGGACCCTTAAGTGGTAGTAGGAGAGAATGGAGAGTTCGCTCCTTGGAAGGGGCATGCTGTGGCCTGTCCTGGCGAGCTGGGTGTGTCCCAGCTGCACTCCTGTTGCCGTCCAGGAAATCCGTGGTTCTCCTCAGACACTAGGTGGCAGAGGCAGGAAACGGAACTGGGGTTACCTTGATCAGGAGTGTTGACGGGGAAGATGACTTGGCCAAGTTTAATAGGGGTAAAACAGCTCCAGTGAAACTTAGTTTTTAAAAAAAAAATGTAATCTTTAAGATTATATTCTTTTGTTTCTAGAGTCTGTCCCATCCCACTGCCTTGGATTATTCCAGAAGAATTGTTTAAGACCCTCCTATCAGATCTGGTTTTCCCATCAGTACTAATATACCATTTGTGTGGGGGGGTTTTTTAGGAAAGAAGAAAGCATTATAAAGATAGCCAAACAAGATGATATATAACTTTTCTGCTAAGGTCCCGCCATGGAACCGAATTCCTGAGATTTGAAATGTGCTTCATGGATGTAAAAGACATAAGTAGTCGGTCCTGATAGTGAAAAGAGGTGAATGAGAGAATGGTCACCCTGGGGGGCTGTTGGTCTCAGATGTCCGATAAACAGGAATGTGAAATTAGGGGTTTTTTTGTTGTTTTTTTTTTTTTCAATGTATATCCCTCTATTCAGGAAGAACACTCCTTGCTCAGTGGTAAGCTGAGCTAAGGTATTTGAGAGAACGGCTAGAATTTGAGTTGTCGCTTGCATGCTTACAATTTGGGAACTTCCTACTGAAATAGAAAGTGTATCTAAGTGCAGACTTCCTATATTTCCTGTAAAACTCAGGAATGCAGGGTGATACTTTGCAGGGAGCCTTTTTTCCGTCTTCTCCTGGATTCAGCTGGGATGATCTCCCCCTGCTGTGTGTATACCGTTGGGCAGTGGAAAGGAAGGCCTGCTATTGTAACAGCTGGTGGCTTTGGCATTTTCATATAAACATAAAAGCCGGAGAGGAATTTCTCCTTTATAATTGGCCCCATTTCCCCCTTCCTGGGACATTCCGCAATGCCACCAGCAATGAAGTGCTCAGAAAGGAGGAATCATTTCTGTTTATGTGAAAATAGATCCAGACTCCATGAGGCCACGGAAGAAATAACAGAAATTTTCAAAGACCACAGAGAGAAGTCATAAGCCAATCTGGATGCTGTTTTGGAGATCTGATGGAGCTCCACGCACCAGCTCTGACTGCTGGGGGAGCTGGAGCCAACCGTCCTCTCCTCCAGCCCCGTCCAGGTCTGCACTGAGTGTGGGCAACGCTCTTGGTGACCACGTGCTCTCAAACATGAGCAGTGCATTTCGCTCTCATGAGTGTTTCACAGACACTAAGCCATTGGTCTAAAGCGTATAAAAGTGATGATCAAAAATGCCTTCAGGAGGCAGCAGAACATCGCAATAAAAGGACAGGGATTTTTTTTTTTTTTTTTTTTTTTTTTTTTTTTAGGAACTCAAGCTGGAAGGCAAATCCTGGGTCGGTAACAGACTGCTCGTGTGACTTTGGTCAGGTTCTTTAGTTGGTCTGAGGCTCAGTTTGCTCATCTGTCAAATGGGGATACTAAAGACTCTCTGAGGTGTTGATACGATAGAGACAATCTGTAGAAGGCAGCTTGTCCATAATCATAGTCCCTGGGGGCTAGTTTTACCAGGTGTCCCCAAAAGGAACTATTCGTATTCTGCTTTACATTACAAGCTGTATCTCCCCCACACAGTGTAATACAATACAAACCTTTTCTAGGATTCTTACCACCAACAATATTACTGTATAATTCAGCTTAAAGGAAAACATGTATACAGGCCAGAAGAGGCCCTACGTGTTGCTACCAGCCCATAAGACCCAGCTGCCAATCAAATATTTTTCTCTGTTCTTCAATGTCTGCTCCTTAGGAACATGGAAACTTACACATTCGTTCTAAAGGAAGAAACTATGTTGGCACCAGGATATACTAAAAAAGAAAAGTGTCAGCCCGAACCTCTTTCCAGATAGCTCCACCGAGTTCCCGTGTGATGGCAGTCAGATCACCCTTCCTGGAAAATACTGTTTCCCTAACAGACTTCAGTTCAAGCTTCCCTTTTTGTGCTTCAAGCCTGTTTCTTCTCATTTACCACATTAGGCGATTAATTGGGTTTTTACAGGTAGCTATCGCGTACCCCACTGTCATCGCTACTCACTCATACATCTTCAATTCTCCACATCTTGCCACTTCAATTCTACCCCTTAATCACCTCATCATCTTTGTCACATTTAAAAATTTTCCTTCCACTTAATCAACTCCATTTTCCCTGCTAGTGTACGAACAATTGTGCAGAATCCTCCTCATGCAGCTTTACCGAGGAGCAGGGAAGAGAAAGTGTTTCTCCTTAAGTGATTTCTTTCGATCCCAGGATAGTTTCTGCTCCTAGTGCAAGAGCATCACCGTGTGAGCTGTTCCTGAGCTGCACTCCGGTGTCACCCTCCCTCAATCCGTGCCTAGGGCCTTTTGCTGCTGAATGCGGCTCTCATTGGTGGGGGCTGAGCCAGCCTCGAGGGAAGGTGCCCTCCCACACACTCCATGCTCCTGGCCGCCCTCAGACCCCCATGGCTCTGCTCCTGGCTCACCCTCTCCTGCCCAGTGTTTCTGGATGTTCAACCTTCACAGAAGGAAAAACAAAACACAAAAACAAAAGCAGAAATAAACTTCTAAAGCCTCAGGACCCTTGGTCCCTTAAGCTAAGAAACAAGAGAAGATTCTAGCCATTGGTGCATGGTCAGTTTTCTTATCTGGCTTCCCCTCCCTTTGTTAGTGTAAACCAGCCAACTTCTCCAGGAAAGGACCATTACAACCTGTCCCATTGCAGCTGCAGGGGACACATGTTTCTAGTGGGATGGCCCACAAAATGCTTTTCCATGGGATCCTAGCAGGAGCTTTGAGGGCGAAAAACAAGTTCCCTTGTTTTCCTAACGTAAGGAAACACAGCATTTAATATCTCCCTCTTAGAGGCTCCAAACGTATCTTAGAATGTTAACAGTTCTGAGAAACGTGGAGGTAAAGGACATTCATTGACCTTTGTTTAACACAAGTTGTCCAAAGTTGTTTGACAAGAGTCGTTTCTTGGTGGGATGATTATTAGGACCATTAGAAACACTGTGTCCGCGGAGTATATTCTGGAAACGCTGCATGGTGTCTCTAATCTCCCCCTCAACAAACTCTTACTTTCTCATCTGGGATCCCTGAGTTATTATTTTCACCCGCACCTTCTGTCGGAGAACATTGCTGTTTGGGGCGGATGCTTTTATGATGCAGGGTCTCCACTGACTCTACACACAACACACATATCCGAGAGCTCCTAGTTGGAAGATGAACAGAGAGGCTGCTTTTGGCCTACGTCACACATCTGGCAGCAGTGATAGACTGGGGGGGTTCCTGGCCCCCACTGCGTGTCTTTGATTGGTCACCGTCAAATGCCCCATTAGACTGAGTTCCTTGTCAGCATGTGCTTGGCACCTAGTAGATACTCGATAAATGTTCATTAAGCAGAAAAATGACCTGTGTTACCGGATATCCTAGAGAAATAGTTATGATTATTTCTACTGTTAATGTTTGACAGGTAAGTAGTAATGTGGAGAGTTTTAGTTCCCCCTCAAGAGTCACTGCTCCTGCATATACTGTTAAGAGTTTATTAATGATCTACAATGCACTTCCGCTCACGCCTGTGTGCAGAGCCTTGGCCCATATTAATAATTAATGACTGTAAGTTACAGGTTTGATTTTGGATTACAGATGAGACACGTCGGTGAGACAGACAAGGAAGAGGGTCTATACCTCCAGCTGTGACCTGCAGAGCCAGGTTTTGAACTCAGGTCTCACTGGCTAAGCCGATATGCACTCCACACAGATACACCACCTGGACGCAGGAAAACACCTTAGAAGTTAGCTGCATTTTTTTAGTAATCATGTTTTTGTCGTGACAAAATATTGATAACATAAAACCTACCAAACAGTTCTGTGGCATTAAGGACAGTCACACAGTGGCCCAACCATTACCACTATCCATTTCCAGAACTTTCTCATCTTCCACAACTGAGACTTTGTACGGATTAAACACGGATTCCCCAACTCTCCCTCGGCTGGCTACTAGAAACCACCCTTCCGCTCTGTTTCTATGAACTTAACTACGCTAGGTACTTCACGCATAAGTGGCGTCTTACAGAATTTGTCAGTGTTAACATTTAAATTCTTGCTCTAGAAAGAGTATCAACCACTCACTGGAACAACAATGAAAAATCATCTTAACTTTCTTATACCAACACCACATTTTTGCAGTTAATTAGTGTTACTCAAAAGGAATAGGGCTCTAACTTTAAAACAATATCAGTCCTCTGCGAGAAAGAGGAAATTTGCCTATACAGGGCATTGTCAGATCCCAGGAAAGATGGCAAATCCAGGTAAGTCTGGGTGGCAGTTTAAGATCTGGGTCTTTTGATGATTGAAATCTTCATATATGTCCTAAACATGTCTCTTTTTTCCCTTTTCAAACTGCTTTTCTGTTAATGTGTGAAAACAGTACAACTTGAGGGAAATGTAATCCACATGTTTTGGTGCATTTACACTTACATGCTCTTGAGACTATCAAAATGGCCTAATAATATATTTTCCAATAGCTTTTTTTTGTCTTTCATAGAAACACAGTTATAGCCTTGGTTAAAAACAAATAAACCAAAATAGAACACACACACACACACACACACACACACACACACAAAACCTTAATCCCCAAAGGAAAGAGACTCAATCGAAGTTCAAATTCTTAAAATTTAAGCATTCTTTAAATAAATTGCCAAGCTGCTCTTTAAATGAAACATTAAAGATACACATTAAGCGGCCTTCAGATTAAGGACTAGAGTTGTAAAGTAAAAACTCTGTGGTTGGGGACACCTGGGTGGCTCAGTTGGTTAAGCAGCTGCCTTCGGCTCAGGTCATGACCCCAGCATCCTGGGATCGAGTCCCACATCGGGCTCCTTGCTCCGCAGGGAGCCTGCTTCTCCTTCTGACTCTGCCTGCCACTCTGTCTGCCTGTGCACTCTCTCTCTCTCTCTCTGACAAATAAATAAAATCTTTAAAAAAAAATAAACTCTGTGGTTGGCCAAACTTAGGAGTTGGTAGTAACCAGGGAAAAGAGGACAGCGTTCAGGGATACCCAGACGTGGGTTCCCATTGGCCCCATGACACTCAGTGAGTGTCAGTTTTCCAATAATAATAACGAACGGCTTACTGAATTGTCCTGGAGATTAAACAACTGTGTCTATAAAGTGCTCATATCTCCACCATATATAGAGAAGGACTCGACAGAGGTTCATTTGTACTCCCTCGTTTCAAATTTGAATGTTCCACCACAATGAGGCCATTAAAATCTCTTCACAAACATATATTTGCACATAGTACAGTGACCTCCATTTTATCCTTTACATTGAAAGGATGTAAAGTTCATTGGGAAAGAAGACAAGGCAAAGTGAGTTACTTGAGATCCGATGCAGACTTGGAGGGCCAGTCACAAAGAGAATGTAGGTTCGGTCTTTGAGGGGTTCATGGGGATATACTGAGGACGTTCTTTAAATCTATGGGCAATTGTGTTTCCCCAGCTTGTTGGTACTTCACCATGCAAACAGCTAAAATCACTAAAATATCTTGTGTTAACTTTTTCTTGCATTTTTAAGTTAATTAAAATTTGGTTTTGCTTAATTGTTTGAAAGCACGTGGCTTCTTATGTTAAATTGGACAGCAGGGTTCCTGGGAGCACTTTCAACAGACACAGGGTTCTGAGTAGCCCCCACAACAGTCCCATGGCCGCTGTTCTCATGGAGGACAAGCTGGGGAAGTTTTTCAAGGTCCCTCACCTCTTCCCCCTCCATGCAGGGTCCTCATCTTACTCAGAGGAGGAACCCAGAAACACACTCACTGCTAATTCCATGGCAGATAACAACGCAGCAACACAGAAATATGGTTCCCGAGAAACTGACACATAATGACACACACGAGACAGCATTCGCTCTCGCCGAGAAAGACATAAGCAATGAATCCACAGACCCAGGTCAAAGCCATAAATCCTTATCACTTGGAGGCAATGTAATAAATGGAATATTGCAACATGACCTATCGGTGGCATTAAGATTGCTGGAGGTTCTTGTCTAGCCCTTTACTAACATTGCTTCACCCCCAACCCTTTCCGTTAATATCAATACAGCACTACATGCCCGGTCCAAATGAAACGATAATCCTCTTAACAAAAAGATGGCTAACTCCACTGATATTTTCTCTGGCTAAGTCTTCTCTCTCTCTCTCTCTATCTCTCTCTCTTTTTTTAAGATTTGTAAAAATTTATTTGTTTATTTGTCAGAGAGAGAGAGAGAGCTCAGCAGGCAGAGCAGGGAGGGGAAGAAGCAGAGCCCCCACTGAGCAGGGAGCCTTTTGTGGGACTCAATCCCAGGACCTTGGGATCACAACCTGAGACAAAGGCAAATGCTTAACCAACTGAGCCACTCAGGTGTCCCTCTTGCTAAGTCTTCTTAACAGGAGTATATCTTGACTATATCTTAAGGAACCATATTTATTTATTTACTTACTTATTTAT
Organism: Mustela nigripes; assembly: GCF_022355385.1. NCBI lineage: Eukaryota > Metazoa > Chordata > Mammalia > Carnivora > Mustelidae > Mustela > Mustela nigripes. The sequence goes on from NC_081560.1 coordinate 104,294,736, forward strand.
TTGAGAGAGATAGACATAGTGCGAGTCCAGGGTGAGGATGGAAGGAGAGAGAGAGCCTAGTGCGGAGCTGCATGCAGGGCTCGATCTCGGGACCCTGAGATCATGACCTGAGCCGAAAGCAAGAGTCACTTAATGGACTAAACCACCCATGCTCCCTAAGGAAGCATAGTTAAAGAAAACAATTCTCACATGGGATTCAGCACAACTGATACCTCTTCATGGACCAAAGACTTTCTACCTGCTAATGCTAGAGGAGAGCAAAGCCATCCCTCTTCCAGAGAGGACCAACCATGAGTAAACCCAGAAATGAAGGCAAGCAAGTCACTCTCAGCTGAAGCCCACTTGGAGGCAAAATGATGTCACCTCTTGATTACCCAAGGTAAGTTCATAACATGGAAGTCCAAACCGAAAGATCATTCTAACCCTTTTGTGCTCTGATTTTACTTCTCCAGCCAGTTTGCATGCCTAATTATGTTTAAATAATGTATTCTCTAAAACCTTATATTAAAGTTAGTATTTATATTTGACCCAGAAAAAGACTTCTCTGGGTGCCCAGTGACGGTCGGCTGCAGCTGCAACAGCAAGGACTCAAGCGTGGGTCCCAGAAAGTGTCCTCCCACCTTTCAGAACAAGCTAAGAAAAAAATGCTTGACCATCATTGAGCCTTCCCCTCTTCCTGTGGCTTTCTGTTTTTGTTTTTATTTTGTTTTGTTCTGATTTCTAGATTTTGGTTCAACATGGAGTGGTCTTCTCAGACGATTTCAAACACCTCTCACCTCAAAAGGATCATTCCGCATAGGGTTACATCAGAGAAAGCACCTCAAACAATGTGTAAATCCAATTAGAGATTCACCAGGAAAAATTCGTCAGCCACATATCTCTTTCTAAGAGTGAAAACAACTCCACATCCCAGAACTTTATTGATAACTTAGGACTGCCTTGCAACAAGAGTTTCTCGTCTGTTAGACAGATTCACTTATCTTAGCGTCGAGATTGATGAGGACATGCTGAAGAGGAACAACTGAGATCTTGGCCACTTTCCCAGTCCCAACTAACAGGAACATGAATTCCCTGAGCATGAAAGCCCAGCTCTCACGAAATATTTCTTCCTCGTGGCACAGATAAGCATAGTTGATGGAGATCCCTAAGTCATATCAGCGACAGTAACTTGGCTCCTAGGGCTTCTCCAGTTCCTGATGGAGCGACATTCCTGGAGATGCGATTCACTCCCCCCCGCTTCCTCCCTGCTCTCCTAGGAAGGGAAGTCACTGTGCTATTCATTTCTCACTAAAGTATAACAATGTCTACGACCCTGCCTCATTGTAACGGGACTGCCAGAGAAGGCTGCAGGCACTCAATGTCAAATCATCCGGGAATACACTGATTTATTTAACTCTCAGTACACTGCTGTGGGTTAAGGGTTTAATAAAGTTGAACATAATGGAGGACTTTGGGAAGTACCATGGCTAGTCTATTTGAAAATTCATTTCCCTGCCAGCTTTCTCTCATTCTGTTGACAGACTGTAGAACCTTGCTTTCATCTCTTTCCTCTCTTTACAGCTTAACCTGGTCCCTGAAGGAGTATGCTCTTTCTAGAAGATAGATTGAGCACTACACACAACATGAAAACTTTACACACTCTTCCTGTTGTCATCTGAAAGATTTTTCTACCTGGAAGGAATAACTTATCTCACCTTTCATTCTCAGACTGGCTTTACATAGAATTCCTTAGGAGGACCAACATTTTTTAAACTTTATGGAGGGATATAAGCTGAAGCTTGGGCTCCTCTTAATTTTTCTTTCTCCCTGGTGACATCTGTGACAGTCTTCCCCATTGCTGTTAAACGTTATAGAAATTTAACTGCACTTTGAGGATATGTGATTTCAGAGACACTATCTGATTTTCTGTCTGAAGGAGAAAAGAGCTAAAAACATCAGGGCAGCATGAAGGCTTAGCAAACAGAGAATGGTGACCATGTGAGGGACTAAGTGGTCACTCCATATAATGTATGTACTCCAAACTGGAAACAAACTAAAGAAGTAAAATAAATATATTTCAGATGACTTCCATGTCTGTTTATAAAAGAATGCATACTGCTAAAAATGGTCACAAATAATGTTTTTAATTATTTTCCCCAATGGTTTTTCATTCTAATCAACATCTAGAAAATGTCTATCAAGTGCTCAGTGGTGTTCATTTGACTTAAATGGATATAGTATCTTTGTCCTCCAGAAGCTTTACAAAAGATGTTCACCATTTATAAAGCCTTACAAAACATTCAGAAATTTAAAAATATATATATGTCAGGTAATAAAATAAAGCACCACATTCAACTTTGGAAAAATTCACTGTCAAAGCCAGACCTCCATCCAGGAAGTCGGCGACTCCTTTCGGCACCAAACACCAGCTAGGTAAATGTTGTTTGCAGGTTCCAAATAGGAATATTAAAATATTACGGGGAAAGGATTGAACAAAAGTTTTATTGGAAAGAGCTTAGAGCTGCTTGCTGAAAAACACAGACCAGGGTACCAGCAGGCAAGGGTTATTCAATTTCAAGTCATTTTGCATGCACAGAAGACGGCTTCCCTTTCACACTCACCACGAAAATACTTTCCAGAAATGCTGCAGGGATGGGCAACAGCAATGCATGGTCACAGGGAAGTCGCTGGAAAAAGGTTACGGTGAGAAACTTAAGAGTTACCCATCAAACTCTATTTCAGTGACATCCTTTGAAGTTTGGAACTCAAAACCAAGGCGGTTTGGCACCTACAGAGTACATGGAAGGACAGCGTGTTCCTCCCTGGCTAAAAGGCCAATGGGCAGCAGAATTATAAGAAGAAGATGCAAATGGCAAAGGGCTCAGTGGAAACTGGCAGTCCTCTGGAATATAATAACTAATGGGAGGTCTTTCCGCTCGAGTCACAAGTAAGGCAAATGTTTCTCTAACGGCCGGTCTCTGGTTGACGAAACTTTGTGTTATGAACTAGAATGTACCTTTTAACTTGGTAATAAATGAACCCCAATTGCCATCGCTTTCACAGTTTAAACGTCAGGAGCTTTGCAAAAACTTTTCAACTGAGTGAGAAGGCTTTTTGGAATTGCTAAAAGCCATCCGTGAGGACATCTGCCAAACCAGATCGCGGCTCCTACCCAAGCTCCTCTTCCAAGACCCTTCTCCTCCGGGGAGTAGGGACCTCAGACAGCTCAGCACACATCCCCTTTCCATGTTAATTTGGTTTTAGTTTGTGCATCAGCTCCGTATTAGGTCTTATTCTTCTGGCCTCCACCTGCCTCTCCAGGGTGACTGAGGGTGAGCCTGGCCCCTCCGGGCTTCTCCCTGGGAGCCCGTCCTCAGCTCCTCTGTGTGCCAACACAGCCTCCTCACCACCCCTGCAGCCCACACCACACTGGCCCAAAGCACAGCTGCCCATTGCAAGTGTGTCTGTTTACACTTCATTTCTCAGGGAAGCCTTCTGTGAGGCCACACCCTCGGGGAGGTCTCCCTGGTCCATACTCTCCCCCCCGCTATGGCGTATAGTTCTCCGTGGAAACTGTCATCCCCTTGCCCCCATCTATTGTTCACACTGCCCTCCCTGATGAAGAGTAGCCCTGTGAGTGGCATCACCAGAGCTCCATCTAGCATAGGGAAGACAACAGTCGAGGTTGTGTGTTTGAGGTTTGACTACTCAACTCAGTACTCAAATTACATAAGTTAATCAGGAGCAAATTAGTAGTACATTGTGCCCACTATGTGGATACTTCTCTCCCTCAACTAATAGTGGCCTGCCGCCCTCCTGGGGACTCTAGAACACCAGAATATTTAAGCCTGGCAAAGAGACACATCACACCTTTTCTCATGTACACACCCACTGCTAGTGATTACTTCCTCTTAGTCTCTCTCCACCCTGAACTATCAAATAGGCTTTAAAGTTCAAAGGAGAGAGTAGTTTAATGAACAGCATATGAAATAAAGAACAATAGTATTAGCCTAACAACAACTCACAGAGACAATGTATGAGCATTAACTAGTTTGCATGCTTTTTCAAGGAAATGCAAATTTCTTCTTAAATTATTTCCTATTCATTGCAAGTAGTGAGAAACAATATGAAAAGGGAGGATGTAGCAATAGAGATAAATTAATAAAGCACATAGTTTAGGTCATACTACTCGCTTTACTTTAATATTGGTAATGATAACAAATATCGGAACAATGTAGTACTTACAGTAATTATTGAAGTAGCCAAAAGGAATTTTGAAGAGGTTAATAATTTCCCATCCCTGTTCATAGTGTATTAAACATTGATTGATCAGTAGTAGCTTGAAGGTATGAATCAATTAGCAGTCTCCTAGGTGCGAGCTCTAAACTGAGAATCCAAGGGAATGGAGTGCATTTACACCTCTTGGAAAAACAGTGCCATAAATGTTGTATAAGAATTACTGCTGTTCTTCAAGAGACAAGTTTCCAGAAATGACCAAGGTAGAAAACGTTTCAGGCAGATCAGTACAATGTATGGAAAATTTAGTAAAGTTTGCAGGAAGTTCATTAATAACATAGGGAATATAAGTAAATAAATATAAATAAATAAACATAGGAAACAGAAATAAAACTACTTATTTTTAATAAGTAGTTTAAAGTAACATTAAAGTAGTTTTAAGTAACATTTTACAGTATTATAAAGTAATATTTTTACTGTAATATTTTACAGTAAAAATCCTGTAAAATAAAGATGTATATATATATATAGATGTGTGTGTGTGTGTGTGTGTGTGTGCATAGAACTACATTTAATGAATTCAAAAATGTGTCTCCACTAGCTAACTAGAACACAATGTAGCATAATATCACTTTTAACTCCACTCTGGGCATCCTGTTTTGGCAGATTCACCTCATTGAGGCATTGCAGGAGAATCAGTCATTTCTATAGCATTCATGAGGTCTCCAATGGGGACATCCCTTACAAAGAAAGGCAGAATGATCATAGGTCAATACCTAGGTAAATACCTAAGTAAATACCAGTGAAGGGGGAAATCCACAGGAAACAAAAATAATTATTTACTGATCAATCCGCTTTGCATTTAATATCTCTTACCCTATATGCGTGGCCTCTTGATAGGATACAGGGAATTAGGAGACAGAATAGCAACTGATTCATGTCCATAAGCAGAATTGTCTCTCCCTTTGCTGGGGAGCCCAATGTGCCAGCAGCTCTCAAAAGACACTCAGATGTTAATTCCAAAAATAACCTAAACATATCCATGTCACCTGGAATCTGAGACTTGGTATAGTGACAGTTCTATAAAAGTTCTATAAAAGGAATATAAGTCAATAAAGCAGAGATATCAAAAATATGCTTAAGCTCAATAGATATTAAAGAGGTGGAATTTTCCAAAGGGAAATAAAGGTAACAATATCATATAAAAAGGAGATAGCTGTAGATCTGAGAATTCTGTTGCAATAAATGGAATTTGGGCCCCAGTTTTTGCCCCTCCTTGAGCCCATGTTTTCTTTCAGGTAGCTTTGTTGTTTCTCTTAAAAAGAGAAAAAGATTTCCCCACTCCTTGGAACACAACCTAAAACTTGGTTTGGCCATCAGAATGTGGACAGAAGGGTCTGTTGATTACGCACGGTGGTGTCTGTTTGCCTCCTTGCTCTTTTGCCATCGCCACAAGAACGTGAGCAATGCGTGGGGCAAGCTGAGTCCGTCTCACAGAGACACCTGGCCAGACCTGCGTCTAGAAGCAAAGCCACCCAACCAAGTGTGGCCTTGGCTGTCTGTCCTCCCCTCGTGCACGTGCATGGAATGAACAAATGCTTCTGTCTGGATGGTACTCAGATTTGGTGGTTTTCTGTTACACAGCATTATTCTGACAATAGCTAATTGATACATTTACACATTAAAATGAGAAAAAGGGTGCGCCTTTCCCTTAGGAATCTGGAAAAATACTTTTCTCTTCCCGAGATTGACTGTTCACTCTTTTACCAGGACATCAGAAAATTCACATCTGATTGATCTAAAGAGTTACATCCAATGAGTTCCTTCTAGGTTGGCCACTGACTCACTTTCCTCCTTCCTATACTAACAATCGTATTAATGTTCAAATGTTTACCCTTTCCTCTCATGTGCTGGGGATACTATTGACTGTGACCTCATCTGTAAACTTGTAGAATTAAATTACACCAGTGGTTCCTGAATGTCCTTTGGGTCCCAGGGCTCCAAACAGGTGTCTGGAGGAGACAGCATGAGGGAAGCAGAGGAGGAGAAAGCTAAATGGTTGAAGTACTAACCTCTCCACCAGCAAAACTCTGTTTTAATCTATCTCGGATATTGAGAATATTGAGATTTTACTTGGAAAATTAGTTCCTCTGCCTAAAAAGCAAAATTAAAAGCCACTCGACAAAATGTTTTTTAATGTCTCCTCACACTGAAAACACTGTGCTTAAGGGTTTTGTTTTGGCCACTTCCGTCTCTTCTTCACTACCTCCATGAACCCTAACTTAAGATATGATCACCTCAACTTCCATCACAACTTCCTGACGTACTCCCTGCAATGTTATAAATTATGCCATTTCATTCCCCTGCATCAAATTAGAGTAAAACTACAACTGGTGGGGCCTCGGGCTCTGCCTTTCTGCAGTCTGATTTCCTGGCTCTTACCTCACCTGCCCATGTTGGCTTAAACACACCCAGCTCTTTCCCCCTCAGAGTCTTCTCCCATGCTGGTGCCTTTGTTTGGAACACTCTTCCCCTACTCTTCCCATGTTGACTTCTTATTAACCTACAGTTTTCCATTGCTAAGCCCCCGGGCTGTCATGGATCACTCAAACAAATGCAGGTCCCGTCTGCCTCCATCATTCTCCATGACAACCTGGAAGTTGCGCCTTCTTCTTTGCACTCATAATGACTTACACTTACGGGAGCATTTGCTGGCTACTTTTATTATTTGACTTTCCTTTGAGTATGAGCTCCATTATTTTTGTATTTCCAGGACCCAAAGCCTTGCCTGGCATATGGTATATGCTCAATCACATGAATGAATAAGTGACTTCCTTAGCTTTTATCAACAGGCCTTTTTTTCACTACCACCTGCCTACGCTGTATAGTATTTCCCTGTTAACACGTGGCCCCAGTCTCTGATGTGCTCACAGCTGCTCTCTCAGTTACCTTCCTTAATTCATGTATGGTGTTCCTTCTACCCCTGCACATCAGAATTTTCCCTTTCAACTTGCTTTATTCACCATACCTCCCTCTTCTTATCCTTTTGGCACTGATGGCCATGATCGGATCTCTTCTAGAACATTATTACCAAGCTAATCCTGTATCTTAAAATTAGATTATACTTGGAATGAACTTAACCATAACAGTTATTCAATAAATGTGATTCGACAGAAGTAAATGCTCTATGCTATTTGTCTGAGGTGAGTGAGGGCTTTGGGGAATGCCCAAGTTTCAAGCATCGTAACCAGCATATAGTTTCAAGTAAACAGTGACCGAAGTCCTAACTAATTTCATTATCCTTTGTCAGAAGAAGAGATAGAAATAAGTGTCTGGTTTGTGTCTAGTCTAGCAAACAGGGACCCGATGGACAAGAATGTGGCATGCCTTCCCAGTGGTGCCCCGAGCAGAGACAGCAGATCTGAAGAATGGTAACATTATGATCATTAGAGGAGTGAAGTCTGTGGGGGCCGGAGGTTGGTCATGAGCTCTCACGACACTCTGGATGCTCTGAAAGTAGGCACGAGGCTTCTGGATTCCGGAAAGAGAATTCTCCCAGAAGTGAAAAAGTTGGCATCTTGGCTTAGACCAAAATGTCTTAGGGAGTTTGTTTGGTATGAGTCAAGTTAGAAAAATTCAGTGTATCCTGAGTGAAGTGAAAACATTTAGTTTCCTTATCTACAAAGCTGAGAACCACACTGTAAACCACAGTTCAAAAGGAAAGGTCCCTGGCCTCAGATGTCAGTAGACAACAACTCCATGGTGCCCAGCTTCCGCCCTCATTTGTGAGAGGTGCCGTCTCTATGGTTGTCTATCTTTGGCAATTATATGATGTACTTTTGTGAGCAAATGATTACAAAAAATGGAGTCAGATAATAAGAGCATTTCGGGTCACCAAGGCAGTCGGATGTTCGTTCAAGCCGAGACACAATTCTGTAGCTTCAGCATATGCTCGTGGGTGTGACGTAACTAGGGCTTCCCTTTTATCCAAACAAAGAAGTTGGATAACATCCTGACAAGCTGGGGGGTCACCAACTATCTGCAGCGATCGGCACAGGGAAAAATTCAGGAAGGAAGGGATTAAGGAAAATGACAAAAATTTTCAAACCTGGCACTGATATCTTCCCCACGGTTGGATGCTTCAACTCCATGATGAGGCCATTGTGTAACACCTTTAAATGTAAAAACAGACAGGAGAATAAATTATAAAATAAAACTATTTAGTCTCAAGGAGTTCAAAAAGCCACCTATTTGGTCCATTGAAGAAAAGATATTGCAAAACGTAAAGATGTTTGGAATTTTAATTTGGAAATAAATGTTTTATTTTATTTTTTTCTTTTTTTCTTTAAGATTTATTTATTTATTTATTTGACAGATGGAGATCACAAGTAGGCAGAGAAGTAGGCAAAGAGAGGTGGGAGAAGACTCCCTGCTGAGCAGAGAGCCCACTGTGGGGCTCGATCCCAGGACCCTGGGATCATGACCTAAGCTGAAGGCAGAGGCTTTAACTCACTGAGCCACCCAGACGTCCCTGGAAGTAAATATTTTAAATAAAAATATTTCTATCCTCTATTAAATCAAGTGAAGCCAAAAAGAATTAGAAGATTCCAGGACTAGCAAACTGCCTGCATTTTCTAATAAAGTCTTCCCACTCTTCAAAATGTTATTTGCTCCTAAGTATAGGGCACGATTTTCCCCCCCTTTCATCTATGTTTGATCCTCTAAATACTAAAGTTTGGCCTCTTCCTGCATTACCTCACTGCAGGACATGGCCAAAGTCAACTGCAGAAGGACAGAATGCGAGAAGAACCAGGACCTGGAAAAGGGCAGCCCATGGGGATGGTATATGTGTTCCCGGCAATGTATTCAGTGGAAGGTGTGGGGAGACAGACCAGTTTGAAAGGTGAACCAGAACTAGAAGGCCTAGTGGCTGCTGGGAGTGAACAGATTCAGGGCTGCTCTTACCAGAGCCAGGAGCCCTGAGTGGACTCAGGTCAGACGCTTGAGCAGGAGATGGAAACCAGACATGTTTTCGGTGATAACAAGACCATAATGATCAGACTACATCTCAGAACGATGAGTCAGTAGGAGCTGGCAAGGAGAAAACTGAGGAAAACAACAACAGCAACAACAGAGACCCCATCCTAGAGGGCTGGTCAGACTCCCATGCACGGAGACCAGGATCAAGAACACGAGGCAGACTTGACCTCAGGGTTAAGACACAAGGCCAGTTACTAGGCCAGGGACATTCTTTCAGGACTAGAGAAACATAAATGTGACTTGATGTTGAATTGCTTGATCACTGGAACAGAGCTACCTAAATCCTTGGCTTTCACTTTTCCTACTGGGTAGGTAGGAATCCAGAATGTGGCAAGGATCAAGAGTCCTCCAACTCGGGTGGAAGATAAGACGAGGACTTGGAACTTGATTCTAGAACGTGAAATCTGAATTATGGGAGGCAAAACGTTTGGTCAAACACAAACGAAAATGCTACAAAAGTTGGTTTCCTTTCTTTCTTTCTTTATTTTTTTAACAACTGGAGACTACCTGGGTATACTGTCTCAAAGAACCCCCAAATTCAATTTACTATTCCTATTACTGAATGTTCACTGAGACATAAAAGGGCAGCTTACGTATGAATTGGTTTCACCTGTACTGCCTACCAAATGGAGAGCTTCTCTCTTCCCGTTCTGTGCACGGATCTAAGGGGCAGAAGGGATTGAGTGGCACAGTAAACTTACGGACCAGGCTTTCATGCTAATATCCCAAAGAGCCACATGTTGTAATGGTTCTACAGGATTTTGGGCTTCAGGTAAAAACAAGATGTGCATATCCATACCCTCATCATAGTCTGTTCACACGGAGTTAAAAGAGCATGGAATTAAAAAAAAAAAACAAAAAACAAAAAAAAAAAACTAACAAAAATGATTTCTCCCTTAGACAACCCAGGGGAAAGAGGTCAAAATTCTTTGGCTCTCTCCAAGTCCAGGGAGCTTTTTGGTCATGTTACAGAATAAGCCAGTAAGACAACCTCGCAGGTGACATTTTAAGGTTAAAAGTATGACCCTGCTGGGTCTCAATATTCTGGGGCACCACTGTTTTCTTTGGGAACGGTCACCACCTTTGGGGCGATGCTCTTTAAACAACCCCGTCAACTCCCCCCCCTCGGCGAGGGTGATGCCACACCATATGGAGATCCTTTCTAGGGATGCCTTGCCTCTCTTTTGGAATCACCAGCTTTGCACCCAGGAGCTGGCCAGAGAAAATTCTTGCCAGTGTTAGAACTGAGCTATAATTTAACTCTGGTGTGGCTCGTTCTCAGCACCCGCCCAGCACAGCCTCCTCCTATGTGGGTGTGGGGGCTAAATGCCAAGGCGAGGTGCTAAATCTCAGTTCTACTGAGGACAGGAACAAAAATACCAAGCTAAATTTCACTCGAAACAATTATCTGCACACTGAATCATTCTTCTCTTCTCCTATCTGTTGCCCTCCTGACTACCTCTTCGTAATAACACTGCAGTGCTACTCACAAAAGACAAAAGTGAGTGTTCTTTAGCTAAATATAACTTAACTGATACTGTTGAAATTAATTAACGCTGAATTCTAATCGTGGTGGAAACGTTAAGTGTCAAACGTGAAAGGGTAGTTGGTAAAGGTCAAGGGACATACGTCAAAGTTTTGTGCAAGCAAAACCTCGCAGTTGATTGAAGTTTCTTGGGGAAGCAGCTTCAAGAAGGTACTTCCTTCGGCCCTCCCCTCATTGCTGTTTGTATATGACCCTCCTGAGAGGAAACTTTGTAATCCAGCCTCATCACTTCCCTTGCATCGAAAATCACTCAGTTTCAGGCAGAAATATAAATCGTTCCCATGCTTGGCACAGGAAGTTAACTGCAGCTTTTCATTTGCTATAGCGTTTGTACAGTTAGGAAATAAATGGGCTAGCCTGCACCCACATCTTCAGAAAGCCTGGGCCGATTCCCCTGCTGGGTCACCAGGCACTTTTATGGAAAACCGCGAGTCGATACAATTCCATAGGCTTCCTTCATGAATCAGGTCAGATGATCTCGGGGAACAATTGAAGCCGAGCCCTGCTGTCCCTGGAAACCCTGCCTAATGACTCGGAATCTTGGAAAACTCTCCAGCCTTGTTTGTGGGGCGAGCCCTGCTCTGTTTAGCAACATATTCGAGAATCTCAGAACCCAGGCAGTCTGTCTGAATTTCAGCATAAATTTCTCCTCCTGCACTTCAAACGTATTGTCTCCCCCTAACTTCATTGGAAATGCAGGACCTTGGCATGCACCAGCATTCGGATAACATTTCCTTGGCAATGGTGACGAAATGTTCCCGGTTCCTTTTCTCACCAGGGCTCAACACCCTAAACTCTATTACCTTAACCTAGAAATTCAGATTGAAAGTGTTTCATTTTCTGACCACTCACAATGGAATGGGGACCTCAGCTCTAGAGGCCTCCGATACCATTTTCTCTTAAGGCAAGATCATGGCTGGAACCCCTCAGACTGGCTATTTGGAGCGTTTGGGGTACACATTTAGTTATTTTTAAATGAGGCAAAGAACCTTCCCTAGAACTTTGCACTGAATGTTGTCCTTCTTTTCCTTATTTTATCCTCCCTAGATCTCTTATGGTGGGGTAGCTCTTCTAAATTTCATTTTTTCTCCTTATAATTGCAAAAGCCTATTCCTGACAAGAATAGAATTGTAGCGAGTGCACCAACCTCTTTAGCAAAGTATCAGGCCGATTTAAAATAAGGTTTTTCTTTCTTCTTCAAGAGTTTCACAGATTGACAGCCTAATGACAGAGTCAAATGGTAATGTATTAATGATGGGGGTGGGGGGAAGGGTAAAATGTATACCTTAAAGTGATGTGGGAAATAAAAGTTTAAGTAGGAAAGTCTTTTGAATAGTCCTATAGCAGGAGTGGCAGACCCAGTCTGTAATACAGCACTAACAAGAAAAGAAATGTAAAAAATAAAAAAGCAATACCCACTCTATAGGTGGTAAAAATCTCTAAGGAAAGCAAGAGCTCTGGGTCAAGAGTAGAAGTAGCAAAACATACACAAAGGAAAAGAGACAGACTGCAGGCATTAAGTGACATACACGAATGGTATGTGTAAAGATCATATTGAAAATCAATATAATCCCACAAATGACATTAACCATGTTGTGCAATAGTGAACTGACCTACCCCAGTTCATTCCACTGAACAAACATCACAGAGCACCTATATATTAGACAATAGGATGGGGCTGGCAGTAAAAAGATGAATGAACTTGCATTCAAAGTGCCTGTAATTAGAAGGGAGGGTTGGGAATAAGAGACCTGAGCCAATTTTTACAACAGTTTAAGCTCCACGTGAAGGAGCAAAATCCAATAAGTAACAAGTAAGTGACTTTGTCTATCTTGGAAAGAAGCTGCAGGACCTAGTAAAAGGCACTGCACAAAGATAGTATCAAAATAAAATGCCAGGTTAGCAACTGCAAGGAAAAGTATAATACCAGCAGTTATCACCCACAAAACTCCTTAAGGGTCAGACATTGTGTTACAAGGGAAAGAGCTGTCTCCATCCAATCGTCTCATTAAGTAGACCAGGTAGGAATTATTCTCATCTGTATTTCTACTGATAGGTGATGGAAGCCTAAAGAGGTTGAGAACTTGCTCAAGGTTCACAGTTAATAAATGGTTGACTCTGGATTATAATTAAGGTATGTCTGACCCTAACCTTTTAGCCAGTTGGAGACTCAGTAAAAGAAAAGAAAAAAAAAAGTCAAGCATAATTTGATTTACCATTAAAATAACTAGCTGATGGGGTCAATTCTGTAAAACAAATTAGTCAATTTGCTAGGGAAAGAAAATCAGCCAAACGGATTGCTTGGCATCATGTAGCCCAATTAGTTAATAAACTGAGCTGCTCCCTTCCTGGAAGCCAAGGCTACCACAGATACAGAGGCTCTGAAAAGAGGAAGGATTTTGGCCCCAGTCTGGCTCAGATTTTGAAGGGAACAGACCCAGTAGGTGACCTTGGGCAAGGCACTTACATACTCTGAGGCTCAAAACCCTCCTCAATCAGAAGGTAGCAATAATATCTCTTTCTCGGGAGTTTGTAAGGATTAAGTAAGATATGAGTATAAAATGGCGAGCATAGCACCTTGGACAGAGTAAACTCACAATTAATGGCAACTAATTATCATTATCAGTAGACTGGGTTCAAACTCCATCTCCACCAAGGACAAGCTGTAGGGCTTTAAGGCGCATTCATTCATGTAACAAAAATAAACACATTAACAGCAATGATTAATAATCAATAATAAGCATTAAATGCATATTAATGTTCCAGGCATTATTAAGTGCTGAGAAGAAAAAAAAAAAACTAAGTCGCAGAACAAGCAAGGTCCTTACCCTCCAGAAGCTTACAGTCTTATAAGGCATATTTTTTAATTAAATGGTATCCACCAGACTGCTATTTTTACTTTAAAATATCTGTTTAGTTCCCTGCTATATCCCCAGTCCCAGTGCCTTGAACATTACCTGGGACTATCTGATAGATGCTAAATAATATTTTATTGGGTTTAACAAACCACATTTATTTATTCATTTATTTAATTAACTAAGTGATTAAATTGAATTAACTAAGTAGCAAGTGGTTCCTTTTGTTTTCTTCATTTAGTGGGGGGTGTTGTCTCTTTTAAAATTTCAATAAATCCCTAGATTTCTCTAGACATGAAAATGTTTTACTGGCTTCCCAAAATATACTCATTTGTAGGAACTTAGTTATCAAGTTCTAATGTCACTTTGCCGCAATTCCCTCAGCTTCCTAAAGTTTTCCAAGTATCTGGAATCTGCCCTAGGTATAGTGACCCTATCTGAAAACAGTGCAGAGGCCAAGAGGAGAAGCTCCTTGAGGACCATGGTCATTAAGAGTGAAGAAAAGCCAGAAAGGGGGATGCAGGAATTCAACAGAAACAGTGGGCACATGTGTTATACGTGTGAAGTGAATCTACCGCACTTGAAGAAAATAATGATAGTATTCTTCCTCATTGGGAAAACTCAGAAAACAATTCCCCAAACAGGCACGGATATATTAAAAAGCAACAAAGCGTTCCAATGATCTCATTCATTCCATGGTCCTTTATCACTCAGTCATTCCTGTAGGTTAAGAGGAGAACAGCTGTGGTCAAGTTTCAATAACTGAAGGCGTGACATACAACTAGTACGCTGAAAGTTAATTCAACGCTCCTGGGAAAAGATGCAAATGTAAGACACAATTCATGAAAAAAATGAATAAGTAAATCCCTAACTTAGATCATGGAGAGCAGATTTAGGTGCTGACACTTTCTTTTGTCTTACTCCTTTTGAAACAATTGCTATCACTAAAATTACTCTGGTGTTAATGCACATGACACAGCCTTTCCCCCTCCTTTTTCTAATGAAAAACACAAATATTAGTCTTTCAAAGAGCTATTCTGACATGTATGTATAGGTTAATGAGAACATGTAAAAACTTAAGAACATTACCCAAGTGTTTCCAGCCCCAATTTTGTCCCAATTCCTCCCTCTTCTATTCCCAAATAATCATCTCCTGATTTTTTGAAATTATCCTTCCTTTTTTTCATTCTTATATCCTATATGTTTATGTCTCTAAGAATTTAGTGCCTGTTTTCACCCATTTATAAGATTTATATCAATGAAATCATGTGTATGTATTCTTCTCTGATTTGCTTTTTCTCTTTAACCTGGTTTTTGAGACTCATCCATTTTGAAGTATCATGGCCATGGGCAATTACAGCCACTAATGTAAATTATGTCATTATATAGATATATCATAATTTATTAATTCTTTCTGCTCTTACATTGCTTTCAGTTATTTTGCTACAACAAAAACTGCTGTCATACTAAACATCTCTTCATGCAACAATGACTCTAGGCACAAACCTAGACACCAGGTACATGTATCTTTAATATTAGGTAACAGTATTCCTACCAGTAGTGAATATTATTTGCCAATCTAATCACTTTGCGATGCTATCCTACTGAAGCTTTAACTTGTATTTCCTTGATTACTAATGAGACTGAATATATTTTCCCTGCTTTTTATTTCCCCTTCAATGAAATGTTTGTTCAAGTCATTTGCATTTTTTCTATTTGCTTAATTATCTTTTCTCACTGGTTCATGAGTTCTTTATGTATTCTGGTTATGAATCCTTCATTGGAACATAAATTGACAATATTATGGCTTTATTTCTCACTCATTTTGTGGTATTCTGACAAACAGAAGTTTTTACTTTCAGCTTTCTGAAATTTATTGAATTTTCCCTTTATGTTCTGTATCTTTTATGACATATTTTAAAAATTCTTCCCAACTCTAGATGACAGGATAGTCTCCTAAATTTTCCTATTAAAATTTTAAAACATTGGCCTATTTATAATAAAAGCTCATAGCAAGTCAAGGATTGAGAGGAATTACCTTAGCTTGATTAAGATTGTCTACAAAACCCCTGAAGACAACATGGTATTTAATGCTAATAAACTGAAAACCTTTTCTCTAATGCTGAGAACAAGGTAAGGATGTCTGCTGTCACCACTCTTATTCAGCATATTACTAGAAGTTCTAGCCATGAAAATAAATCCAGAGAAAAGGCATAATCTGCTTAAGATATACAGATTGTAAGGGAAAAATAATAGAATAAGTAAATGTACAAGGGAGAAATATAATAAAAAGAAGTAATCGCACAGATGCCATGCTGGTCCACATAGAAATCCCGAAAAATAAATGAGGAAGTAATAAATAAATACTTCCGGAAGTAATAAATTTAAAAAGTAATAAACATTCCCGCATACCGACAACGAACCTGAGGAAACAAAAACGAAAAACATGATACCATTAACAATTGCTAAAAATAAATGAAATGTTTGGATACCAACTCAACATACAGGTGTAGCCTCTGGATGCCAGAAATTAAAAAATGCTGATGAGAGAGATCAAAGGTCACCTAAAACGAATGGAGAAGTGTACTGTGTTCTTGGATTTGAAGACTCAACATTGTGAAGATGTCAAATCTCCTCTAATTTATCTATGGATTTGATGCAATTCTTACCAAAATCCCAGAAGAGTTTTTCTTTAGATGTAAAAAAACTTTTACTGAAATTTATATGGAAAGACACAGACCTTAGAATAAGCAATCTTGAAAATAAGAGTAAAATGAAAGAGACCTAGTGTCCCAGATATTAAGGTATACTGGATAGATGCTATATATCCTATAGGTACTTACAGAGTATGAAAATGGAATAGAATAGAGAACTCAGAAATATATCCACACAGCGTACGCCCAGATAATTCTGGGAAAGGTGTAAATGCAATGAAGAAAGGACAGCTTCTTAAACAAATGGTACTGGAACAATCACAAGAAAAAAGAAAAATCTCAACCTAAATCTCATTCCTTATATAAAAAATAACTTAAATGGATCATGGACTTCAATGTATAATTTAAAGTTCTAAAATCGTAGAGAAAAATCTTTAATATTGCTTAGCAAAGATTGTGTGCAAGGGATGGGAAAAAAGCTACAAAATGAAAGAAATATTTGCAAGCTGTATCTCTAACAATGGACTAGTATCTTGTGTGTGTGTGTGTGTGTGTGTGTGTGTGTGTGTTTATCACTCTTATCACTTAACAGTAAAAAAAAATCCAGTTAGAAAATAGGCAAAGGCTAGTAGTTGGATGGGATACCGCCTGGGAATACTGGGTGCTGTAGGCTTAGGGGCGTCTGAGTGGCTCAGTGGATTAAAGACACTGCTTTCGGCTCAGGGCATGATCCCAGGGTCCTGGGATCTAGCCCCACATTGGGCTCTCTGCTCAGCCGGAGGCCTGCTTCTCTTCCTCTCTCTCTCTCTCTCTGCCTACTTGTGGTCTCTGTCAAATAAATAAATAAAATCTTTAAAAAAAAAAAAAAAAAAGAAAAGAAAAGAAAATAGGCAAAGGCATAAACAGACATGTTGCCCAAGGAGATACATAGATGGCAAATAAGCACATGGGAAGATACTTGATATCATTACTCATGAAGGAGATATAAACTAAAAGCATAATGACATAATACCAATGGCTAAAGTTTTAAAAAGGGACACCAAACATTAGGAAACAGAAACGGGATCACTCACACGATTCTGTGGAGAATGTCAGACAAAAATCTGCATATAGCAAATAACATGGAGGACATAGGGAGATGGAGAGAAGGGAGTTGAGGGAAATTGGAAGGGGAGGTGAACCATGAGAAACTATGGATTCTGAAAAACAATCTGAGGGTTTTGAAGTGGTGGGGGTTGCGGAGCCAGGTGGTGGGTATTATGGAGGGCACGTATTGCATGGAGCACTGGGTGTGGTGTATAAACAATGAATTCTGTTTTGTTGAAAAGAAATAAAAAATAAAAATAAATTTAAAAAATCTGCATATGAACATTCATAGCACCTTTATTTGTAATCTTCTCTGAACAGCAGAGAAGTCTTTCAACCTGTGGATCATGAAGCTAACTGCGGTACAGCATAGAATGGAATACTCCATACTGAAAATAAGAAGAAACAAGCCATTGATTCCCACCACAGCCTGGATGAAGGTTGATGGAATTGTGCTGAGTGTAAAGAGCCAATCCCCAAAGAGTACATAGTTGATTCCATTTACACAGCATTCTCAAAGTGATGAAATTCCAGAAACAGGCAACAGATTCCAATAGAGGATTCAGGAAAGATGGCCGCTGAATGGTTTTCAGGGCAGTAGGGGGGATTTCATGATGGAGCTGTTAGTATCTTGACTGTACCCATGGTATTACCCTGGTTGTTCTGATGCAAGGTAGTTTGGCAAGATGTTACTATTGTCGACCTGGTAAAAGGCCACCCAGGATCCCTGTACTAGTTCTTACAACTACATGAAAATCTATAATTATAGTAAAAATAAAATTTAATAATTTTTTTTAAAATTTTGGTCTTCCATATTTTGCTTTTGGGAAAAACTGGAATTGAATTTCACATATGATGTGGGAAGGGATTCGATTTCACGTTTCCCCCAGAGCCATTCGGAGCAGTGTCCTTCCTTTCCTCATGAATCTGTAATACCAGCTCTGGGGTAGATCACTTCTATACATGTTAGGGCTGCTCCTGGGCTCTCTGTTCTGTCCCGTGGGTACATTTGTCTACCCCGTGGCCAATACCACACTGACCAAATCCCTCTCTTTCATCATAAGGACCAGTGTTTCATTTGGCAAGATCCCCACCACACCCTTGCCTTGTTCTTTGTCTTCAAGGGTTCTTGGACCTTTGCTCTTGTCTATAAATTTTAAAGCCAGCCTTTCAGGTTCAAGGAAAACCCTACTGGGCAGAAATAACATCACTACAATATTATCTTACTACCCATTAAATGTTTACTTTAATAATTTCAATTTATTTAAGTCATTTTTAATATGTTTTATAAAATGTTAGCATTTTTCATAATGGCTTTGCTCATTTTTCATTATATTTGTCCCTTATAAAAGCAGTCCATGTTAGCTGCCAAGGTGAAATGGATCTTTTTTTTTTTTTAACTTGCTGCTTATTGCTATTATATAGAAATAAAATTTACTATAAAATTATATCTGGCAAACAGTCTTATTAATAACTCATTTGTAGATTCTTTTGGTTTTCTATAAAATTAATGATATCATCTCTGAATAAGTATAGTTTTGTTTTTCTGTTCCAAATTATACCTTTTATTCTGTTTTCTTATATTATATCATTGGCTAGGACTACCAGTATATTGAGTGTTAGCAAAAAACATTTTTATCTTGTTCTCAATTTTAAAGGAAATATACTTAATGTTTCATCATTATTTTTGCACCAAAGCATTGTAGGCACACTGTATTAGGATACAGAATATATTCCTAGTTTGTTGAGAACTTTTATCATAGATGTTGCCTTTTATCAGTTCTTTTTATCCATTTATTAAAAGAATACATTATTTTCCTCCATTAATCTGTTGACATGATGCATGAATTAATTTTCTAATACTGAATCAATCTTACATTTCAAGAAAAAATAAGTTTTGAATTTTATCTGCTGCTGCTTTAACATTTTTTTTTAATCTAGCTCATGAATGAGAATGGCATGCAATTTTCCTTTCTTGTTTTGCTCTTGAGTCTTAGAAACCAGAGTAATTCTTACTTCATAATGTGAACTGCAGTAAACCCTTTTTTTCCTATTTTCTGAAAGCATTTGTGTACGATTGGAATATCTGGTCCTGATGGAAACTCACCTGAATACTCTCTCTTTGGGGCTGGTGTTTTGTTAGTGAGAAGATTTTTCATTACCAGTTTATTCTTTGATTCAATATAGGGAATTTTAGATATTCTTTTTTTTCTTGAGTAAGTTTCAATAATGCATATTTTCTGGGAATTTAACTACACCAGCTTTTCAAATTTGTTGTCCTAAAATTTTTCATTACTAATCATATAATTTTAGATTTATTGCATCTTTTCAGTGAATTAAACTTTTTATTATTATAGGGTAGACTTCTATAGTAATGCATTTTGTTTTAAAGTCTGAACTAACATTATTAAAGCTACATGAGCTTCATTTTGGTTTGGTTTGTCTTCATGTATCATTTTGTGCCTTTACAATAAATCTTTCTAAGTTTTACATTTTAGGCAAGTCTCCTGAAAATAGAAAATCACGGGACTTAGCCAGTCTTTGAATTAGAGGATTTAGTGCATTTACATGGGAATCAGGATTATTAATAAATTTGAATTTATTTCTAGCACCTTAATACTTAGGGTTCTCTTTTTGTCACACTTAACGGAAAAGAATCTCATCTTGCCTTGTTTGGGATTAGCTGAGATTGTTTTCCCACACTCCATTTTCCCCATATTTACTGGTTTGGAAGATACACACCTATGCTTTTCTTTTCCCCTACAAGTTTTAACATACCCATTTAAATTAATAAAATACAAATCTGGTTAATAGCTACCCAGTTATCCCCATGCTAATTTATAATCCGGATATTCCCAAACTTTCTCTGCTCCCCGTGTCTGTGATGTCTCAGTAATTTCTTCACAGTGCCCCAAGGCAAAAAGAAGAATCTTTGGTTTTATTAACTAATTTCATTTTGTTTATTAAATAATTAGGTCAAAACAACTTATCATGTATTTATATCCTAACAACTTGGGAGCTATCTGAAAAAAGTAATAGATTTAAATTGAAGGAAGAAATAATAATTTTGTTTCATTCTCCAAAAACCACAATTATTTTCTTGTACCACATGTACACTTGTTAGGCACTATACAACTTCTCAAATCTTGGAATAAAATGATACATTTCCACCCTTATTTCTTGTTAAGTATGTATTTTCTTCTGGTATTTGGGTTTTGTTTTGTTTTTTTTCCATAGAAATATCCATTGCAAAACTCAGTTTCATACAGATAAGATGGAATCGAAAGGAACATAATGAATTCAATATGGAAACCGTGAACAGCCTTGAGCTAGCATTCCATGCTGCATCCAACAGATGTTGCTCTGTCTCCCTAGAAATTTCTCGTAACTTCTGGTTCCCTTGTGTGTTCACTAGGATGCTGTGGGTGCTTCAATAAATAGCTTGGGAACAACAGTTCAATGTTCTTGTTGCTCTATATTTGAGTTCTCTCTCTCTCTCTATTTTGTAATTCAAAACTCAGACAATATCAATACTCTTTCTCATAGTCAAGGATTTTGGGCTCACTTTTTAATTTTTTTTTTATTGTAGACTTTCCTAAACCAGTTGTATTCCCTCTACTATGAGATGTTCTTTAGAATTCCCTTAGTCCTCTGCTCATAATAAAGCCTCTTTGTTTTTATCCTCTTAGAAGTTACTTAATTTGCCCCCATTCTGAAAGATGCCTCTACCGGTTATACACTCCTAAGCTGATGGTTATTCTCTGTCGGCGCATTGATGATACTCTTCCACAGTCTAGTGATCTTCATTGTTGCTTTTAAGAAGTGAGCTACACAGGCCTAATGGTCATGCCTGTGTAGGTAATCTGGCTGATTAAACACCCTCCCTCTGTTTTTGGTTTTCCAGCATCAGTCTCAGCTAATGCTGCAATTTTTATGTAATCTATTTTGTCTTTAGTACTTCATGACCCTGAGGAATTAGGTCTTTACAAGCTCTGGAAAAATTCCCAATCACATTCAAACATTGTCTCTACCAATTCTCTCTAGCGTCATCTAGAACTCCAATTAGATGTATATTAGACATACATTAACTATGCTTTGAACTTGATCACTCTATAGGATTCTGCATACCATACATTTGCTCCCTCTGTCTCTCTGGGTGAATCTAATTAATTTAGTCACATCTATGTATCAGATCACAAATCCTCTCTTATGCTCCGTCTCCTCTGCTATTTAATTTGTCCGTCATGCATTTGTGCTTTATCCAAAGATGATTGCATTTGCTTCTTCCAAGCCAGTGTTCAGGGGCAACACCAACATTAAATTAAATTTTATCCTTGTATATTTTGGGTCCCCCAATGGGATTAATTCTTGCCTTATATGCAGAACAGTAGGTTTGTGGCTAAGACATTCATGAAAGATTTTCTCTTTCTATCTTTCCTCCAAGAGCCAAAGTCAAGACAGGCTAGACTGCCAACTCTTCCCTTTTTCATTCAGGGAAGGGTTTGGCATTTATTTGTTTTGTTTTATTTTTTCACCTAGTTCACCCATGGAATAGGCTGACTTTGGGATGTCCAAGTTTTATTCAGAAGTCCAATGTCTCTTCTAGCATATGCTTCACGATTTTTGTTTTAGCCCCACTTGTTAAGGTCTCTCAAGTCCAAGTCTAAGCCAGGAGGTCTTAGCCAGTGTTGGTCCAGTGCTTGCTTCTCTGCTTGTGTGTTTTCTAGCGACTTTCATGCCAGCAGGATTTCTCAGGTCACACAATCCTCCACATTAACAGAAACAGAGGTCGTCTGCTGTCATCCATCCTCTGGGTGTCACTATGTGATATTCCTCTGGACGTCTTCTCTAAGCTACATTCAGGCTTCATTTGGTGCTCCAATTTTCCCAAGATTAATTAGCCCCAAGAAGAAGAAAAATAACACCTAGTAAATGGAAGAGAAAATACAACAGAATCCAGTGACATACAAAGGTGATTTATGAACTTGACAGTCAGGATATTAGAAGTCTGGACTTAGATCTTTAACTCAGTCCTCCTTGGCAATGGGGCCTTAAATGAAATTATCCCAGAACCCATTGCTACAAACTTGGGGGTGGGGGTGAGAAAGCATTTGTTCCCCTCCAGCCCTGTGAAAGTAGACATTCCCAGAGGTCATCAGCAGGGTGGTTGTGTGTGCTGTCTTCATGTAGCAAGAACCAAATCCTTTGTTCTTAGGAACCTCCCAATTTTCCAGTGGGAAAATTGAGTTTTGACTAGTTCTAGGAACAGATCAGGAGGTTTAAATGTTTTTGTTTTGTTTTGTTTTGTTGTTTGTTTGTTTGTTTGTTTGTTTTGAGAGAGAGAGAGCACATGAGCATGAGCAGGGTTTGGGGGTGGTTGGGCAAAGCGAGAGGGAGAAGCAGACTCCACACTGAGCAGGAAGCCAGGGAGCAGGAAGCAGAAGCAGTGCTTAATCTCAGGACTCTGAGATCAGGACCTGAAGGGAAGGCAGAAGCTTAAGCAATTGAGCCACCTAGATGCTTCAGGTCATGAGGTTTGAAATGTGTCATCTCTCTTAATCAATACAGTCCTCTTCTTCCTGGACACTCTGAAGATATTGGGCAAAGATTTGGGGGCACAGCCTAAAGTGCATAATCTGATCTAATTTGTTTAATGAATAGTTCTTGACTGTTTCCAGCAGCCATGGAAATCATCCTATTTTCTTTTATTTATTTATTTTTTGTTTGTTAAAGATTTTATTTATTTGACAAAGAGAGACACAGTGAGAGAGGGAACACAAGCAGGAGGAGTGGGAGAGGGAGAAGCAGGCTTCTTGCTGAGCAGAGAGCCCAATGCGGGACTCCATTCCAGGACCCTAGGATCATGACCTGAGCCAAAGGCAGATGCCTAACAATTGGGCTGCCTCGTCGCCCTGGAAATCATCCTATTTCTTATTAAGATTCATCTGTTGGTCAAGAAATCATCACTTAAGTATGAATCGTGCCAACTGCTCTACTCTTTCAGGACCAAAGTAACAACCGAGTATGACAAGGAAAAAAGTCAGTTGGGTAAAAATATAGCACAGCAACAAAAAATGTTACGTGGACTCTCTGAGTGGGCACAGTGTTCTAAGTGACGTGTCCGGGTTCAACAGCGCAGCCAGCGTGAAGGTAAAGAATGGAAGGAGTGAGCGTGAGAGCTTAGCACCCGCCTGCCATCCACGGGGCGATCTGCAATGCCTTGGCTCCTGTTATCCATACAGAAGCCCAGAGACGTGGGTGGGATTATTTCCATTTTATAGATGAAGCAGCAGACTTGGAGAGGTAAAATGACTTTAATCCCATTAACAGGCAGAAAAAAAGTGCCTTCCTCATGCTTCTCTGCCAGCAAAGCATATATTTTTTTCCACCACATTATGCCATCTCTTAAGTGTTCAGTACCTTTTCCCACTATAATAAGATTCTCGTGTTCTTGACCTGAGTGCAACACAGATTTAAAGAGAAAGAATCACTGAGGACACCAAATATTCCAAATGATTGCCACCAGCCATTTTTCTTCTGTTGGCTCGAGCGCTGCCTGGGAGCTCAGATACAGTGAGACACAAGCAGTATTTTGTGGAGGGCTTCCTTTCTGTCTCTTTGATGGTAGTGTGTTGTAAACTCTACGGAGATCAACTCTCCTCTGGGAGCTAATTACAATAAGGCATCTCTTTATTCGCTGCAGTAAAGCTTTTCCTTACAAAGGCCACAGGAATACGAAGGACAGCAGGCCATAACAGAGCATTGACATCTGATTCCTTAAGAATTTCTTCTTGAATGAAGTCATGCATGCCAAATATGTCTGACTCGTTATCACTCTCGATACAGTATGATATCAGTTTCACCCGGAAAGATTGCCAACTCAGGAAACCACAGAGGAAATGGTGGTGTGGCACACACACGATAATCTGAACAACCACAGAGCAGAACAGCAGTTGATAAACGGGATGATTACTCAGTCCTCTGCCATGAGCATTTGTATACTTTAGGTCGGCCATTCTAGAGAACTGTAACCACCCAAGAGGCAATCCGATGGCGGTCCTGTGGCCATGGACAGATCGTGGACACTGCCCACCATCTCTCCTCTTGCACCTGATTCATCAGTCACAGGATTTGCTCTGATTCAGAACAGAACAGAATCATAATGACAATTGGCATGTTTCTAAGACAAAAGCACTTAAGGTGGTGGTTGGAAAAAAATGAATAAACTCTGTGTTTTCATTTTACATTTTGATTTGGTTTTCGGAGGAACCTGTCAGAGGCAGATGCCAGTTTGCTTTGGGGTGAGAGATAAAGAGAAGTATTTTAGGAAGGAGTCTGTATGACAAGGGGTGGGGGAGGTAACATCGATAAGCGCGGGGGGAGGGTCACTGATAATTTTGTGGACAAGTGACCCTTTAGCTAAGCCAGAAGATTTTATCAGTCAGAAATGGCTGAGTCATATATATGTGACTGTGGCTTGAACTCTTTGGATATGGGGGGTGAGGGGGAGAAGGGGAGGGAAAGTGATACAAAGAAACCAGAAGAGAGAGGACGTGCACCCAGTTGAGAGTGGGCCCTGAGCTCCCTTCAGACACATTCATTTTCCTAGCTGGCTTACAATCACATGTGATCCACTTGCCTCATAGATACATTTGTCAGTCTGGATAGTCATAGTAGTGTCACATCTCAATGGAGCAGCCGGGAACGTGATTCTTGCCTCTGGTTTGCTTCCTGGAGTATCATGGAAAACATTGGCTTCTGAATTCTAGCTGTGTGATCTGTCTTCCTATTTATAACCATGCTGTATCTTTTGGACCTGATACCACTACTCTGATTGGGACATTTCGCTTCTTTTCACAATGAAGATTTTCCTTTAGACCTGAGCCCTGTGGTCAAACACACAACTTGTTTAACTTAGTCCTTGAATCAACCATTATAGTGTATGTAGTAAGGTTGAATAATGGCCTTCCAGGGATATCGAGCCCTAATGACCAGAATTTACAAACATGACCTTATTTGGGAAAAAAGAGTCATTGCAGATGTGATTCAGTTAAGAATTCTAAAGTGCTAAGATCACCCTGGATTATCTGAGTGGGCCAGAGATGCCATCACAAGTGTCCTGATAAAAGACAAGCAAGAGAAGTTAATACCAATATCCCGAAGGGGAGGTGACTGTCACCAGAGAGAGGCTGAGGGTGGAGTGAGGTGGCTATAAACCAAGGACCACCTGGAGCCACCAGAAGCTGAGGAGGCAAGGAAGGTTCTCTCCTCGAGCTGTCAGAGGGAGTAGGGTCCTGCCAACACCTTGACTTTGGATTTCCAGCCTCCAGAATTGACGGAGCATAAATGTCTGTTATTTAAGTTCATGTTCATGTGACAGCCCCTGGGAGGCACTGGTCTACTTCTTCCGTTCCATCCAGATAGAGCCTCAGAAGCTGTTTCATTCATGGACCCCTATTTAAGCAACATCTTCTGCCCCCCCCCAAAAAAACCTGCCTGCCACTTCTTATAAATCCAAATAAGATTCAGAGGTCCTACATAAATGAGACAGCCATGTCTTGAGCAGTGTACAGACTTCGATCAACCAGCTGGCATCTTACTGAAGTTCTTTTCATGAAGGAATATTCTTTTCCAATCCTACTTCGCACTCCTTTGGAACTAGCTTTGCCATTTTCATTGATAACCTGGTAAACACTTAAAACCATATACTGTTTTCCCATCAAATTTTTCTTTTTTATTTTTTAATTGCGTTATGTTAGTCACCATACAGTACATCATTAGTTTTTGAGGTAGCGTTCCATGATTTCATTGTGTATAACACCCAGTGCTCCATGCAATCTTGTGCCCCCCTCAAGACCCATTACAAGGCTCACCAATCCTCCCATCCCCCTCCCTTCTAAAACTCTCCGTTTGTTTCCCAGGGCCCATAGTCTCTCATGGTTCATCTCCCACTCCAATTTCTCCCCCCTTCAATTCTCCTTTTTCTTAAAGTCCTGCATGCTATTCCTTACACTCCACAAGCAAGTGAAACCATATGATAATTGAATCTCTCTGTTTGACTTATTTCACTCAGCATAATCTCCTCCAGTCCCATGTATGTTGATGCAAAAGTTGGATATTCTTCCTTTCTGATGGATGGGTAATATTCCACTGTGTATATACACCCCAGTGTTCATAGCAGCAATGTCCACAGCAGCCAAAATATGAAAAGGGCCAAGATGCCCTTCAACAAACTAACAGATAAAGAAGATGTGGCCCATGTACCCATCAAATGTTTCTGGCTTCCACTTCATTGATTTGTTGATGCAAAGGACCTGAGTTCAGGTTCAAGGACTGTTAGACGGGTGTGTGCACCATGTAAACAAAGGTGTACATCATCCTCGCTATTTGGGTTCACTGGCAGCACACAGTTAATTTCTGAGGACTCCTGAATCTTGACTTTCTCAAGTTTTCCCTTAATGTAGGAAGGCATGCTTTTAAAATGACCTGTATTTCCCTATAATATCAGAGTCCTCAGAAACCACGATAAGGAAATGATGAACATCTGACGGGTATTTCAGAAGACCTTGGCCTTGTCTGAAAACCACAGTCACTAGAGGCAGGAACGCTGACCCATCTCGGCACTGCGACGAACCAGGCTACAAACTTGGACAAAGTTTTTTCACCTCTCTGGACTTCAACCTGCTTAAACTTCAACTTGTTAAAAACTAGGCTAATGGGAGCTACCTCATCACCTTGTTAAAAGAATAAGATGAATTAAACTATGTTTACCTGAATTCCCTGAAAGACTCTCAAGTTCACTGGGGTCCAAATCGAACGCATGGTCATCCAACCTCAAACCTGTTCCTTTGAATCCCCACTTGCTGAGCCTCATGTCTCCTAATCAGGAAGTCTCCTGGACTTTTGCCCCAATCTTACTCCTGGCCACCTCTCTTCTAGTCAAGTTAAATTCATGACCAAATTCTATCACTTTTAAAATATGCCTTTTTTTTTTTTTTTTCTGAAGACAGGCCATAAATCAGGACTTCAGAACCACCTGCCTGGACCACTAAAAAGTCTCTGACTGGGTCTCCCCATGGACCTCATGCATCACCACCAACACAAACCATCTGAACTGAGTCTCAAGACTCCAGATCTGACAATGTGCTCCCCTGTTCTACATCCTTCCACAGCCCCTCTGCTTAGCACAGCCTGAGCCAAACAGCATTCTCTGGCTTGCACAATATTTTATCATCATCACCATTTTCAATCTTACTGGCCAAGATGAAGAATAGGGAGATTTTACATATACATCTGGATTTATGAATTTTCATGAAAAGCGAAAGGGTCTGGAAAGCCTGGATCTAACCTACGTGAGCTGAGAGGCTGCTGTTGTCCAGCTGTGGCATACGCTTTCCTGTTTCCGCCACTTCCGCTTACCTGGTCTGATTACCTGCCTGTCACCTACAGGTGAATTCATAGCATAAAGTCTAAAGACGCCCTTTACCATCACATGTCACCAAAATGTAGTGTGAACATTTCCAGGTTCTTGAACATCACATTCCTTCAATCTACCTTGGCTTTTAACATGCTTCCACATCCAACACACACACCGACCAATGTTTTCTTCTTTGCAAACATGTATCCTATAAGACTATTTACATGGAACTACTTGTGTCACCTTATTTCGCCAGCCCAGAACAACTCTGTGCTGCTTCTTCTAATCCTATGCTATTAAACCATGTACCACATTGGTTTCTAATTACCCGTGGACGTACTATCAAGTTCCCGAGGAAAGGCACCCCCAACTCCTTTCATACCCCTACCCCCTGCACCTGGTATAGATAGATGTTCCTAAGTATTGATTAAACTTTTTAAATAAAAAAATAATGATATTCAGAGGTGCTTATCCACTATTTGGTACATAGAAAGCACTCGATAAATTTTATTTGAACTGGAGTAAACAATATTAGGCATCATAAAGTTTAATATGAATGTTCTCCATGTGGGATCCTAGCAAGAGAGAAAATCACAGCGTAGCACTAAGGATA
This sequence comes from Mustela nigripes, assembly GCF_022355385.1. Lineage (NCBI taxonomy): Eukaryota > Metazoa > Chordata > Mammalia > Carnivora > Mustelidae > Mustela > Mustela nigripes. The sequence goes on from NC_081560.1 coordinate 104,323,162, forward strand.
TAGGCTCTGGAATAGATTTTCTGCGTTCAACGTCTAGCTCTTCTGCTTGCCAACCGCTCAGTGTTTGGTAAGTATCTTTTCTAAGTTAGTTTGATAAACTGCAAATGGAAATTATAATAGCATCTGTTTCAAAAGTTACTGAGATGCTTAAATAAGATATTTATAAAGCCCTGAACAGCTTTGGGCACCCAGTTATCATTAATACATTTAGCTGTAATTATTGTTACTGTTCTGTTATACAAAGACTTCTTTACATCAAGAAATCTCCCTTTTACAACACACCCACAAACTGGACCTACAGAGGAGCATTCTCATGGGACAGCTGCATTCTAAATCTCACCTTCTACTTGTATAAAGTAGAAATTATATATATTTAAGGAAGTTGAGATGCCCTTTTTTTGCCCTTCAGAAAAGTCTTTTCCTAAAGCTACAGTTTAGTCCTAAACAAATATACTTTATTGGAGAGAAGTCATCCTAATTAAATTAAATCAAGCAATAAGATATGCCTAAGACAACAATTAAACATCAGATTTTAATTACGACATTTCTAAATATGTATATTCTTAAATAAGGCACATCTTTCAAGAGTGAAAGCAGACACATAATCTTTACCTCAAAGGCAAGGCTCTAAATTTATATAACTTTTTGAGAAGAATGTGTGTTTTTGTATATATATATATATATACACATATATATGTGTATATATATATATTCTATGTGTGTATATATATACACATAGAACTTTGTAAATATAAAATATTAGTATATAAACATACTGATTAATAATTATACTATATATGCATATAACCTTAAATATGTACCTTTCACCAAGCCATTCTAAAGAATTTTCCTTTTAAAAAGGAAAAAGACTCATTCACAACAAGGTTCATCTCCACATATTTGTAGCATTATCAAATTGGTAGTAACTTCAGTGTCCAAAAATAGAATAATAAATAACTAACAATATGAATGCAAGACTGAACGCTCAAGAGCCATTAAAATGACATTCGCAAAGTTATTTGACAATGCAGGCAAGTCAATAACTCAGGATACAGGGGTGCCTGGGACTCACCAAGATCTCATGGGTTGTGACACTGAGCCCAATGCTCAGCGTTGAGTCTGCTTGAGATTGTCTCCCTCTGCCCCTCCCCCTACTCAACTGCATCCTCTCTCTCTAAAAAAAAATCCATAAATCTTGAAAAGAAATTCAAGATACCTATCTGTATGAATAAGATAATCCCAAATACAAAAAAAAAAAAAAAAAGATGGTAGGAAACACACCTCACTTGTTTCGGTAGGTAGGCTTCTAGAACCACAGCGTTCCTATGGTAGGCCAAATCCTTTCTCTGCCTAGAGTCGCTAAGTACCTCATCAGAGCATTCAGAACCAGCCAAAAAGTTTCTGTCGCATGGAGAGTGACACTGTTTGTCAAGAAGCAAAATGTGAAGAGCTGAGCTCTAACATGAACAGGATGACTAATTTGGAAGAAGCCATGGAAGGATTTCTTGCTGAGCCTCGGCACTGCTATGAGACACGAAAGCACAACTGGATATTCTTGGTGGAATGGTCGATATTGGTCAGGAAGTACAAGTGGGTGATGCGATACGAAGGCAGTGGCCCTTGGGACTTACATAATGCAAAGCACTTCCAAGAGAGGGAGCGTCCAGTGGGTTACAGTCTGCTGCTGAAGATGAGGAAGGATGCTTGGCGTATAGTTCCCCAAATCCTGCAGCTTTTCTAGCCCCTGAGACTAGAGAGCCAACCACTGTGACTGGGAAACGCAGAAGTGAACTCGTATCTCTTGGACAGGCTAAAGAATAACTTCCAGGGGACATTGATAATAGATTTCTTCCTAAAGAAATCATGACATCTTTGTATAAAGCATTGAAAATGCACTTGGAGAAGGCAAAAAAGCAATCTCGAAGGTCACGAAATCCTTGCATAGAGAAAAAGTTACTGCCTTAGCTAACAGCGCACAAGGAGTCACTAACAAGAACATGATACCGTTCTTACGAATATATTATTCAGTATCTGACAGCCCACAGGGGCCTCACCTGTTTCTCCAAACACAATAAACATAGTCTGTGCAGCCTTTCAATCACACACACTGCTCTGTCTCGAGAGCCTTGCTTAAGTACCTCATTCATCTTTCACCTGCCACACAAGTGTTGTGCCTTGTTTATGTATCAGCCTTGGTTTTCTTAGTGCACAGCCCTTTGGCTATAAGCACTTACCCTTCCCTTGATAATCCAGCTTGTTCCTGGCATAGAGATGCCTGCCCCAGTGGCACCTGCTTACTCAGTTACAGCGTGTGCCTTCGGGGTGGAGGGGAGACACCCCCATTGCTGACGCCCTCCAAGATCAAACCCCAGTGACTCAGCTGCTTGATTACCGCACTGGTGTTACGCTTCCCCTTGTCCTTCACCTTGCCTCACATGTCATCTCTCTCTGTGAGTTACTATCTCGGAATAGAAGATAAAACATCTTCAGTGTATTTAGGGACATTTGAGAGTTAAGTGCCTTGAGCATACAGATTAGTATATATTAGCTTGTAACTGCAACATTTAAGGAATGTTTACTGTGTGTCAAGCATTTTCTATGGATGATTTCCTTTCATGGTTGATTAGCCCCATTTTACAAACAAAGAAACTGAGGCACAGAGTCAATGTAATTTGCCAAGGTCGCCCCACTAGTTTAAATGGCAGGGCTGGGGGGCCTGGGTGGCTCAGTGGGTTAAAGCCTCTGCCTTCGTCTCAGGGTCCTGGGATCGAGCCCCGCATTGGGCTCTCTGCTCAGCGGGGAGCCTACATCCCCCCCCCTCTCTCTGCCTGCCTCTCTGCCTACTTGTGAGCTCTGTCTGTCAAATAAATAAATAAAGTCTTTAAAAATAAATAAATAAATAAATAAATAAATAAATAAATGGCAGAGCTGGAGGGTGCCAAAGCAACCGCCATTCTTAACTGCCTTCCTGATTACAAACTTAGCAATCATTCCTTTTTTTTACATTTATTTATTTATTTGAGAGAAAGAGAGTGCCAGCTGCACTGAGCATAGAGACCGAAGGCAAGCTGCATCTCACCACCCTGAGATCATGAGCCAAAACCAAGAGTTGGACCCTTAACTGAGTCATAAAGTTAGCTATTATTCTTCATGAAATATTGCTTTTGGTAAAGTCCCACATTCTCTTTACTCCCTCTTGTGGGTTCCTTGTCTTAAAGAAAGAAAGAAATATATATATATATATATATATATATATATATATATATCCTCCTGAATCAAGGTTGTTCAAGGATTTAAAGCAGGAGAAATCAGGCAATATTCAATTTCTACATAGAAAAGAGTTTGGGACTGGAGACAATTCTAGGAACTAGACTTGGATCAAGTCTGCTGAGAATTTATGGGAGGCATAAACAATTAATATAGGATTAAAAAGATCATCTCTAAGCATGTGAGCATGTGAGCCGAACACAAGAACAGAAAGTTCTAGTGAATTCCAGTAGTTAAAGGAGAGCGATAAGAAAGAAAAAAACAAAATGGGAAGGCTTAGAAAGGCTTGTTGGGAAGAGAGCAGAGATCTCTACCTCCCAGCAGCCTTTATGACCCTCAGTGTCCACCTGCTTTAGCACCCCGAGGTCCCTTCTATGGCAGCTCAGTAGATGTTTAAAAGGATTTTCCTTTTGCTTTTTTCAAACCTTAAATAAAAATAAGTTTGTTAAAGTTTTATCTGCTTCCATTTTTTTTAGATAAAGGATATAGGGTTGATTCCAATAGAGACTTGGCTCTTGTGCATATGACATAAACACACGTATATGCTGTATGTATAAATGTGTATATACATTTCTGTAGAACATATCGTGTATGCAATAAGTGCATATATTACACATATAATACATATTCAGTGCCCTTGAACCGACTTTAGAGGAGAGGTCAGTCAACCACTGGCTGCACTTGGACCTGGGGTTCCAGGCCACCGGGATCTCTCAAATAGGAGAGAACAGTGAACAGCTATGCTGGCCAGACACAGCGAGGGTCAGAGGTGGCAACATTGAGCTCCAGTATCCTCACACTTGCTGGTGCCCCCAGGTGAAGAAATCCCCCTTTTGTTTCGTGTTCTCAGATTAAGAAAACGAAGCAGTTAATCAGGAGTTGGTTCTTGGCTTCAGTGTAGAGTTCAGTCAAACGCTTCAGCGAGCTCACAGCAGACCCTGGCCCTTGGCATAAATATCTTTCCACTTCTGTTTGTGTCTGGTCTTTTTCTTATATTAACTTTATTGTTCTGTTTCAAAGTGCCTAGAATCCTGTTAGGAAGTCGACAGGAAATATATAAATGTGGATGCATTTGTGGACGCAGCAGCAGCTGCCAAGTGTTTCTCAAGCGGCAGGCACTGGGAATGGGAGGGACTAAGATCGCCTCTCGCGACCACACCAACAGGCAACACGGATGGACAACCACAGTGGGTAGTAGGTGAAGGGCTCCGCATCCTCAATATGGGTCTGAATTAACGGGATGTTGTCTGTAAGTATGTGTCCTATATGTCTATGTGTCCTAGAAAGTCATAGTTTTTAATGGCCAAGAAGTTCCTCTTAAAAACCAAATCAGTCAGATGGAGCACCCGGGTGGCTCAGCTGGTGACGTGCCTGCCTTCAGCTCAGCTCATGATCCCAGGGTCCTGTGATCAAGTCCAGCATCCATCTCCTCGCTCAATGGGGAGTCTGCTTCTCCCTCTGACTGCTGCTTCCCCTGCTTGAGCACTCTCTCTCTCTCTCTCTCTCTGACAAATAAATAAATTAAAATTTTAAAACAAAAACAAAACAAAACAAAAAAATTAGGCAGAGGTTTCCTGTGGTTTTATGATTTAACTGGAAGTCAGAATCTGAAGTAGGAGTCCATTACTGGGAATGAGGATCAGAAACTGCTCCTGTTAAATCAAAATAACTCCCATTCATTCAGAGAACCATAACTTTGGGGAAACGGGACATCCCTTGTCCAATGAGCACTCAAGGTATCTGTGCTTTTATTATCTTTCTGCAAATAGAACCAAAAGCAAAAGAAAAAGCAACAGCTCCTATGGCTACATCTGCTGAGAAAGGGAGAGACAGCATCCAGCCCACCTACCTCCCACTAAATTTGGAGACCTTGTATCCAGTGCTAGGTGAGCGTCTGAGGTCCAGTCTCATAGCAATACAGCCATGCACTTAGGAAGTGGCAGGACCTCCAGTTTCCCCCCTCATTCTGCAGAAGCATTTTCTTATTTCAGTTATCTAGAAGTTCCACTATCCCTCTGAGAATCTCATAGAAAACTCTGCCAGTTTGCTTTCTGTATTTGGACCCCAAGCTAGCTGATCTTGGAAGCAAATCACTTACACAGCACTATTGGTAGATTGGTGTCAGATGGCAAACATTACTTGAAAGTACAGATGTTGTTTATGATGTATACAGCTTATAAATAACTTTATCAGATTGAAGGATATTGTCCTGATGTGCCACATGGACATTTTACTGACCAAAAAACGAGTTTTGTTGTCTGGGGGGGGGGGGTTGGGGTGGAGATACTTCACTTCAAAGGGGCACATTAAAAAGATGTGCTAGGAAAAGCCAAATAGAACAGAGTAATTGAGCTTGGGGAACAACTGTATATGTATTGAACAGTATATGGAAACGTATTTTACTCCTTCAGACATTCAAGAGTTATTTACTGATTGCTTCTGTTTTCAAACTAAAAGAAAATCTCTTTTACACATGTGGGATGTTTAACAATTTATCAGCTATGTCTTCTGGACATGTCCCTGCAGGGGCTTTACCAACCCATAGTTCCAAGTAATGAGCTTCTAAACTACTGATTTATTTATATATGCCACGTATCCTTCTAAGAAGTCTAAACCCTGAAGAGCAAAACTTACAGAAGATAATATGTGGCTACACTTCTTCAAAAACTACCTCATGGCAGGGGCGGGGGAGTGCACTCAGGTGGTTCAGTCAGTTAACAGTCCGACTCTCCATTTTGGCTCAGGTCATGACCTCAGTGTCTTGAGATCAAACCCAGTGCTGGGCTCTACACTCAGCGGGGAGTCTGCTGGAGACTCTCCCTCTCCCTCCCCCTCTGCTTCTCCCCCCACTCTGACTGGCTCTACCTCTCTCTCCCTTTCTCTTTCTCAAATAAATGAATAAATGAATAAATAAATAAATAAGATCTTTACAAGAAACAAAAAATTACGTTTCAGCAAGATTTACATTATGTTACATTCTGCAAGACTTACATGGGAATTATTCATCTATGATATTCCTATGTTGTTATTGTTTTTTCTCTTTATTTCTATGTTGTTGTTGCTTTTTTTTTTCTCTTTTCAAATCTCAGGCTATACTCAAATATGGAGGCTCAACAGACTAGATTTTGCTTAAATGCATTGTCTTCCATATGAGGTAAACTAGTTACTATATTATCTGTCTGAATGGATCCAATCAAATTAATGTAGACTTCCAGGTGTGAGCTTTTTTGGACCAAAAAGCCAAGCATCTTCCAGAACGTCTGCTTTTCTGTACCTTTGTTGGCATGATGGGCCACGGATGAGCAACACTTCTGCAACGTGTACAAGACTATGGAAATGTACACTACTTTGGTTTTACAGTTTCTTTCCTCTCTGAGCAAGGAAACTTCAGGATGTGGACTTTCTAGATTAAATTACCTGTTTAACCAGTTTCCCAAACTATAGATGAGAAGTGTAAACCTCGCAAAGATGTGTGATCCATCTCAGGTTGCCCAGGGGAGGCTTTTGCAAAACTAGAAAGATCTGGGGTAGTCCTGTTTCACTTTGTGTCTTGAGTGTCAACCTAATGACCGTTGGTTTAAGTAAGGCTAACACCAAAACCCCTTAGAAACAGACACTAGCTGTCCGTCTGTGCTCATCTGCCCGGAGTCTTCCACATTCCACTCCGACTATTCTTGAATCCACACTCAGGAGTTCTGGAAGGTTCAACATGGTATGGAGATTTGCGTTTGATTTTTCCTTAACTTCTATTCATCTCATTCACCGGATCAAGGAATCAGTGAATACAACAGTAAGTCTTGCCCAGGACCCCCTGCCTGACAGTTTGGGAAACACAGAGAGTGAGTCACCGAGTCACAGAGTCACAAGAGGGACATTCTGTACACAGTTTTATCTCCTCAAGGGCTACCTCCTAGAACAGAGCCCTCATCGAGGCGTAGGTACAAAATAAAGGGTTAGCCCCTGAATCTGACTTAATTTCGTCCTGAAGCTAATTCCTCGTAAGGAGAAACATTGGCCTTGGCAGGAGAATTGAGCATAGTCTGTGTTCCAGGCTCATCAGCTGCACACAAGGGGTGAAAATTCCATGCATGGGTTTCTGGGGAAGAGAGCACTCTCTGGCCTTCAGCAAACCACCCAGCCCAGGATCCCAGAGCATCTGTACTCCAACCAAACAGATCCAGAGAGCAGCCCTTCCAATCCCTCCCCTGGAAGTCCTCTTTGGAGAGGACCACAAGCATCTTCAGAAAATGAAGATTCGCCAGACATCCTTGAGGGTCACTGTATCTAGAGCAGATAAACAGTGCGGTTTGGGAATGTTCATTCCATCTTCTTGCCTGTGCTGATGCCAAAACAACCAGTGGAAAAGCGAAAAATTCATTTTCATGCTACTGGTTTGACTGCTTTTTGGAATTGACTATATTTGGTCTAAAACTGACTGTTTTCTCATGGAACGAGCCAACATTCCCAAGGAGCATTTAAATGAGCTATATCGTCACAGCATGGGAATGGCTGAGCACTGCACCAAGGTCTATTTTCACTTGATTATATGTGTATTTATTATACAAAAATAGAGCAAAACGATGACTCTGCCAAGAGACTCTCCTACATTGTAGTATAAGAGCGAGCTAGGATTTCTTTAAATTGAAGATCTGCATGCTTGTTTTGTTTCCACAGCTGTCAAGCCTTTTTTTTTTTTTTATGTTAAAAATTTCCCCCCAATCGGTTGCTATTCATTGTGCTTATTATTTAGGAGAATTTACTGGTAGCAAAGTGTGCCTGTTGGTAACGGTGGCAAGAGGCAGTTCTCTACTCTGTCAATCTGTGGTGGATGAAACTGTTCAGAGAAAATAAAAACCGACTGGGAAAACAGCCCCAAACATGACCAGCTTGCCTCCTATTTCAACAGATAGGTTTTCTTTACTGTCACAGCCTTCTGTAAGACCTGCTCTCATCCAGGACCAGAATATAGATGTGACGCGAAGAGCCCTCACGGAAGGGCAGCCTTGAAGTGCTTCCAACTCCAGAAGGAAGTCTCGTTGGGAATCCTGTTCTGTAATGTAAACCGAGATTTCCAAACCTACCATTTCTCCGCCGACCGTATACGCGTGGAGGAACAGAGACAGGAGAAACTCTATCCCCATTCTAGCAACTAACCACCAGAGGACACCCCTCAGAGGCCAAGAATGTCCAGGTTATAGGAACAGAATGAAGCCACTTAAGAAAATGGTCAATTATGGAATGTTCTGTTCGTAAGTCTGTCTGTTAATTAAGAAGTGGACTGAAATTACTAACGGATTTCATAATGGCCACCAACCAGCTGCCAGTTGGCTGTAGCTTGGTGACAGATGGTAGTGACTGATGTGGACTAGATCTGACCCAGAGATAGTCCATCATTTATTAAATTGCAGGCCCAAATAAAATTCCACGCATTGCAACATTTCACCCTCCTGTCTCCCTGGGAGACACGCTGATCACATTCCTGATATGCCACCCCCCTTGCAGACAGCAAACTATCCGAAGGCCTTAAATACAACACACAGTGAAGAAAGCCCACAGTATCTCTTAGGGGATGAAAAACAAAAAGAAACCAGAAGGAGGGCCACTTGAGTGCAGGACAGCATACATGGGAGCTCCATTCCTGCTCATCCAGTTCTGTTCCCTCCCCGCCCTGTGATCTGCCCCCCGTCTATTCAAAATCCAGGGGTGCTCGCTCACACCGCAACTGACAGGTCCTGACTGTCTGGGCTCTGCTTTCATCCATCAGCACGTCCTCGGAGGGAAGCGAGCTGCCACAGACCGGCTCCAGAGCCTGGCTGCTTGGGGCTTTTGCATAAACAAGTCACTGAAGTGGGCAAATCAAAAGCCCCAATTACTGTCACCAGACTCACTGTTGGAGTATTTGGGAAAATTAACCTTAGCTGCATTTTTGAGAGATAAGGCTCATAAAGACCAGGGGAGGGAAAAATCCCACTGTTATCACCGCAGGTACAACCTAGAGAGACATTTGATAGAGGAAATACAGCTCTGTCTTAAAATCTTTTATGTAACGTGGTAGAGTTTCCTTCGTGTTGTCAGAATGTCATGTAGCTTCCTGCCCCAGGTCAAAGACGATACGTAAAGGTGTGTTTAAATAGGAGATACATGCATCCGAGAAGAAAAACAGGACAGAGAGAGGTGGTGTTTGGTCATAGGAAGGTTATTATGTTACCTATTTCAAAGAGGCAGAGTACTGTTCTTGACAGAGTTCATATTTAAACGTTACACTAATCTTTTTTTATTTTGTTAAAAAAAACAACTTCTTGTTTGAGCTGGAAGGAGTCTGGGTAATACTATAGCCTTCTCACATATGGCCCACTGGAAGGCCCCAAACAGTAGAGAGGCCCTTAGGGATTTGCAGAGAAGCCCACAGAGTCTATGGATAAAATTTCTTTGTCATCTCATGCTTATCTTAAAGCCGTATTTAGATTTTGCATTTGACTCCATGACATACTTATTTTTCTGTAAATTAAAAAATGATGCTTGGGCACCTGGGTGGCTCAGTCAGTTAAGCATCTGCCTTCGGATCAGGTCATGATCCCAGGGTCCTGGGATTGAGTCCCACGTCAGGCTCTCTGCTGAGCAGGAAGCCTGATTGTCCTTCTCCCTCTGCCCCTTCCCTTTGCTCATCCTGTCTCTCTCTCTTTCAAAATAAATAAATAAAATTTGAAAAATATAAAAGAAATGGTGCTTACTGTTGCTCCATTATAGACAAGGAATGTTGCAAGAGGGTGTGCCGTGTTTTATCCTGGGGCTTTATGAATTCCTGCCAGAGCACCCTGCACCTCTGGTGATCACTATGGCCAAACTGGCAAATACAGATCTCACCCAAATTGCTCTATTGATGGATCAGAATACTGAAGCCCAGAGAGTGTGTGACTTCACCAAGTCCCATGACTCTAACATCACGTGAGATTAGGGGACTCACCCAAGGTCATGGGCAACAGGAGAGAGACTGGAATTTAAGTGTCTGATGGTCCCACGGAGTCACGTGTGCTGGGTACTGACCTGGACGCAGTTCCTGAGCCTGCGTGTCCTCGTGCTGGTTCTCCACACCTTTCTTTTTCATCCGGCTTTGCGCCTCCGGCCTCAATGAGCCCACCAGGCTCTCTTATTCACCCAAATCTCCCTCCATGTTCACCCAGTTCTCAACCTCATTCTGCTCTTGAATGTTCATGGGCTGTGGTAACTCCCTGCCTGACCCAGTTCTGGTCGGCCTGAGCTGGTCCAGGGGGCGGGCTACAATGTGTATGTTGCCAAGGGGACCCAAGGGGGAAAAGCAAGTGGAACCAAAAGCTTCTGAGGGAGATGAGACTCGAGACTGAAGAAACTGATCTAGTGCAAACCCCAGACACCTCGAGTAGCGAGAAAGTTAAATGAGAAGGAGGAAGAGGAGAAAAAGAAAGAGAAGAGGAAGAGGAAAAAGAAGAAGATGAAGATGAAGAAGAAGGGCTCGGAGGAGGACAGGATGAGGCTCACAGCTGGGAACGGAACAGGAAATGGATCCGATACGGAGGACCAAAGTACAGGCGAGAGAAAGAGGGACCAGATCATTTCCGAGAGAAGAGCACGAGAGAAGGCCCATGGCCAGAAGGCTGGCTAATCCGATGACCTAAAGGAAGTGCTGCCTGGAGCAGGGGAGAGTGGGAAGCAGTCACAGGGAAAGATGAGGTACGGAAGCTGGCCAGCGCCAGATCACACGTGAGCTGTGCTGGGGGCTAGGACTTGATCGTAAGGACAACGGAGAGATGCTGGAAAGCTTAAGCGTGCAATGACTCAATGAAATTCCCCCTCTAGGAATGTTGCTCAGGAAGTCTCCACATAAGTCTCCATAACTGAAGGAGCTGTATTCAATCGCCTCTTCCAAGTGGCCTCCTTTCCTATCTGTGGGTTTTTAGAAAATTTTATATTATGTAGTCTTTGGGAAGAAAGACTATAAATAAATATTTTTGCAGTCTCTAATATTATAAGAATTTGTTCCCAGAGTTTGTGGCAATAGTGTGGACACTGGCTCGGACACAAGTATGTGGAATTCATTTCAATAAGTATTATTTAAAATACTCAAAGTTCCTTCACTGAAAAAAAAAAATGCCACTGCAGAATCACTTTAAAATGTTTACGTATATACCTAAATCTCCAGGCCGCCGATGGCAATTTTAAATAGAAAGCCAAAGGCTGTTTCTCTTCCTTTTTATTGGACTATTATTAACCAGTCATAAAGCCTAGCAGTTCATTTATCAGAGAAAAAAATGTATGAATGTTTGACGGATGAAGTCTAGAGCCATAATGTTATGACTTTATTTGAATTACATTATATGGACAAAGTATGCCACTCCATCCGCCTCAAATTACTGCCCTGTTACCTAGGGTAACAGTCAGATATTTTCCTCGTTACTTAATAATACCAGATCTCAAATAAGTATCACAACATGAAAAACAGATGTTAAAATGTGACAGTCAAGGTCGGGTTACACTGAATACTTGTTAATTTTTAAGCGCCTGGTTACTTCTCAAGAATCGTTTCTAAAATTTTTGACAAGGTTTTGTTGAATTTCGTTGGAGGGGTTAGCGTCTTAAGACACACATGAGACACAAATAGGAACTTGACTTGTTATTAATCAAAGTAGCAATAAAACAGGGAGAAACTAGTTTTTATACAAAATGCTCATTACCTGGCACGAAATACGATTTTACACAAACGACTAAAGTCAAGGGCCCAGTTTATATTCTTTCTCAATGATTTTCATTTGTATTCTCCCCTTTGTGCATCCAATAGTCTTTTTACATCTATTAAAGGCAGATTTTCATTTCAAATAGCAAATAACTTTTTATTATTGTGCTAGTATAGATTATATTTTAAAAAATAGATGAATAAAACAAAAAAATAAAATAAAAGTTTGTTATGGTACCTCCCTCCACAGTCACTTCTCATATAAATTTAGTTCCAAGGGTGCCTGGGTGGCTCAGTGGGTTAAAGTCCCTGTCTTCGGCTCAGGTCATGATCCCAGGGTCTTGGGATCGAGTCCCGCATTAGGCTCTCTGCTTAGCAAGGAGCCTGCTTCCTCCTCTCTCTCTGCCTGCCTCTCTGCCTACTTGCAATCTCTGTCTGTCAAATAAAAAATAAAAAATCTTAAAAATTTTTTTAAAAAATTTAAAAAGTAAAAATTAAAAATAAATTAGTTCCAGGTTTTTTCTCTGTATATTCATATACATAATATATATTACATCTATAGATGTTTTCTTAGAGAAACAGTCAAAACATGCAGTGAAGATCTTTTCATTTTTCAATCTTCACTTTTTTCATTCAATTAAGCATCATTTTTAAATTAAATTTTAAATTAAATATTCAATTAAGCATCATTTTTAAATACGACAGAAGACAGTGCCCTTGATATGGGATATGCTATAATGTGTTGCAGAAACTAATCACTGATTTCTGAACATTTAAGTGATTCAATGTCTTGGTTTTATAAATGTTATGGCAGTGAAAAAATATGTAGTTTAATCTTTCTACACATTCTTGATGATTTCCTCAGCACAAATTCCAAGAAGTAAAATTCATGGGTCAAAAGGATGTGTGTTTCAAAAATCTTGGTACATAACTGCTAAATTACATCCAGAAAGATTTTACTAAGTTATATTCCCATTGGAGGTGAGCAGATGACGTATTTCTGTCATTTTTTTCCTAGTTTGCTACCATACTTCCTTGATCCCAAGAAGCACATTTCCCCCACATTTTAACATCCTTAAAATCAATTCATGCTTCCCAGTTGACAGCATATCATATTTTAACTGGTGGTTTGTTATTTTTCCCATTCTCAGTGACATTGTTAATAAAGTGATGTATCATATAATCAATGTCTTACATGCCATAAAATATGGTATTTGCCTTTATATTATGTTTATAGACACACAGGATTTTAGTTTGTTTGTTTGTTTGTTTTTTAAGATTTTATTTACTTATTTGACAGAGAGAGAGATCATAAGCAGGCAGGGAGGCAGAGAGAGGAGGAAGCAGGCTCTCCGCAGAGCACAGAGCCCAATGCGGGGCTTGATGCCATGACGCTGGGATCATGACCTGAGCCGAAGGCAGCGGCTTTAACCCACTGAGCCACCCAGGAGTCCCAGGATTTTAGTTTTTAGATAGTCAAATGGTTTCCTCATTAGTTGTCATGTTCATGATTTCTCTAATTTTATGAAAAAAAATTCACCTATGTTTTCTCCTGTATTATACTTTATGCTTAATTCTTTAATAAACTTGAAAATTACTTTTTCACAAATGAATACACCAATTTCCCTAATACTCATTGACCAATTCTTTTTGCTCGTATATCATGTTTAATCTGAGTAAACATTAGTAACCCCGGTTAAATAATTGGGTCCACAGAACAAGCATTTAATAGATTTCCATTGATGGATGAATTCAATTTGTGGGAACAATTTGTAGACTTTGGTTTAAGTTAAGGTTTCGGTGTCACCGTTCTGCCCTTCTGAAGGGATTCTAGATTTAGGGGTGAAAGGCCATTCTGGTTTCCTGACACATCCCTGTTTCAGCCACACAACACACAAGAGGACCCACCAAACTGAAAACCAGTGTTTTCCATTGCCGGTGACCATCGTTCTGGCCTGCTGGAAGCAGGGAGGCAGGGTGACGAAGGAGGCAGGCTGGAGAGCCTCTGCTTTCAGTTCTCAACCAGACTCCACAGGAATTTAGTGAAAGCCCACCGGGGCTCCAGTCAGGAACACCTCCCCCACCCAGCTCAGCCCCTGAGCCCAGAAGCTCATCTTCTACAATGTCCACATCCAGTCAGCGCAGCCAACCCCCACGTGCTGAGCAGCTGCTCTGCGCCTCGTGCCGACGAGATAGGAACAAAAACACGTCTAACCTCAGAGAACCAGCCAGCGGAGGAAAAAGGCAGGTCGATTGCGGGGAAGGGCCATTGAATCCAATCCTCGGATTAGTGTGTCCAGTGGGAGAGCAGTAAGAGAACAAAGAAGGGGACAGTGGTTCGAGAGGAAGGGAGGAGGACAGAAAACCACGTGAAAGAGGTCTCTGAAGAATCCAGGGGATCCAAAGACCGGCGGCCCATCTGGGTGAGGAAATGGCAAGCAGATCTGTGGGCTTGGGCACCAAAATGGCCGTGAGTGTGTCCAGTGACAGGTGTGGGGGGACTGAACAATAGTCTGGTAGGGACCGCGTAAGGAGGTGGAATTAGCAATTAACAACTGGTGGACCCTGGAGAGGTAGAGACAGGACATCGGGGCAGATGGCTCATTCAGTAGCTTGTACGTTTGGTAACATGCCTATGCCCAGCCTCGAGATAGCAAACACAGGACACGGGACAGAGGGAAAGTCCGTTCACGTGAGTAGAGTGTGAGCTGCTGCCAGTGGGCAAAGCCTAGTGCATACGACAGCGCACAGCTGAACACTTACGAGTCTGGAGCTCACTGGAGACTCAGTCACATCCAACTGCCAGTCACCCTCGTTCGTTTGCTTTCCTGCGTGAGAGCACGCTCGCTGGGAAAGGACAGTGGGGCTCTTTCACTTGTTAGACTTGTGGGAACTAAGGAGAGTTTATGTGGGAGCATGCCATAGAGTGACCTTCCTTTCATCGTGCAAAGACACAGGACGCGGGGATGCCAGGAAATGGGAGAAGGGGCTTCAAGAAGTGCAAACGTTGTTTGCGATTCACAGATGAGGTCACAGTGGCAAGAGTGCCCCACCCCACCGCCATCAACACCTCTGTTGTGTTTGCTGCACAAGAATGATACTCAAGGATGACCTGTCTGTGCTAGGTTGGTCTGTTTTCAAAACAAACAAACAGAAAAAGGAATTTATTTTTAAAATACTTCCCCAGTAGAATCAAAAGGGTGATCTTCCCCGTCCAAGTCATACCCTTGAAATTCTTCTTAACCCCTGGCAGGTGGAAGGAGACATCTTCACAGCTCACTTGGTGCACAGACCTGTGACTCACATTCCGATTTCTGGGATGGGGTGAAACACCAGCGTGAATTAGATTTGTCTCCCGCTAAACCAGGGTCAGAAATAACACTAGCCGGGACGGGAGTGCAGGCGGCTAAACTGCCTTCCTGAAAGGAGGAAAAGATCAGTGGTGGCTGTGCGAGTATTAAGTCTTTCAGACACACAGTATTTTTATGCACTGTCCGGTGTTGTCTGACTTGTAAAAATTCAAAGAGTTTCCCACCTCCTCCAGAGTGTTACCAACGGCTTTAAACATGCCCAGAGTTAAATTTGCTTCTGAGAACAAGTGTTTTTTTTAATGTGACTTAATTGATAACAGCCCATGTGAACCATATTATTTAAGACCTATGCATTACTAAATAGTTTCATTAAATAATGGAGAAGAACTTTAAAAAGAAAAACAAAGAAACGCCACACAAGCACATGGTTTTCATTTCGGCAATAAGGGCTGGAGAGAGCCTCTGCTCCGAGGTCGACTTCATGGCTTCAGGCAAAACTGGGAAATTAAGTAGAAAACTCCAGCAAAACCGTAGCTCTAGGTTTTAGAGACACTGAACTCAGTATATGACAAATCTCAGGGAATCTTTAGACTTTTTTGGAGGGGTGGAGGAGGGAGTAGTTGTGTTTCTTTTGTTTTCTGTTTTGTTTTCAATAATTAAGTTTAGCTAAATAGTATCACCGTGGAAAGTGACACGAAGTTTAGAATATCTCTTAATAACTTGGGATCATTTTCTGTGTGACAAAAGCAAGGTAGATACCAAACGATATCCCCTGATGTGGTCACCGTGCCTCCTTTCAAAGAGGGAAGAGAATATGAGGGAAGGTATAAAACAAGGTGTCCTGGGCAGGGGGTGGGGGCAAGGGTTGGAGAAGGCGGGGCTGGGGTCTGAAAGAACAATCCACACAATTCCACACACAACGGATACTTCCCAGACAAATACTCTGAGGGACCCCTGCTCGATGCCCACGTCCGGAGGAAGAGTTAGAAGCGCTACAGGATATTAAAGTAGAACCATCGCTACCTCTGTTTCGGTTAAACACAAAAGGCCCAAAGGTTAAACACAAAATAACAGGTGGCTGTGGGTCTAGACCACCTTTGTAGGACTTACAAGAAATGGAGAAAATTGGTTCGTAACCCTTCACTCCATCTCCACCTCGTGCATGTGAAAATGTCAGAGCATGGAAGCATGGATCAGAGTAACAGCCTCTGGCCATGTAAACCCCCACCCCCGGCCCCGCCATGGCTTAATAAGAGCAGCTTGAGGAAGACAGTTAAGAAAGTATGGGAGGGGGTGCTTGGATGGCTCAGTCAGTTCAGTGTCTGCCTTCAGCTCAGGTTGTGATCCAGGGATCGAGCCCTGCATCAGGCTCCCTGCTCAGCAGAGACACTGCTTCTCTCTCTGCCTCTCCCCCATCATGTGCCCATTCTCTCTATTGCTCTCTGTCAAATAAATAACCAAAATCTTAGGAAGGAAGGAAGGAAAGAGAAACACAGAGAGGGAGGGAGGGAGGGTGGGGAAGGAGCCAGAGGTTTATCCCACCAGCAGGGTGGGAATTGGGGGCTGAGGAGCATGGGTAGGGGAGGGGGGCAAGTGAGAAAGCAGAAAGGAAGCCTACTATGTACCCCTCCTCTGCCCCCCATTGCAGACTTCTTTTTTTTAAGATTTAGTTTATTTATTTAAAAGAGAGAGGTAGCGAAAGAGAGCATGAGCAGGGGCAGAAGGAGAAGCAGACTCCCCACTGAGCAGAGAGCCTGATGTGGGATTCCATCCCAGGACCCTGAGATCATGACCAGAGCTGAAGGCAGAGGCTTTAATGACGGAGCCCCACAGACGCCGCCCCCGCCCCCACCACTGCAGACTTCTGAATTGAAGCAGGCCTGCTGAGGGGGGCGGGGGAGAATAAGAGTATCATTTTAAAATAAGTTCAGACATTGTATGATCACGCTGGAATGGACATATGAATTACATCTGAGCAGAATCTCGTCATTGAAAGTGATGTGGGTGGGGCGCCTGGGTGGCTCAGTGGGTTAGGGCCTCTGCCTTTGGCTCAGGACATGTTCCCAGAGTCCTGGGATCGAGCCCCGCATCAGGCTCTCTGCTCAGTGGGGAGCCTTCTTCCCCCTCTCTCTCTGCCTGCCTCTCTGCCTACTTGTGATCTCTGTCTGTCAAATAAATAAAATCTTAAAAAAAAAAAAAAGGAAAGAAAGAAAGAGATGTGTGAAAATTCTGTTATCAACTCCCTGCAAAAGTTATAGGATCTTCCCAAGACCTGGCAGCAAGAAAATCCAAAAGTGTAAAACAAATGAAGGATTGTCAGCATCCCCTAAAATCTGCTCTAAGTTTAACTGTAGGGAGAAGTGAGGCTTTTGTATGCCAAGGGCCCCACAAGGGACCCACGTCTTCCACTCAGAGACTCGGTCCTTCTCTGCAGCTGTCAAATACTCAGTGTTGAAACATTTGGTCCAATGTCCTTCTTTGCAAAGATAACCTACAAGTAGTGGTTCTAACAAAGATAAGAAACGAATATACTTGCACTTTCTATGGTCGGTATGTCTTTACAAGTAAGGGTTGCATACTCAAACCAAGTTTTATACGATCTTAAAACCATTTTTCTCCACAGAGGCGATTGATAGTTTCCCTTCTACACCACATTATGCTGTGGGAGGGTAGGTGCAACATCTTACAAGAAATTATGGAAGAAATCAAGTTACTTCTACCATATAATGTGACATATACACTGCTTTCCAGCTTTGCCTAATGAAATGGAATAGACTTTATTTGGCTAGAAAATACAGCTGATCTATTCTTATAAAATCCCTTGAGTTTAAAAGGAGGTAGATTATATTTTTGATCAGATCTCACTAACCTCCTTCTCTGTTACTATGCCTCCTGAAAGTTAGAAGATTGTAATCTGGCCATCAGTATAAAAAATAATTGGAATATTCACGGATTCATTATTGAAAATACCCGTTTACCAACCGAGAAGTTCTAGTCTATGTAGTTGTGATGGACTGAATGTCCATGGATTGAATGTGACCCCCACTCACCCGCCAAAATTCATAGGTTGAAATCCTAACCGCCAATGTGTCGGTATTTGGAGGTGGGGCCTTTGGGATGGAAGTGGGTCTTGAGGGTGGAGCCCTCTTGAATGGATTACTGCCTTTATAAGTCAAGCACAGCTTCCTGTCTCAGCGCCCTCTGCCAGGCGAGGATATAGTGAGAGGAAGGTTCTGCAGACCTGAGGTAGGCTGGGCCTCAGCAAACACCAGGTTGCCCAGCACCTTGACCTTGGACTCCCGCCCTCCAGGACATGAGAAAACCATGTCTGCCGTTTAAGTAGCCCACTTGATGGCATTTCTGTCATTGTGGCCTGAACTGACAGAGACAGCAACGTAAGCGGCAGCAAAGTCAAGGCCAGCTCTTCCTTTATGCCTGGGCCAGGTAGGGTGGGCTCCCTGGGGCGCCGTTGCCTCATTTTCGAGGCAGGCCTCCCTGACAGCACCGCAGTCAGGACTCAGGACGGAACGAGTAAGGACACAAAGCAAGCACGACTTATGTGGCCTGCAGTCCTGTTCCATACATGTCAGGGGATGAGTCACTCCAGGGAAGACAAGGACGGGAGACCAGACATTGCGCTCAGAGAGTTCACACGCTTATGATCTAGTGGGGACACACAGAGACATTTCAGCAGGGATTCAAATGTCCAGATAAAGACACTTCACAGAACAGTGTTGATTCAACAAGTAGGCTCAGAGAGTCAGAGCTTGGATTCCACAGGAGGCCGGGAACCACAGGGGCGATGGGTTTCCAGAGGATGGTGTACGGAGCTTCAGGAGAGGTCTGGGTAGGAAAAAAGGAATCAGTGTGGCTCCATTGGAAGGTCTCACAACAAAATCTTGGTGCAGTTTCTCTTCTAAAGACAGAAACTGAGTCTGGGTTGCCCCGGAAGAGGAAACATATCACCCTCTCGGGGTCACCACAGCGCCCTCCATTAGCGTTTCTTACACACTCTGGCCTTCACTTACCAGCATTCCCTGAATGGCCCTAGTAGGTATTTGGGATTCTAATCTCTGAACTAGAAGTTTCACCAGCTTGGTTAGAGAGCGACCCTAACCTAAGTGAACATCAGCCCACTTGGGCAACCACAAATTATGCCCCACTCCTTTCCTTACCCATTCCACTGGCAAGAACCCTTCTTCTAACATCTCAAGGGTTGCATTCCACACTCTAAGCACAGAAAGATGACAGGCAAACCTGGAGTTTATTTTAGATGGCATCTTTTCAGGTCAAAAACTCTTAAAGGAAATGTTTTCAAATTAAGATCCCGGGGTGGGGGGATCAAATAATAATAAAAACGCCAATGAGCATTCAGGCCGATCTTTCAATAAACTGATGATGATTTGCAACTTGTCCACTCAAATAAAATTACCTAGTTTTAGCACCTTTTTTTTTCCCCTGGACTACTTTTTAATGTTACTAAACGGCGTTTTTTTTGTTTTTGTTCTTTCTTTTTTTTCCTTCGGCATGATTTTAGAAATCTCTCTCAATCTCTCTTATACACACACGCACACACACACACACACACACACATAAACTCTAATCTCTAAAACTATCCCTTTTAAGCAAGATCTAGAAACCTGAGCTTGGAGGAGGAATGGGGTAGAAGAAAACTTCCAAAGACTCTGAGGTAAAACATTGAAGGCCTCACTCCCTCAAGGCCCCTCTACTCATCAGCTCCAGAATAGAGTCTGGGACATATCTACTCTTCAGCTATGAGGTAGATCCTAAGTAATTTGTTCCTAAGACCTGGAGAATAAAAATGCACAGATAGCTTGTTTCCGTGTAAATAAAAGCAAACTGAAAGATATACTTGTAGTCAAGTATTTCTGCCCCACATTCTACAATACTTTCTGGAATGGGAAAGAAGTGGCCCTTCTTATAACAAACATATAGAAAGTATTTTGTAACACTGGGGGAGATGGTAGTTTGGGGAAGGAATGAAAAGCTGAACAGAGGAACAGTATGTAAAATCTATCTCTTAGAAAGTTTGCTGAGTGCAGCATAGCATACTCCCACCCCTTCTTCAAGAGACTTTCAGTAAAGACCTCTATTACTTCCAGTGCTTTTTGGAGTAAGATTTGTGTTTCTTTTATCTGAGAGTGACTTTAAGGGAATCTTTAAAATAATACAATCTTTAAAAAAAAAAAAAAAAAAAAAAAACACCTTTTTAAAGTTGTTCACCTGACCCCTGACTAGCATTAGCACCACCTGGGAACTTGTTAGGATAAATCTTTGGGCCCCGCCCCAGACCTGTGTCAGAAATTCTGAGACTGGAACCCAGCAATATGGATTTCAAGGAGCCCTCCAAGTGAGTCCCATGCTTGCTGAGTTTGAGAACCATCCCTTGTGGCGAATAGTCACTACTGAGAAACCACCTGTGGTGGAGGTTGCTGGTGTCTACCCTTGCAGGCCCCTTGACCATCTAGTGCACCCAACTGTGGGCTGCTTTGAGTAAGACAACTGAGGATTAACTCCCATGGCCTTCTCCACACTCATCCTTGACTGACAGAATAAGGAAAGATGCCTGGGAAGCCACCCCAACGGCTACCCCAGCCTACGGGACCCAATGACTAACTGGAATAAGGTTGTTAAGCTTAGACCCTCTGAAGGGAAGGGCCGCTCTGCCCTGTGAGCCTTGTGCATCTGGCCAAGATTAGACTTGACCTAACACCACATACCTGGGGACTCCTTCTTCTTCCCTATCTCGCTCTCCTCACTCCCGTCCAGGTTTTTCCTAAAGTCTGTTCCCTCATTAAATCAGTGCACCTAAATCCTTTTCACACTTTCTCCTTCCAAGGAACCAGACTATGCCACTGTTAATAGTTGGGACATATCTGCAGAAATGATGGCAAAGCTTTTCTTAGAGCAACGATGGGTTCGGGAATAGTTACTGTTTGGTGAGGAGAAGAGTTCCCAAATATGGGAATGCCCACAGGAGTCTTCTCAAAAGTGTATCTGACTCGACTCTGCATTTCAGGAAGGTGAAAATAAAGGTTGAACACTGTGGGGCTAGACGACGTCTACTGACCATTCAAATTCTGAAATGTATAGGTCATGACAATCCCTAGTAGTGACTACTATACAATATTATTTATGTTCAATTTTATGAAAAGAAAGGACGAGAAGTCCCAAGAGAGGAAGATATTGATGTTCACTAACATAAAACAATTCATTCGACAAATGTTTGTTGAGCTCCTAAGTGCCAGGCCCTGGGGCTTGCATAGTAAACTTTACAAGCAAAGTCTCCATTCTCAGGGAGCTTCCATCCTGACGAGGAAAACAGGCAGTAAAAAGACGAATATGTGTAATCCGATATTCAAGAGTGAGAAATATTATGAAGAAAAGTAAAGTGGAGGGAGGGGTAGAGAGTAATAATGGGGCGGGGGAGGGGAGCTCACTGAGGAGGTGATATTTGAGCACACACTTAACAGCAGTGAGCAAAGTCATGAGAATTTCTAGCATTCTAGACAGAAAAAAATCCAAGTATAAAGACCCTGGGAAAGGGCTTGGTTAGTGAGGGGGCCAGGAGCAGGAGTTGAGTTCAGAAGGTACCGGGGCCCTGCCCGTGTAGGGGCTGGTAGGTCATAGCATGCACAGGACCTGATGGGAAGCCCACAGGGGTTCTGAGCAGGCAGTTGCGTGATTGGATTTATGTTTTAAAAGTCTATCCTTATAGGGCGCCTGGGTGGCTCAGTGGGTTAAGCCGCTGCCTTCGGCTCAGGTCATGATCTCAGTATCCTGGGATCGAGTCCCGCATCGGGATCTCTGCTCAGCAGGGAGCCTGCTTCCCTCTCTCTCTCTCTGCCTGCCTATCTGTCTACTGTGAACTCTCTCTGTCAAATAAATAAATAAAATCTTTAAAAAAAAAAAAAAAGTCTATCCTTATAGAGAAGAGACTGTAGGTGGGGCAAGAGAATCAAAGACCACAGATAAGAGGATCCTGCCACAGAGGAGACAAGAATGAGATGGAACTAATTAAGGCTTTCTGGGAAATCTTGTTTATCTACTCATTGACTTTATATATATATATTTATTTATAAAATATAATATATAATAAATATAAATATTATACATTATATTTATATATAAATATTTAATATATAACATACCTATATATAAATACTATATTTATATATATTATATATTATATATTTTATATATTTTTTTTATTTTTTATTTTATTTCATTTTTTATTATTTTTTTTTAGAGAGAGAGAAAGACAGAGCATGAGCATGTTGGGGAGGGGAGGAAGCTGACTCCCGGCTGACTGAGCAGAGATCCTGACATGGGACTTGATCCCAGGATCCCAAGATCATGACCTGAGCCGAAGGCAGACACCTAACAGACTGAGCCCCTCGGATACCCCCTACTCACTCACTTTAATCCAGTGAGAGCTCCAAGGGCCCTAGGCTATGTGCATACTCTATGCAACTCTCCTTCCCCCTGGACTTTATCACAGCCTGCAGCGGGAAGAAAGGATTTATGAAAGCACTGATTCTCCAACACGCAGACTGCTTTAGGTATAGACATCATCACTGCACAGAGTACCAAGGAAGAGCTTCAATCCTGGATCCCAGCTTTGACACTAGTACTACTATGTTTCGTGAAACAGCTTCCTGCTTCCTGTTGTTTTATATGGTACTATGCAGATCTGGGAAGTTTTACTGAGAACAAGTTCCGCTCTCTAAAGCCACAATGTAAGGAGCATTTTTTTTTCCATTTCATTGTATTCATAGTATATAAATAATGCTGTTAAACAATACCATAAAAGAAGACATTTGATATCATCTATGGTAACAATAAAAAATTTCTACTTCGTTTTTTTCGCTCCCAATAAAATCTATTATTTGCTAAAATTTTATTATAAGTTTTTAAATGCACGGAAAAAAAATTTCAATTACAATTTATAACCCAAGCAAGTTTTATCATAGGAAGCCAATACTGTCAAAAGGAACAAAACTCCACCAGAGCTTACTCTGAAACAATTTTTAAGGCCTCACTCCACAGAGATTTCTAATACCCCTTTTCCAAGTGGAATTCAATTTTCCCATTTGTAAGTTTGCCGATGTTGGTGGCTGCAGCATGTGTGCCTGTGGTCAGGAGGTTTAGGGAAAATGGGAAGAATGAAGGTGCTGGTTTTAAAATTAAGCCTGAATCTTTCACGTGCCTAAAGGATCGTGTCCAAAAGAAATTGCTCTCCTTGGAACCAAAGGTACTAGCTCACTGTTCAAAATACAAAGGGCCAGCAGTTTATGTATACCTTCCCCATGATTTGTTTCCCAGATCTGGCTTTCTACAAGCACTTCCTTCAGGAAAGCACACACTTTTCCTCCCTCGCAGCCCAATTTCCTGTAGGAGCGCCTCTTTCGAAAATGGCAATGACAGCATTCTTGTTTTTTCTGGTGAGTGCAAAACACCTTTCCAAACAAAGTGGGGATGAAGCAGAGAAAGGAGAGGAAAGAAATGTTCTCCTTTCCCCCCAAACTGCCCCTCCTTATTTAAAAAAAATAGTAGCTATTGCTGTATTTTTAGAGTTTACACTGGGACTTCCCATCTATGCCCCTCATTTAAAGGCAGATGTTTCCTTAGTGTTAGATGTGAATTTACGTAACCTGGGTCACTAGAAAAGTTTAGGCCTACCCCAAGCAATTATGGGATACCCAGGGCTGCTGTTGGAGCATGCTAACATAGAAATACTCTTGAGTTTCAAGGTGGCAGTGAGGGTAGGAAATGCTCTACATCAGAGCTATGAGATGACCGCGGTCTTCGTGATAACTCCATTAAGGAACAAGTCTGTTCTTCGGCCCGAAGTGAGGGAGGGTCTTTGGGGTTGTGTCGCCAAGATGAAGAAGCAGTGGGGGGAGGGGGCAGCTGAGTTACACAGCCTTGCTTCCTGGACATGAAATTATCATACAAAAGGCCTGTAGACTCTTGGCAATGCTGTGGTTTCCTCTAGATTAAGACTTAGCAAGGTCCCTAGAGACAGCTCTCCATTGGAGGTAGTCTTGGGATCGAGGCTAGTTGTCCCTACACCAGAGAAGCCTCTAGAAAGAAGCTGAGTGGGCGTTACTGCCAACAGAAGCCACCATCATGAGAATACCACTCATAAAGAATACCACTCATAAAGTGTATACTGATCGCTATACACTGATTTGTGTCTTCCCTAAATTCGTATGTCGGAACCAATCTCCAGCATGATGACATTTGGAGGTGCGGCCTTTGGGAGGTGATTATGTCATGGAAGTGGAGCCCTCATGAATGGGATTCATGCCCTTAGAGAGGAGGCCCAGAGAGTTCCTCTCCCTTTCTGGCCTGAGGACACAGCAACAAGAAGGCAGCCTGTGAACAAGAAGTGGGCTCTCGCCAGACACTGAATCTGTCAGCACCTTGATCTTGGACTTCTGAGCTGCCAGAACCATGAAAAACTAATTTCTGTTGCTTATGAGCCACCTAGTTTATAGTATTTTTTTTTTATCACAGCCTCAACAGACTGAAACAATGGTCATCAACTGTACTCAAATCTTACAATGACCACATTTCCTCAATTTTAAGACTCTATCATACTGACTTTTCAAGAGGGACTAAGAAATACCATCGTGATTGAAGGCACACACACACAAGCCCTTTCTAGGCTGTGCATTTATATATATTACCTCATTTAACTCTCATAAAAATCATAGCCCTCTGAGATAGATATAATCGTCCTCATTTTTTAGATGAGGAGACTAAAGCTGAAGACAAAGTAAGAAAATTTAGAAAAGTGATTGGACCTAGAGTTTTGTAACTCTGATCCCGCACGAAAGGCCCTCTGAGTTTTTGAGATGTGGTATCCTGGAAGGGAGCCCCCACTGGGTATAGCTTTCCCAATTGTCCAAGTGAGACCCAGGGATAAATTTCCAGGAAAAAAGGCCATAATTTCACACCAACAGTATAATTAAATGGCCCAAGCCCCTGATGTAAGCTCCATTATTTCTGAGGGCATAACAATCAAATCCCACTGCTGCCAAGACCTATTTTTTGAAGGTAATGTGGCCCAGCAGGAAGGAGCAATGGCTCTGAGGCCTGAGGATGTGGGGTTCATGATCACGTACAAGGAACCGAAGAGCAAAATTTCTAATCAGTATCAACACGATGGTTTGTGAAATAAACAGTGCTGGGAAAATTGGAAATCAGAAGATCGTGTCCTTACTTCTCATACATCACGATGAATTCCAGACGAACCAAGAAAGTTAGAAAATGAAAGTGTAAAGATCTTCACGGCAATGGAATAGTGCTGTATCTTGATCACAGTGATCATTACATGCATCTGCATCTGTGATAAAATGGCTTAGAAGGAGGAACACACACATTGCACCACTGAGAGTTTCCTGATTTTGATCATGTACTATAATTATGTAAGACATAACCATTGGGGGGAACTGGGTGAAGGGCACACAAGACTTCTCTACTATTTTTGCCACTTCCTAGTGAACCTATAATCATGTCAAAATAAAAAGTAAAAATAAAATTTAAAAATAATCATAAAAGAGATTGACTGTAGTATGACAGAATAGCTGAACTTGGCATGGCCAAGGAAGAATCCAGTGTTTAAAAAAAAAAAAAAAAAAAAAAAAAAAAAAAAACCTGATCAATTTAACCACCTATAAATGAAAAATTTTCTAATGTTCAAAACTATAAAATTGAAAGGCAGGTAGTCAGATGTTTTCTACATATATGACAAATGGAAGTTTAGTTAATTTAGTGTCATTTATATCCTGGCTAAAATTGTGGACTCTGGTTGAAAGAAGCAGAATCCTTGGATTCAAAGTCATGGCTCTATCACGTGATAGCACATGACTTTGAGAAAGTTACCTTCACTTTACCATCTGTGAGATGGGGATGGTGGCTTCCTCAATGAGCTGGTGGGAGGATTAAAAGAGTTAATAATCAAATAATATCTGGAGCATAGTAACATGTGCTGTACTGGCTTAGTTGTCATTCTTATAATTGTTACTATTTGATACAAAAAAAGGTAAATCCTTCTGTGATGCCAGACTCTCAGCTACTCAGGATCTGGCCAGGATAAACTCATTCTCAATAACTCTGGACAGACTGGCCTAATATGAATATATCCTCACACTGAGTCGGGCTGGGACATTTATCCTGACAGCTGATGATCTGTATTAAGCAACACTTTGTCTTCGTGGTCACCATGAGCCAGAATTCTTTGCTCTCCTCAACACATCTACCTCTGCAGTTATCCATGCCTCCTCCCCCTAATGGTGCTTCAAACCCACTGTAACTGGGTAATGGGATATTCCTGACAGCCCCTTGTGCTGGTATCCGGTGTCATCATCCCCCATGGAATACCTCTGTTAACCCTCACAGCGTCCTTGTTGGGTAGATATGACTCTCTTACTTAGTGAAGAGAGGGTAACACAGAGAAGTCAGTGACTGCCCAGGATCATACAACCAGCAAAAAGTAGCAACAAATCTCAAAACCAGTTCTTCTGAATCAAAAACTTGGATATTTCAAGAGTGGTGGGACCCCCTAGGACCTACATTAGAAGCACCATGTCTAAGCTAAGATTCCCAGTAAGGATCGATGGTGCTTCCCATTTTTCTAGCATGGGCTTTTGGACAACTTTGTTGACTCTTGATGGGCTTTACTTTTTTCTTCCTGATTCTTGTCAGTGTTCCAAATAGGAGTACTTAGCACACAAGTCTCGTCCTGGCAAGTCAACTGCTGCGAAAGGTAGGCCACACTCGATGTAGGAGCACATGTTGCTTTCTGTGTTCTGTAAGATGCTTTAGAGCTCTGTCTCCCTAAACAGATGGGAGCCTCATAGAATACAGGGACCACATGCTGTCATTATCTGTATCCACTCAAAACAACTAGTGTGGTGGACTATAACTTCAGATTGTTGGCATCCTGATCTGGAACAATGCTCAAAAAGGCAGACTTGGTCCAGGTTTCTGTTTGAGAAGCTTTTCTGTATATGACTGACCCCCTGGATTATGAGTCCAGATACCTGAACTATTAGTCACCCTGGCCCCAAGGAAGAGAAAGGGTTTTTGCTCTTTTGCTAGCCCTTGGAGCTAAGAATAGAATTCTCAATAAAATCACTATCCAGTGTGATCTTGGGCAAGTGATTAAACTCTACCGGATCTCTTTCCCCACATTATGAAAGGAATTTATCACTTTTCAGGAAATCTACTCTGCAAAGTTGCACCTCCAATCCTTCCAGTCTCCAAAGGCATTTGAGGATTTGTAGAGAGATAGGGCAAGGTGGGAAAAGGAGAGGGCTCAACACACACATCTAGGCCTGGGCCACAACCAGCACTCATGGAGAAGACAGCCAGACACAGGTATGCATACACATTCATTCTCTCTCCCTCTGTGTCTCCGTCTCTCTCTCTCGATCTGTGCCCCCACCCACACACAATGCATACTTCTCTTATTATAATACTCTGTGTAGATATTACTTCAACATTTTTCCTTGGAATCACAGAAGGAGGGGGCAAGAATGGAAGAATGGCTTCGTTACGCCTACAAAAGAAAAACTGCCTCTAGCCAAAATCTTCTTGCACATCGTGTGGGCTGACTTGAAAGTGGCATGGTTTTTGACTGTAACATGTTCCATGTTTAGCTCTGGTTTATAGGTGAGGGCCCCCCAGAATGAGAAACTAGCCCAGGAAAAGGCATTTCAGTGACCTTTCATGGGGTTGGAAATCACACACGGGGGCCTGCAGCACATTAATAAGAACACCTTGTTCCATAGTTCTCTTGGTCCTGAAAACACAGAGCACTCATGTTGACAGATTCCCACAAAAGAAAGTCACTTTACAGTAGGTCGACCCCGAGGGCAAAGAAGGTTAAATTGAAGTAGACTCAGTGCCTTTAAAATACACATAAATCCAATGGACCAACAGCAAAGGCTCCAGACCCAATGCTGAATACAGGGGGAGGAACAGGCAGACAAATGCCCAAAGCCTGAAAAGCCAAGAAGGTAACTTGCAGCTTCCAGAGGTAATGAATAATGACTTCACGTGGTTTTCTCCACTTTGATGTTTGCACGGAAAAGTCACGTGAAAATGCATGTTCTCCACGCTATTATTTCCCTCATCTGAAACAGTGCCAAGCCGCTTTCGCATTAGGAATAAGTCCACAGAATCAACAGTTAGAAACTGGATTTTAAATTTCTTCTAAGCTCGTTCTACAGCCTGCTTGCCTGTCCAGAGAAATGGTAAAGACACGAGAGAAAGCTGGTCACTGCTAATTCTCTCTCTACCGCCTCCTAGACAATCTGAGGGAGACCAGATTCAGGCTTCTGGTGGTGCCCAGGGTTATTTTGGGAAGCTCGCGCTTGGCTGGGTTTCCATAAAGGGCTGATGACAAAGACAGAGTGAGAATCACATCCTGTGGTCCTGTAACCCAGGCGGGACTCCCACTAATAGGAGTCTCTTACGCATTTCTTGCTCATGGCCTTGACAAGCCTGGGTCAGTGAAGAAGGGACCCAACAGGGACGCAGAGGCACACCAGACACTCCACGCCTGGGTTACAGGACCAAGTTTTTAGAACCTGCCTCCCCTTAAATTCAGGTCTGGCTCCAGGCAGCATCTGAACTCCCCACCTCAGTTTCTTCCACTGAATGGCAGGGGCCAGGCCCCCCTTACCTACAGCACAGAACATAGGGGCGTCTTACCAAGATGGCAGAGCCCGTCACGTTTTCACAATTGCTCTAGACACTCTTCTTAACGGGGAACATGCCCTAGCTACCAAACGCAGCCTGTGGGAGGCAATCAGGTGGAAAGGAGAGCTGAGAGTTTCCTCCCAGCAAGGGCCATGGGGCCTATAGGTATCTATTTCCTTTAAAACATTTCCTTTAAAACATTCTGTCCTTTTCCAGGTAATCCTCTGTCAATGACCATGCCTAGAGCCAACGTACGATCACTGTTTCTCGTGACGTCTGTCTTTTAAAAGAAGGCCAGGGTTGGTCTGAGGAGAAGCCAGCCTGTCCTGCGGAGGCAGCCCGGTGCCCTTGGGCCGCCGGCACTGGTCACAGGCGGCCCACGCCGGCTGGGCCCTGGGGTGCCCGCGGGGTTGATGAGCTCAGCTTTCAGAAGCGGCTGGATCGGCTGGGATGGGGGTGCCCCGCCACACTCACTTCCTAGAGCACAAGTTCAGCCAAAGCCACATTAAAAGATGGTTGCTTCACATTGGCAGAACTTCTCAGGAGGCTCCAAATGAGAGTGTGTGGGAGGGGGAGTGGGCAACCGTGTCATAAAATGACGAAGCCGAGCGAGCGTTTCCTGTCCTCCCATTTAAAATCTCCGATGGGGGTGGCAGGCAGCCTCAGAGGCCCGGGGCTTTCCTGGAGAGACTATAAAAGGAAGGAATGATAAAAGGAGCCAGGGGTTCAGCAGGCTACTACCAGCAGAACCAAAGAGGGGGAGAGAAGGTTCCCTCTCGGCCGACCCTGGCTTGTCAGTGGAGGCTCATTTGCTGCAAGAAGCTTTTCAGAGGGGGTGTGGGGTGTGGGTTTGTTTCTGGGGTCGATCTTTTATCCTCAGTGAGTGGCTGCAGGTCTCAGACCTCGTCTTCTCATGCTCCCACCATACAGAGATTGAAGAAGTTAAAGGGGAGTCTGTTTCGTACATCCCACACTCCTTGTGGTCTCCACCAAAATGTGTTACCTGATGCGTCACCTGGCTGTCTGAATGCTTGCTGCTTGAAATCGGGACAAGAATCGAGTTGGACAGGGGCCACAACTTAGATAGAAAACCACTGACACAGCTACCTAGTGTTCTTTCTCGGGATTGCCCGGGACAAGGGAAAGCCATGAAGCCTTCCCTCTGATGCCTGTCAGTTTTCAGTCTTTCGTGTCATGACCACTTAAATCCTGCAGTGTCAGATCCCGCGCAGGCAGGGCCTGAAAGCCCCACCCCCTGAGAAGAAGACAAGTTCCCCTGAGTGTTTTCAGCAACTGCAGTCCTCAGATGGGACTGGCCACGTGAGAGCAGGCCCACGGAGCTGATGTCTGTGCACAGTGCAGTTTAAAACGTGGCGAGTAAGGCGGTCTCTCGAGAGCTGCCACGCATCTTCTGAGCCCCGGGAATTGTATTTGACTCACGACGTTCAGAATTCTTCACCCACACTCATCAGTGTCATCATCTCCCTTGTCCTTGTTCTACCCTCCTCTAGAAATCCAGAGACACACGCAGCTGCCTACAGCAATCACAGAGTTCCCAATAAAGTGAAGTCCAACGAAAATTAAAAAAGAAGACAAGTTTCAGAAAGTCTCCCAGTGTTCGTGGCTCTGGGGTTCCAATTCTGATCCTGCTAACAATCAAATAATGAAATATACCCTGGATGGATTTCAAGTTCTTTAACATTAAGTCATTCTTTTGACCTTCATAACAAACCTCTGATGGAGAAGGGGAAACTTCGTCATCCCTAATTTGCCGATGAGCAAGCCAAGCCTGATCTGCGTAACCTGCCAAAGGTCACATTCCTGTATCAGCCAAGCCACTGTCAGTGTGGCCTTCCTGCTCAGTGACCATGCCACGAGGCCTGAGCTCCCGTCTCCCCAAGTCGCGGCCTCTCTTACCTGAACACACACACCTACGCCCTCTCCACCTCTCCGTGGTAAGCTCCTCTCCGTGACTCGTTACTCATCTCAGTGTCCCTCAAAGCTGGAAATGTCACTGAGGGCAAGGAGCGTGAGGCCCATCTCTGCTGGCCTGAGGACGCAGCACTGCACCCATCGTGCATCACTCGTTGGCAAGTTAAACCAAACAGAATCAATCTGACAAAACTGCAAGACAGGTAAATTGTGTGCATTGACCTTCCTCCTGCAACTGCTCATTCCCAACCTTGACTCCCGCCATTCGGGAGCCTCTATGCCCAGATCATGCAAACCCAGAACCTGCGTGATTGACAGGAACTTAAAATGCTGTATATCCCTGCAGGGAACACTCGAATCCAGTGGCTGTGGCTCTATTTGATTTCAGACACAGGCAGCAAGTCTGGGATGACTTGGGAGTGTCGGGGCCTTCCTCGCAGGCCAGAAATCCCATTTAGAACTCACTGGAACTTCAGCTGGCACCGAAGTCACAGGCGTTCACAGTCACCCACCTTTGGTTTTCCTCATCTATGAGTTGAAAAGTATGAGTCATAAACTGTTGGAAGTATTTTTATCTCACCAATGATTTGGATAGTAATATGGAACGTTTCAACCCTAACTGAATGCGAAGGACAATCTTAGCCACCAATTAGACAGAGTCGACTTTGAAATCGAAGAAGAAATCCACCAAAAAAAGGGCAAGCTCTTTAAAAAGATGAGGCTGATATCCCGACAGGTATAACTCAAAGCACCAGCGAGCCTTCCATGCAAAAAACCAAGGGCCATGGCTGCTTGCTCTTTATGGAGACGACGTGAGGAGGCCCAACCCTGAAGGAGACTGCATCTCGAGCACCCCTCAGCCCTGACCTTGCACTTCACTGGCAGATGGACACGTGCGAAAGTGTCTGTACTCCATCCCCGAAGATTCTGGAGACAGATCAGGGGTGAGCCCAAACCCCTGGCCTGCCTCAGCCTTTTTTGTTCACCCTCTGAAACCTTTAGTGTTTCCCCAGCCATCTCCTCCCCGCGGGCCCCTCGAAAAGCCTCTGTCAGGCCACTTGAACCTGCATGACTCATCCCATGGACATGGCCCTCCCTCTCCAGTGGCCCCAGAGCTCTAACGCACCCTGCCTCTGCCATGCCAACCCCCAGCCCTTCAAGACACAGCTCACATGACCTGTGAAGCCTTGACTGACCTCCAGGTTGAGTTAGCATCCCTTCTTCCTCCATTTTCCCCAAATCCTGACACCACAGAGTAATTCCTGTTCACATCTTACTTGTGCCCTCAGCAGTCCAGCAAATGTCTGGCACACAGGAGAACTAAAGAAAGAAAGTGCTGGCTGGCTGACTAATGGAATCATTCTACAGCAATAAGGTGGCACGGTCCTAGCCTTCACCTCAGACCACCGGGAAGAAATGGCCCAACGTTCTCTGAAATGTTCCTCAGTGCCTAACGCGGCGCCTGGTGCAGGTTACCAGTTAGCCGAATGACTCCGAACCATATAATTCTTCCCCTGACCAATCTTTGTTCATGCAGCCATCATGTTTTTTTTTTTTTAGATTTTATTTATTTATTTATTTATTTATTTATTTATTTGAGAGACAAACAGAAATTGTGACAGAGAGCATCATGGAGAGGAGAAAGCATAAGCAGGCTCCTCACTGAGCAGAGAGCCTGATGCAGGGCTTGATCCTAGGACCCTGGGATGGTGATGAGTTGAAGGCAGACGTTTGACTGACTGAGCCACCTAGGGGTCCCCAGCCATCATGTCTGGACTGTCTACTACATACATGCATTCACCAGGCACTGTGGAAGAAATACCAGCCAAACCGAGGGTCCAGAGGGGTCTGGAGTCAAGATACGCAATAGATTTATAAAGAGGGGAGAGTCATCCAGGTTTGAGGAAACCAGCAGCTGCTCTTTGTAGGGGAAATAGGCAAGATTTAGCCAAGGAGATGAATGTGGAGGCATATCTTAACCGATGCATGCGCGAATATATATATTTTTTACCGTTTAGCTGTGTATGTATGTGTGTGTGTGTGTGTGTGTGTGTGTGTGCATGCCTGAGTGTGTTTTGGATCTGTGCTACTACGATCCACAGAAAACACTGGTACGAATATTTATGCAAATTCTAATTACACACCAATTACACACTATCATCTAAAACTCACCTTGGTTACTTTCTGCCGACACAACCTCCTCTCACACGTCTCTCCCATTTTAGCTTTTCTTCGGATGACAGTGGTTTTAACATCCCGCAGACCCCGGCTGACTTACCATCCCCGAAAAGCTTCCTCTCCTGAGCCCTGTTAATCGCTCATGTTTATTACCATTTTTTTCAGCCGTAGTCATTGTGAACAGTAGCATGTTTTCCCCCACAGTAATAAATATTCATGTGTTTATGAAGGAATGAAGAAAACGTTGCTGAGCATGAAGAGTTGATGTCAACAGTCAGGAGTGAATGAAACACAACACTAAATCTAGTAGCATTCCCACATCTTCCTGGAGGCTTCATTGTTTCAGACAGGAGGCAGAAGCTCTGGAGGTTGGAGGTTTTGATAATGACTACAGGATGGGAAGAAAAACAGAGGATACAATTGGCTAGTCCCAGCTCCGCGTGTCATTTCTGTCTCACAACAGCGCATGGGTAAGAAGCCTTTTCACATCGTCTGATTTATCCCTTGGTCACTGGGATGGTCTGTGAGTCCAAACCAGAAATAGAGTCTGGGCGGTGTTAAGCAGAGCCCCACTAGGAAATAAGGGGACGCCTGTAATGGGGACTCCGGGTTTGAACTCCTATTTTTGACCACAGAAACTCACTTGAATGTAACTCCTGACTCAGCGACAGCTACTGTAATGACCCAAGTGTAAATTTTGTTTTCCACCATTCCCGTCTGATGATGCCTAAGAAGCAGTGCAAAGTTACCCTAAGAGTGAGTTGAAACACTACTTGCTTCCACGGTGTGTGTGCTAACGTGGGAGCAACTCAGAGATTAGCGTGGTCACTGTGCAAGGATGGCATACAAATGTGAAAGCATTCTATATTAGAAGAAGAAGGAGGAGGAGGAGGAGGAGGAGAAAAAAAAAAGGCAACTTTGAAATATTAACAGGTATTTATTCGCTGGACCTGGGTGCGTGCAGTTGAGCATACAGTGCACTAAGCAAATGCCCCTTAGACTTACGGTTTCAGAGAAGAGAGAAGAAAGGGGATGGCTGAGGGCACTCGTGGTATCAAACGGTAGACCAACAGTTTACACTCAGGAGGGCACTAGAGTCCCAGCTCTGCCACTTACCAGCCATAAGACCTTAAGAAAGCTGCTCGACCTCTCCAGGCATTCTTAACTGGGGTAATTTGTATGGGCTATTTGAGAGCAGATGGCAATTTCACACCTCGCCCCTCCCAGCGGTACCTTATAAGTACTCGTCTTGTGCCCAGCGCTGACTTCCATCTTTCCTGAAACCAAGACTTATGTGCTGGTCGCCACAAACATAGGTGTTTTTCAAGCCAAAGCCACTAAAAAACCAGGTGACCCAGGGGCAGTCTAAACCCCCCAAAATGTCACTCGGCATGCGGTCCAGAATCATGCTGCTACTTTTTGAAGTGAGGCACTAATTTTATCTTAGAAAGTGCAGCACCATTTCCTAGACAGTGACACCTTCTAAAACGAGTGCTAATGGCCACACATGGCAAACATCATTTAATGTCTCTTTTGTTTTATTTGTTTAGCGAGACCAAAAGAGGACACATTCCTATCTTGCTCATTGACTTCAGCAAGGGCAGGGTTCTGTTTAAAGACCAGGAAGAACAATGTGGAAATTGTTCACTAACAATGTGAATCGTTTTCAGACAATCCCCAGAAAATCTGGGATAAGTTAGGTGGAAGAGAGATAGATGACAGTATGTGGAAAACTTTATTTATGAATGTTAATAAAATTTCTATTGCAAAGGAAATACTAGAGACAAAACTGAAAAACCCTACATTGAGAATGCAGCTGACTCCAGCCTGACTCTGAGATGCAAACAAGCCAAAGAC
The DNA here is from genome assembly GCF_022355385.1 of Mustela nigripes. Classification (NCBI taxonomy): domain Eukaryota; kingdom Metazoa; phylum Chordata; class Mammalia; order Carnivora; family Mustelidae; genus Mustela; species Mustela nigripes. Next base: position 104,358,151 of record NC_081560.1, read on the forward strand.
CGATTCATTAAGTGCCAAGTTTGAGGGAGGGATGGCAGGCTAGAGCCACAGCTGGGGAAGTTCCCCTCCTAAGGGTTTTGCCAAGAGCTGGCTCACATGCCTTGGAAACCAGGAGAGATATGTGAGGGCGAACCTGACATCCTCGCTGAGTCTTCTCAGTGTCCGCTTTCTGCAGCATGGAAACAAGCTGGTACGTTTTGTGCTAAAGGTAATCTTCCTCACTCACACTTGGGACCTTTGACAGAAATTTTCAAAATGGAAAACAAACATGGCAGCCCGTCAAAATCAAGATCATAACGTTCACAACATCTGGAGATCGCTTTTGAGGACCATGGCCGATAAAACCAGAATGGGCGGGGACTGCTATGAATAGGCACCCGCAAGAAACATCCAGGTATGGGTGGTTTACACCATGCAAAACGACGTCCTTCATTTGTTTGAGCTGTGGGAACGTTTTCAAACAGTGTGGTAAAAACACAGCAGGGCAGAGTTTCTGTGAGGGTTTGCTTGATACGCTGCTGACTTCTATCTTCCACAGGTCAGAAGGAAATTGCTTTAAAACAGTGATGGAAGGGCGTACTACTCCTCGGATCCCTCCAGATCACAGAAAGAGGAAATATTTTACCTGCATATAGCAACTAGGATTTGTGAGGAAGTATCAGTTAAAGGATCATCAAGGTAAGAGGAAGATTTTGAAATGCTACCACTGAGGAGTATGCGGGACTTCGGGCTCCAGTAAAAAGCCAGGCTCTCTAAAAGCTGGCTCATCTTTATTCCATGATAATATTTTCCAGGATATTTGCCCAAATGCTTTAAAACTCATTGAGAATCAGCATAACACGGGAACCAAACAGTGTGACCTCTATAGTCCAGAGGTCTGGGTTCAAATCCCAGCTCTGATGCTGTGTGACTTTGGGAAACTTATTTAACCTCTCAGATCCTCAGCTTCCTCATCTGTGAAGGGGGCATCGTAATGCTACCTGCCTTACAGGGTCATCGTATCAAACGTTAAACGAGTGAATGCTTGCGAAGTATTTTGAAGGAACGGTGCCCGGAGTATTTTAAGCTCTCCATCAATTCTGGCTTTCCTCATCTAACTGCGTCCTCACAGAGACCGTGTGAAGCAAGTACTATCCATCATTCTCGTCTCACAGATGGGAAAGTGACGATTTGATAGGTAAATTCACTTGCTCAAGAACAGACAGCTCAGAAGTAGTGAAGCCAGTACTGGAAATAACCTGTTCTCAGGCCAAAGCCAAGCTCCGCTATATAATGTGTTTGGGAATAGGACCATGGAGAGGAAGGCGTGGTCTTTGCTACTAAAGTAAATAGCTGCCAGGGCCAAAATCAGGAAAATTCCTAGCCCGGGAAGTAACTCTCCATGACTGTCTAGGGGCATCCTTAACTCCCTTCCTTCCTCTCTCCAAAGCACTTAGAAAAGGGGGTAGAAGGACATGCTGACAAAGATGACCGCTGGAAAACCCTTCTGCCCTTAGTTTAGTCAGGTCACTTTCTTAACACTTAGTGCAAAGCGTAAATATCTGAAAGTCCTTCTCTTCCTTCTCTCCCCACAACCTTCGCAAGAACGTGCATCTCTCATCACCACCGGATCTGCCATTGGTAGAATTTTGCTGCCTGACTGAATTTCCGTTGCCTTCTGGGTGAACGCAAAGAGGCCTAGCAAGTTCTCAAAGGACTTTAAGAGGTAGGTCAGTGCCTGAGCCTTATCTGCACCTGTCTTTCTTCTAGGACTCTCCCTCCTCTGCCACTATCCCTGCCAGGAACCCAGGCTCCCTGAGGTGTTCTCCAGTCAACAAGTGTCCACAGCATAAATTTCATGTCTCCGTTTTTCTCATCCAGTTTCCCCTCAATGCAGGCTCCCATCCCCTCGGTACACGTTCAAAGACACTTTTTCTGCATTTTCAGTGACTGAACCATAGAAGCCCATAAAGCAGGACCTTCAAGCTTCCCAGTGTTTGTTGTTGCTCTTCTTTCGAAAGCTCGAATACCTTCTTTCCCTGTCCTGCCCCACGACGGTGTGCCCCGTTAGCCTGAAAAACTCCGACCCCTCCTCTAAGGGGAAGACAAGCGCCACACGCCATTGCAGATTTCCCAGCCCACATAAACATCCGTGTCCCCTTGCAAGGCAACATTTTTACCCTCTTTGCATTCTTCAGTTTCTCATGAGCCTATCACATTTGGCACACTGTGTTGTGATCTTTCTCTGTTCAGCACCTAATACAGTCTTGAGATGTAATAGCCACTTGGCAGGGTTTACTGAGAAAAAAAAAAAAAACACACACACACATTAAAACATGACCGCGGTAGGTGAGGCAGAGCGTAGGAGAGGTGTAGTGAGAACGAATAGGATTTTTGATGTCAGATGAATCTACATTCAAATTCTTGTCCTGTCACCTCCTAGCTATATGACCATAAGCAAGACCCTATAAATAAACCTCTGTTTCTTCATCTGTGAAACAGACAGTATTGGTACAAGACGTAAATGAGAAAGGAAAGTAAACATCTTTGCTATGTGGCGCACATTCGACAAACTTTTGTGTCTCTCTTAAATTTTGCACACATTTTCTTCTCTTTATATTCTTCCACTTCTCTTCAACCCACACGCTATTTCTTCTTATGACAGAGGAATGTAGCTGTTGAAAGTTTTGGCTAAAAGGAATTATAATGACAGGTTTTAGGAGAATCCCTCTGAGCAGTGCCTAAGAGGGGAAGGTAACCACTTGACTTGAATACCACAAACCTGATAGCAAATGTGGCCTTAGTGTGGAGATGGATGTAGGATTTTTTTTTTTTAAGATTTTATTGATTTAGTTGAGGGGGGAGCATGAGAGAGGGGAGTGGCAAAGGGAGAAGGAGAAGCAGACTCCCTGCTGAGCAGGGAGCCCAACGCAGGGCTCGATCCCAGGACCTTAGGATCATGACCAGAGCCGACGGCAGATACTTAACTGATTGAGCCACCCAGGCACCCCTAGGTGTTGAACTGTAAACCAGTGGACATTAACATTTCTGGGCCCACTGACAAAGTCATCACCATTATGGAGTAGATACAGCAGGCTATCTTGGTTTGGCTCCATTAAAATTTTAATATATCTAACATGATTTTTCTGGTCCCACTCTCACCAGAAAGCTGGGCCTGCCTTCTGGGGAGAATTACAGATCATGCTGATTTGACTCTTTCCAGACCCCTATGGCTGTGATATTTCACAATCAGGAAACAGCATGGCTTCTGATTATGATCTGCCCGTCAGAAGAAAACTTCTGGTCTTATTTCAGTAAGTTGCTCAAGTAAATTAATCAGTTTTCTGGAGCCTACCACAAAACTCATATACATTTTATCTTACGTGAGACAATATGCATTGACCTAACCACAAACATGATTTCTGGCATCCTCGAGGAGAAGTTCAGGTCACTCCAAGATGTCATTTAGCTTTGTTTTCTCCCCTGTTCCTATAGATTTCTTTGGTATTCTTTAAGATCCTCAGTTCTCTAGCAGAAAGCAATCTCAGTTTTTCCTATACCCTCCCTCCTCTTCTGTCTCCAAGAAAAAAATCAGAGAGCCAAATGCAAAAGGTATATTTGATCTTGATGGACTATTACTTTTGCTGTTGGAGGAGAAACAGACCTTGTCAGTGGTTTTTGGCCACAATCTTTAAGTCCTGAAGATTCCAGCTTAAACATTTGTATAGATGAATCTCTCCTATTAATTCATCGATGTGACTCACAGTAAGACCTAAGAAAATGTAGCTTTTCAGTAACTAATATGTAGCATAATTAGTCATGGGGAAGAAGTCAGCACTTAAGAACAATGACATTTGATTTGTAAAGTATATTTAAAGGAGACTGGAGAGAAAATCTAAGGCCTAAAACATTTTCTTGTTTTAAACTCTCTTTTGAACAGAAGTCAGCTCACATCACAAAAATGTTCTTGTTCATACATATAACGATACTGTAAATGCAAGTTTTAAAAAGAGCTTTAAGGCAACAGTCGCAGACAACCAAATTGTAACCATTATGCTTACCATCTTGGCCCATATCCCAAGCTCCACATGTTTTGGGCATTTATTATTATTTTTTTTAACTCAACAATAAGGGCCAAACTATGAAGATGCCCTTTTGTTGCTATTCCAAATGCATCAGAGAACAAATCCATTTATCTAAATATGAATTTGAAACTCTTTGGAGTGTGGTGACCATATGTATCAATCCTCGGAAAGTAAAAGCAAAATATTAACTTCCCTTTCTGTTGGAACACTTTAGATTTCTGACATGAGGAACTGATCCTATTAGTGTTAATTTACAGTGGCTACTTATTGCTTAAATGTGGAAAATCCACGGGGGTAGACCAAGGGATTAAGGAAGAGAGTAGCCTGAGTAAAATAATATGCACAGCTAATCCTCCTCATTCACTCTGTATGGTGCTCATCCATCCAACTCCCTACCCACTGCCTCACCTTCCAGTCCATCCACAGCACCCCGAGCTACTCAGTTAAATGAGAAATGTCTGGCAAAGTTTGCTACGAGAGTGTGAGTTGCAGCAAACAGACTTGGTCTATTTATAAGAAATGATCCTTCTGCCATGGTTTCCTATCATTCACACCACGATTCCAAGAAGTTCTCCTGCCTTTATTCTACGATGTCTTTCACACAGAGAAGGAAGGAACCATGGATCAAGGGCAAGTTTTGTCTTTATGGGGACCCAGCAAACCCGCAGCTGAAAGGCTCCGTCTAAAATCAGAGGATGGTTGTTCCATTAAGGTTGTTAAATTATTTCATGAGTAAGTTTCTCATAATAATCTTTCTTTTTTTTTTTAATTAACATAGAATGATTAACTGTTTCAGGGGTATAGGTCTGTGATTCATCAGTCTTACACAATTCACAGCGCTCACCACAGCACATACCCTTCACAGTTTCCATCGCCCAGCCACCCTCATAATAATCTCCCTTAACCTTTGAGAGTGACATTCTAAGCAAACTATACTGCTCTTTCTTTGCTTGAAAATCCACGATTTGTGTGTGTGTGAATGCAGACATAAAAATATAAGACATACTGCCTTTCTGTTATTTTTATTTTCCCCAGAATTTGGAGACCCATCTCTTGCCATGGACTGGACATTCCAGATCTCTAGAACAATGAGATGTCTGCTCCAGCAAAGTCTGCATTTTCAATTACTCGATAGGCTTAAAATGAATAAACACAGAGAGAGAAATGCAGGGTGGTGGGAACTGGAATACAAAACGATCAGTTTGTGGCTTTCTGAGAAACTCTTGCTTACAGTAAGTTTTAAAGAAATGTAAAGTTGAGTCTTTTGCCTCACAGAATTAAGTAATATCTGCCTTTCCTTCCTTCAGTGACAAACTGTACAAGGAGGAGACAACGTATAAAATTTCCACTTTGGTCCCACAGTCCCATAAATTAGCCTTTAAGTAAATCCATTCCATTTCAGAATTCCACAGGGGGACCTTAGAATGTTTACTTCCCCACAAATTTATTGAAAATATGAATATAGAATTTAAATACTTCATCTCATCCACAAATATGCCCATTTTGATTTAAGGTAAATATATTTTTATCATATAAATTATTATATGACAATATGATACATTATATATATTACATATAAATTACTATATAATATGTTATCTATATTACATATAAAATATGTATACATTATTTTTAAATAAATTAAAAAAATAAAATTTCATTATAGTAAATTTAGAAAATGCAGAAAAATTTTTATAAGATGTTATTTCTTTATTTTTGAGAGAGCAAGCACACGCACAAACAGCAGGGAGGGGCAGGGGAGAAGTAGACTCCCCACTGAGCAGGGAGTTTAATGTGGGGCTTGAACCCAGGAGGCTGGGATCATGACCTGAGTCGAAGGCAGATGCTTAACCAACTGAGCCACCCAAGAGGCCCCAGAAAATTTTTTTTAAAGGAGAAAATTTACTCATAATCTCCTTCCCAAACACAATTAGTATTAGCATTTCAGTATAATTTTTCTTCCAAAATTTTTTTATTTTGTGCATTAATGTTACTACAATTGTGTTCAAAGTATATTAGAAATTTTGTCTTGCTATCATCTCTGAAATATTGTATACTTTTTAATGGTTTGATGATAATCTATTATTTAGATATAACTGCTTTGGGACTTTGGAAGTTGTTTTTAACTTTTTATTATTAATGGTACCTTGGGGACAAACATAATTTCAAGATAAATAAAAGTGCATTACTGGAATAAGGGAAGAATGACTAGGCGTAATAAAGTGAAGAAGATGTAAAATATGGTAGTTGTTTAGAGTTATTGCTTATAAACCTGAAATACAGAAAAATAAAGGAAAACAAACAAACAAACAAATTATAAATAAATAAATAAATAAATAAATAAATAAAAGTGCCATAGCAACTACCCCAGTATTTGGGAACAATACCTGGTGTTCAAGGTATTGGGACAAACTGGAACTCCAAAGCACGATGGCTAGTAGATCTCGAAGCAGCTCACTTTAGATCTCTGGCAACAGAGACCTCTTTGGACTCTGCAGTTCCAGCTGGAATTGTGATGAGAGAGGAAGATTGGGTTGCTAATGGCATCCATATTGTCACATGGACTTGAGCAAGAAGGTTAAGTTTAAGACTCATCATGCCATGAGAGGCCAAAGGTCTAAGAATACTACTATGATTTTGATATTCCTGTAATACCTGCCAGGTAGGTCTTAACATCTTGAATGTTCAATAAATGTTATTAAAGGATGAATAGTTCCATATTATCAAATCACTTCCTTGGTAAACAAGTTCATGGACAAAACATATCTGTTATGTCCAAAACATATCTGGAGCCAAAATTAATATTCAATGCAGGGAACCAGACAATTAAGTAAAAGTCTGCATGGCAATCATGAGATTCCCTAGCCTCCTTCCCCAACTTGACTCCTAGGACACAGACGACCAGGCTTAAACCCCAGGCAGAGATTTGTAGGATTTCTTTCTAGAGAATTAAACAGACCAAGAGAATAGATGTGTAGATGCTGACATTTGGGGTCCCCCAAATAAAGGGCTCCTTATCAGCCTGCATTCAAGAAGCAATAAGTCCACAAACCCTGCCCTCAGCTACAAGCTTCCAGCTAGCCTTTTAGTGTCACCTTCTTCAATATGAATAGACCCAATGCTATCTTTCTATGTGCTAAGCATCATTCAAAGCATATTTTTATTTTTTTACACAAATTTGTTCATCTATTCCTTTACGTATCGTATTGTTTTGCACATATAAATACATATAAATATATTTAATACATATAATGTATTTAATCATCATAACGACCCTATAAGGTAAGTATCATTATTGTTCCCATTTCTCAATAAGGAAACTGAGATACCTAAAGATTAAATAACCTGCTCGAGGTGACAAGCATCGAAGTGGTGTGACCAGTTTCACATTCTGTCCTGTAGACAATGAGGATTTAGCTCTCTGGAATCATTTCCCACACAACTCACAACCTGTTTTTCACCTCATCCTTTTCCAACATAATTGGTGACTGTTTTGGGTTAAATCCATAGCCAGTGTTTGCATTACTCTGAGGAAATAAATGTTTCTCACAGTTGAGATACGTACTGTTTTATGAGTATATTTTACTTTTTAAATTTTTTTCAAAGATTTATTTATTTATTTGAGAGAGAGATAGAGAGAGAGCGCGCATGCACATGTGAGTGGGGGAAATGGCCTAGGGAGAGGAAACTTGACCAGGCTCTAACCTAGGACCCTGAGATCATGATCATGATCATGCTAGCCGCTTAACTGACTGAGCTATCCAGGAGCCCCTACATTTTCCTGAATTTAACAGCTGTCCTATTTACCCATTTCTTAGTTTTCTGTGTTTATAGTAGTAATTCAAACTTAAATTCTCCATTGGAGTTGTTAAACTCCACTGTAAGGTGAACAACAATAACAACAAGAAAACAGATGATTATCAGCAAGTATTGATCTAAAGAGATCCCTCCGATTGCTCTGATTTGGATTAATTCTCTCTAGTTCTACCATCAGATGACTTCTTGATGTCATCTGCATCACCAGTTTGGGGCTATTTTCTAGAACCCTGTCTTCCTATCAGAGAAAAGACACAAAGGACATAATTTTGTTGAGACTTGGAAAGGCTTTTTATTTTGTTTTCACCTTTGGTCAATACTTGGTTAGGTGCCACTCATTTTCATCTGTCTTTCAGAGTCACTGGTGAGATGCCTAATGCCATTCCTTCATCTTCTTTTTTTTTTTAATCAGAGAGAGAGAGGGGGAGAGAGCGAGCACAGGCAGACAGAATGGCAGGCAGAGGCAGAGGGAGAAGCAGGCTCCCTGCTGAGCAAGGAGCCCGATGTGGGACTCGATCCCAGGACGCTGGGATCATGACCCGAGCCAAAGGCAGCTGCTTAACCAACTGAGCCACCCAGGCGTCCCTCCTTCATCTTCTTCATTTTTACTTTCCTCCCTCGAAACTTTTAGGACACTCTTTGTTATATTTGGTGGCTGAATGTTTACCAGTTGTGTGCCTTAATATGACTCTTATCATTTATTATGCTGATTGGATATTCATGGGCTCATTTAATCTGGAGGTTTTCTTGTATGATTTATTTGCTAATTTCATAGTCACAGCTTACTCTGTCTTTTCTAGATAGATCTAGATAGATTTAGAGAAAACTCTCCAATTTTCTTTGTCTTTTACTTCCATAATTCTATTTTATAACTCACCTATTGAATCTTCTGTTCTCATATTCTTTTGTTCTCTGAATAAGAGCATCTTGGTGTTTTGTTTAATTTTGTTTTAAGTGGGTGCAATGAGTAAATTGAATAAGTGTGTTATAGTTGATTTACACTTTTCTTTTGGCCCCTGGTTCCCTGTTTCCAGTGTTTCCCTTTTCCCTGTTTGCCTTTGTCTCTACATTTATTTCAAGGCATTACAATGTAGAGATTAGAAGCATGGGCTCTGGTTCCAAACTAAAAGATTCTACAACCTCAGGAAGTTAGGAGATAGGACTATGTTATTTAGAAATGTTTCTTCTACATTTAGAAGAAACAACATTTAGAGTTTCAGAAAAAGAGAATCTGGAAGAGAAGATGGTGGGGCAAGAGGATGTTGCTTTTCACTGTAAACCTATGAGTTCTACTTTTTTCTTCAAAGCACATGTATTACTTTGATAAAATGATGTTTTTTAATTACGAGGAAGAACTATAAAAGGGTGGATTAGAGTCTCAGAGCTGAACTCCAAGTAAAATCTCATGCTTTGGCATTTCTATTCCCTAGCTACACAGAGACTGTTAGGTCTCCAAACATGACATGTCCTATTTCCTGTAATCAGTGATGTTACCTTAGATCAGAAAAATACAGATGTAATTAAGGTTATAAACCTTGATATGGGGAGATTATCCTGGATTATCTGGTGGTCCAATTCAATAACATGAGGCCTTAGGAGTGGAAAACCTTTACTGGCTGCAGCAGGAGAGACACAACATAAGAGGGCACAACCCACCCTTGTTGACTTTGAAGGTAAAGAAAGAGGGCCATGGCCAAGGAAGGCAGCAGAAGAGTTCTCAGCCGATAATCAGTAAGAAAATGCAGACCTCAATCTTACAACCATAAGGAATTGAATTCTTCAAACAACCAGGATGGACAAGGAAATGGATTGTCCCATAAAGTCTCCACAGAGGGATGCAGACTACGGACATCTTGGTTTTAGCTTGGGGAGACCCATGCCAGAATTCTGACTTACACAATTTTTTGATGATACCGTTGTGTTGTTTTATGCCACTACATCTGTGGTAATCTGTCATGGCAACAACAGAGAAACTAACATACTGCCAGTTCCTAAACCAACTCACGCACTTACTACTGCTGGGAGAATCTGAGTGGAAGTCTGAGAGTATATGTGGACACTCAATAGGCTTAATAAACCCATAAACTTAAAATTCACCAGAAAGGTCATCTTATCTTCTCAATAGAAGTGACTTGGGCCACCTGTGAGTCAAGCAATGGAGGACCACCACCTACCCATCAAACACTGATCAGTACTTTTGAGCATGGCCAAAGGTCTGAAGGTTCCCACTATGGAAAAGGAAGCTTCAAACATCCAAAATTCTTCCATATTCTCCTATTAGAGCCATTCCTATCAAGTGCATCCAAGCCAGTGGGATGGGTTTATGATGGAATACAAATATTTGTAAACACCCAAGATAAAAGCAGAGTATCTCACGTCACAAGTAGGCACTGCAAAAAGAAGAAGGCAGTCTTGAGCACAGGTGAGCATCTGGAGAAACTGACCTGCTCCAACAGCAGTCTCTGTAGCAACATCAGCAAACGTTGCAGAGCTAACTCATATTTAACTAAAGGCACAAACTATCTCTAACTTCAACCTGAGAGCCAGCAAATGAAGACAACAGCTCTGATCTTTCTTTTTTTTTTTTTCTCGTTGTAAACCTCTTTTTAAATTGAGATATAATTATCGTATAACACTGTGTATATTAAGGTGTACAACAGTCTGCCTTCCTACATTTATATATTGCAATACCATAGTGTTAGCTAACACCTCCATCATGTCACATAATTACTGTTTCTTTTTGCGGCGAAACTTCAAGATCCATTCTCTTTGCAACTTTGAAGTATATAATACAGTGTTATTGATGCAATGCTGTGCATTAGACCACCAAAACATATTTATCTTCTAACTGTAAGTTTGTACCCATTGATGCATGACTCCTCAGTTCTGCCACTGACCCCTACCCTAGCCCCTGGTAACCACCATTCTATTCTATGCTATTTCTATGAGTTCATCTTTTTCATATTCCATATATATGGGATATCATACAGTACTTGTCTGACCTCTCACTTAATATAATGCCCTCATGGTCCATCCATGTTGTCACAAATGTTGTCACAAATGACAGGATTCCTTTCTTTTTCATGGCTGAGTAATATTCCATTCCAGTAATAGTCCTGAGGCTGTATGTATGCATCACATGTCTTGATTATTGTAAATAATGCTGAAATAAACATGGAGTGCAGATATCTTCTTGATATCATCTTTTCATTTGCTTTGGATAAATACCCAGAAGTGGAATTGCTGGATCATATGGGTTGCTCTGCTTTTAACTTGTCGAGGAACTTCCATATTGTTTTCCACAGTGGCTGCACCAATTTACATACCCATCCAACAATGCAGCAAGATCCCTTTTTCTCCATATCCTTACCAACATTTGTTATTTCTTGTCTTCTTGGTGATAGCCATCCATCCTAACAGGTGTGAGGTAATATCATTATTTCCATTTGCCTATTGATTGTGATGTTAAATTTTCATGATTTTTTTCTTACTACATTAAAGCCTTATGAAATTTACACAGAATAATTGGGAAATTGTTTTTATCATAATTTCTACTCAGAAAAGTCTAGGGTTTCTTTAAGCAGGAAAGGCATCTAATTTAAAATTTTAGAAGAGTAAATTACTGATACAAAGCAAGGGAAATAAACTGACAAACTACAAAATACAAAAAGAAACCCTATTTCCACTACAGACACGTCACAAGGTCCAAAACCCTTTAAGAATAGCAATAATACAAATGGAATTGATCCTTTCAACTCTTGCACTACAGACATTCTTCAAATCCTTTCCTTTTGGAAACATCGAACGGACTAGAATAAGAAGAATATAACTTATGTCCTCATTTGCAACAAAGAATAAAGACTATTTTCAAGCTACATAAAAACAAATAAGATATGAAATTCTCTCCTTCCCCCTGAGGAGAGTAAGAGGATTTATTTTTGTCTTTTGCCTCAGCTTTCTATGTAATGTCCTCAAGGTCCCCAGTACTTAAAGTGTATTTACAAAGGGGGATCAGGATGTTTTGAGATTAATGTCCCAAAGAAGTCCTCAGTTGACCTGTGCTGTGGAAACTGTAAGTTCTACTTAATTTATAGAAAATTTGGGGCACCTGGGTGGCTCAGTGGGTTAAGCCTCTGCCTTTGATTCAGGTCATGATCTCAGGTCATGATGCATGGATCGAGCCCTGCATCAGGCTCTCTGCTCAGCAGGGAGCCTGCTTCCCCCTCTCCCTCTGCCTGCTTCTCTGCCTACTTGTGACCTCTCTCTGTGTCAAATAAATAAATAAAATCTTAAAAAAAAAAAAAAGTCATGGGCTTTCCTAATAATGGAAGTGTGGAGGTTATCTGATGTTGAAATGGGTCATAGTGCTTCATCTCTTTCATCTCTTTGCTCATTACTATCTCTAGATAGTACTATTAAGTACTACTACTTAATAGATCTCCATCTCCAGGTAGCATGACCATGGCAACACTGGTCACACATCCCAGATTTGGATCTGGAAACTATGATCACCATAACCAAAGAATGTATAGAAAATGTAGAGAGTTAGGAGATTTCCAATCATAAATGATGTCAAGATTCCCTCCAGACTGGAACTTTACTAATGTGAAATAGAGATTTTTTTTTTTTTCCCTATAAAGCTTCATGAAACAAGGAACATCCCTGGGTGGAGGGTGGGGAATATAATTACCTTTGACAATAGAATGTACCCTGGGACTTTCAAGGCAAAACTGTTAGGTCTTTTTTATTTTTCTTTTACTTCTTTTGTGGGTGTGCAATCCTTTCTTAAACATTTGGTCTACATATGTATAGACCTGTGATTTTAAATGGCCTAATGAGCTTCAGACGGACTTCTAAGTAACACTCATGAATAAGCCAAAGAGAGAGTCTCAGATGCTAACATTTATTGTACTAAGAATTTTTTTTATTTGCTAGTTTTTCCCCTTTTAAAAAGTTAACACTTATTGAACATAATAGATTCTGAATCTTTTGCAGGTGTTAAACAGCTGACTTTAATTTTTTAAAGAACCAAATCCATCTATTACCAAACAACAACAACAAAAAATTAGCTCTGTTTAGTTAGGTTATTTTGACAGGAAATCCTTCCTCTCTATTCTGTCCCAGAAAAAAAAAAAGGTTGTATTTCTCTGTAAAAATAAACTCTGTGAAGGGAAAGACATGACCTCATGAGGACTTGGTCCTTAAAAAGCCAAAGGATCCAAAATGTGGCATTACATTTTTTTTCCTAGACCTTTAATTTAGGATGGAGGAACACATATTAGCAATACTGGCTTAAAAATGAAATAGCATATGTTTTTATCATGGCATAAAATGCTATGATATGGCAAGTGGTTCTAAGTTAAGGCATTCTCTAGTCTGGATTTGAAATTCCCATCATGGGGGAATAATGGAGTGAGTAAGAGGGGACCCATCACAGGATAGTAAATGAGACTGGAAAAAGGGAGGGGAAATTTAACAAAAGCAAGCAAATTTAATTCATGAGGGTTTTGGCCTTGGACTCAGGACTCTATCCTAACATCTGGGCTTTTTTCTTATAAATTTTCCAGTGTTATCACTATTTTATCAACTTGTTATATTCTGTTGTCCATGCCAGACAAAGTGGCCACTGCTTCCAGCCACCAAAACAGGGGCCAAAGCAACAAAACAAGAGCAAGTAGAAAAGTACCTACAGTACGACTCGCTGTTGTTAATAAAAGATCTTGATTTTACTGAAGGACTAAGATGGCAGATGTGTGCAGTGGGCTGAAGCCTTGTCCAGATTTCCAGTGAGTGGTTGTTACAAGACTGTAGCCTTCTTTAAAATACTCCAGGATAGATACTGATGTATCTAAGCATATTAGTTTTTATTGATATCCTTGGGCTGGTCATCTGCACTAATCAGGGGTACACATTCCAGAGTTGGTGAACTATCATGGGAAAAATCTTAATCAAAAAGCCAGCCGGAGGTGAACCATGAGAGACTATGGACTCTGAAAAACAATCTGAGGGTTTTGAAGGGGTGGGGAGGTGGGAGGTCGGGGTACTAGGTGGTGGGTATTATAGAGGGCACGGATTTCATGGAGCACTGGGTGTGGTGCAAAAATAATGAATAGAGTTATGCTGAAAATAAATAAAAAATAAATTAATTAATTAAAAAGCCAGATCCAAATAGAGTCACCACAAGATATTCTTCAGCAATCTTCAAAACTGATTAACACCAGGGTCTTTGCTCATTAACGGATTGAATATGAGAATTTTTTTTTTTTTGAGAGAGAGAGAGAGAACATGAGTGTAGCAGGGGGATGGAGGGGCTAAGAGAGAGGGGAAGGACAGAATCCCAAAGCAGGCTTCACACACAGTGCAGAGCCTGACATGGAGCTGGATCTCACAACCCTTAGATGGTAACCCAAGCCCAAACCAAGAGACACCAAGTGAACCACCCAGGTGCCCCTAGAAATATTCTTTAATCGTGATATTAGTAGCAAAATATGTGATAGAAATATGGTAGGGGCATTTCTACCTTCTCACAAATGACATCTGGGAATCTGGTAAGCCCAATAGCCTCTACCTTTCAGAATGGTGGCCTAGGCTCCCTGACGAAGTCTTGCATCCAGCCTCTGATTTGAGCAATTGTTGGTCACCAGTATCTGGAGCTCTAGGCAGCTACGAAAACCAACCAGAAAGGACCTAAAGGTTATGAATAAGCAAGTTGGCTAAGGTTCCTTTGCAATCAAGAGACTTTCCTAAAAACTTGGGGCAAGTAAACCAAATTGGTTGTTAATGGGAGGCTAACTGAACCAAATTGCCTATATTTTCTTCATATAAGAAAACAGTATCTGTCTTAAAAGTCCGAAGTTGTATTCAAAATTTCATAGTTCCTTGCCCCTAGGTCTCATATACCATGTGAACTACTCACCCCTGGAAAAACAATTCATACCAACCACTTTATGTTACTGTAGTGGAATTTTTTTCAGTGCATTTACTCAGAAAGGGAAAGCCAGAGTTGCCATGCATGCCTCATTTGTGGATTGTTTTCCTTCTTTTGATGACTGGCAGTTCAGAAGGATTTTTCTGGTGAAGTGAGGAGGTATGGATAATTGTCTCTTGACAGCTAAATGTAACTCTAGATCAAGCCTCTTTACTTCACACATTAATTCATTCCTGCTCACAGATCAGGAGGAGAGAAAACTGTAAAAATGTCACCGTGGCTGCCAAGAAAACACTCTGAGGCGAAAGATAAAATAGGAGCAATAGCTTAGATCTTTGCTGCTGTGGTAGCCAGTTTCCAAATGGCAACCAATTATCCTTGCTTTCTAGTACTCTTGGATTTGTGCGGCCTCCTACTATTTGGAAGAAGGCTGACTTGCGTGATCAATAGAATACCACAGAAGTCCTGGTATGAGAACTCCGGGAATAAGTCATAAAAAGGACCAGAGCTTATGCTTTGATCTCTTGAACCCTTTGCTCTGTGGGAAGCCATTTGCTGTGCTCCTTGGAGAGGAACCAAAGCCAGCCACCAAGAGCCGGCACAAACTTGCCAGCCATGACTGTGGGTCATGTTGGAACAGACCCTGCCTCCCCGGTCAAGCCTTCAGATGACTGTGGACAAGGCCAACTTGCGACTATAAACGACAAGGCAAAACCACCCAGCTAAGGTGTTCTTGAATTCCTGACCTACAGGGACTGTGAAAGAAAATATGCCACTTATTTTGTTTAAAGTCACTATATTTGGGAGTCATTTGTTATACAGCAAGCAATAGGGAGCTAACTGCCTACAGCATTTTCAACTCCATTCTATTTTGAAAGTCTCCTAGAGGTTTTAAAAAGCAAGATACTGATTCTTATTAGCTTCTCTTGTAGCTAGAAGTGGTCATAGAACCTGTTCTGACCAACGAGACCAAAAGGGTAGTCTACTAAGGGAGATTTCTTGGAAAAGGAAGAGGTACAAGCAGAGAGGTCCCTCACATGGCTCCTTCCCCCTAAGTTTCTGCTTTGAGTATAATGATGTCTGGAGCTAAGGCAGCTATCTAACAGTGGGATGCAGCAAAGGAGCATGGAGTAAACAGAAGAGAGGTTAGGTCCCCAACAACACTGTTGGTTAGGTGAATGAGTGCCAGCTACATCCTCCCAACGTGGAAAGTGACTAATATAAACCCAATTGTTGTACCACTATTAGTTGGGGTTTCTATTATTTACAGCTGACAGCATTCCTCACTAACGCAGATTTTGAAACCAAGAAGGAGGGCTTTATATTACAGACCCTAAAATGTAGAATTGGCTGAGGAGAGAAGTAGGACAGGCTATGAGGTTCAGCTATCTCTGGAAAGAGGATCACTCTGGTCATGCATAGGAAGCATCTGTTTCAACTCTTGCCTGCTGGGATACAGACTACGTATTGAAACAAAAAAATGTTGTGTTAGGGGAAAATGCAGAAAAACTGGTTGCGATAGCCTTTTCTCTATACACCTTTCTTGGCTGTTTCAGAATGTTTAGGAAATTCACATGGGGAGGTAAAGGACTTTGGTGGACACCTCAGGGCACGGCAGGTCAAAGAGGATATATACACACCAAGTAGTCATTCTGAATGCTTTGGGTTTGTACATGTGGTTTCCCATAACAATTGTGTGAAACTAAGTAGGCGACTTCAAAGCATAAAAGATTTTTCTCCTTTTGTCTTTCCTCTGCTTTGATAAATAACAAGCAAGAAAACTTTTGTAGATTCAGATATATACTTTTCCCAGTTAGCCCACAAATGGAAAATAACAATTAGCAGGCCTAAGACCTCATGAAGCATGTTTATTTCACTCTTTGTCCTATGATAGAATAGGAAGGTAGTTGTAACCACATATGAAGCCTGTACAGGCTTTAAGGCACATTATACACATTACTTTATGTAATCTTCACAACAGTCACTTTGCCAAAGGAGAAAACTGAGAATGCTTACAAAGGAAGCCCAGCCTCGTTTGGCTACAGAGCTTTTACTCATATCATCATGTTGTAATGCCTCTGAATGTTTCTGTTAATTATTTATTTAGAATATTCCTCAGTGTTGTCTGCTTTCCTGATGGGACTGGCCTCCACCTCCTCACTGGTGTCCCTGGATCTCCTCCAATCTGGCTGCAGCCAAAGACATACTTCTCAAGTCTATACTTGTTCATGTTTATACATTATTGTTTAAAGACTTAAGTCAAAACTCCCTGACGTGACACCTCAGAGTTCTGTGTCACTCACGAACTCCCTGCCCGCCAGCCTCAGCTCCCGGCATCCGCCCCCCCCCCCCCCGTCTTGACACCTCTTTCTATCTCCTAGCTCTCCCAGCTCATCTCGTGTCCTCCTGCTTCCTTTGCTTTTACAGACATCTTTGCTTTCTGTCCCAGACTGCCCCCTCTGCCTGAGCACTTTCTCTAACTGTTTTGGCCTGGCGACCTCCCACACGTCCTTCATCTCAGACATCACTCAAGCACCGTGTGCTTCTATAAATTTCAGTCTTCTCTGTCTCGTCTTTGTCTCTCTCTTGGCTTGATTCTGTAGGTAATTTTCATCCTTGTGCTCCCCGTGTTCAATAGACGTTCAGCATATTCCTTTAAAAAAATGTCTGCATGCTCATTTAAATCAAAATTGGACAAGATACAACCTATTCCAAAGAGCTGACAATTTCTAATGAACAAAAGTGAAACTGCATTCTGTCCATTAATTTATATCACATCTAGCACCAAATTATCACAGTAAAACTTTGTTGGCACACTGCACGCTACCCGCATTTATGTAATTATAGGCAGTATTCTGCTAGTTTCACAGACGCAACAAAGAACACAAGCGCCTGGTCTAACTAAACTTGCACATTTAATTACTCATTCTCCTCATAAAATACACCCATTTTCTACACATGTGAATGATGTGTATTTTGTACATATATTAGATGATGAATAATTATATATTAGAACATTCTATATCTACATCTATAATTAAATATAATTATTTAACAGAACAGATTCCCTTTCAACTTTAGAGTGTTGTCAGCCTAGTTAATGTCCTTTACCACACCTTGACTCTCTAAGTAGACTAAGATTCACTCAAAAATTGTTTTCCTAATATTTACACCCACCTCCCCCTTCTAATCTATGGATGAGAGAACTTTTCATCTTTCTTTACTAAATCACTGATTTGATTTTCTATAGTTCTTTACTATCACCAGTTAGATTCTTTTTTTTAATTTTTTTATAAACATATAATGTATTTTTTTAAAGATTTTATTTATTTACTTGAGAGAGAGACAGTGAGAGAGAGCATGAACGAGGAGAAGGTCAGAGAGAGAAGCAGACTCCCCATGGAGCTGGGAGTCCGATGCGGGACTCGATCCCGGGACTCCAGGATCATGACCTGAGCCAAAGGCAGTCGTCCAACCAACTGAGCCACCCAGGCATCCCCATATAATGTATTTTTAACCCAAGGGGTACAGGTATGTGAATCGTCAGGTTTATACATTTCACAGCAATCACCATGGCACATACCCTCCCCAGTGTCCATAACCCCACCCCCCTCCCCCCAGCAACCCTCAGTTTGTTTTGTGAGATTAAGAGTCACTTATGGTTTGTCTCTCTCCCAATCCCATCTTGTTTCATTTATTCTTTTCCTACTCCCCAAACCCCCCATGTTGCATCTCCACTTCCTCATATCAGGGAGATCATATGATAGTTGTCTTTCTCTGACTGATTTATTTCACTAAGCACGATACCCTGTAGTTCCATCCATGTCGTCGCAAATGACAAGATTTCATTTCTTTTGATGGCTGCATAGTATTCCATTGTGTATATATATCGCATCTTCTTAATCCATTCATCTGTTGATGGACATCTAGGTTCATTCCATAGTTTGGCTATTGTAGACATTGCTGCTATAAACATTCAGGTGCACGTGACCCTTCGGATCACTGCATTTGTATCTTTAGGGTAAATACCCAGTAGTGCTATTGCTGGGTTATAGGGTAGTTCTATTTTCACCTTCTTGAGGAAACTCCATGCTGTTTTCCAGAGTGGTTGCACCAGCTTGCATTCCCACCAACAGTGTAGGAGGGTTCCCCTTTCTCCATATCCTCACCAGCATCTGTCATTTCCTGACTTGTTAATTTTAGCCATTCTGACTGGTGTGAGGTGATATCTCATTGTGGTTTTGATTTGTATTTCCCTGATGCTGAGTGATGTGGAGCACTTTTTCATGTGTCTGTTGGCCATCTGGATGTCTTCTTTGCAGAAATGTCTGTTCATGACTTCTGCCCATTTCTTGATTGGATTATTCTTTGGGTGTTGAGTTTGCTAAGTTCTTTATAGATTTTGGACACTAGCCCTTTATCTGATATGTCATTTGCAAATATCTTCTCCCATTCTGTCAGTTGTCTTTTGTTTTTGTTAACTGTTTCCTTTGCTGTGCAAAAGCTTTTGATCTTGATGAAGTCCCAATAGTTTATTTTTGCTCTTGCTTCCCTTGCCTTTGGCCATGTTCCTAGGAAGAAGTTGCTGCGGCTGAGGTCAAAGAGGTTGCTGCCTATGTTCTTCTCAAGGATTTTGACGGATTCCTTTCTCACATTGACGTCCTTCATCCATTTTGAGTCTATTTTCGTGTGTGGTGTAAGGAAATGGTTCAATTTCATTTTCTGCATGTGGCTGTCCAATTTTCCCAACACCATTTGTTGAAGAGGCTGTCTTTTTTCCATTGGACATTCTTTCCTGCTTAGAGTTGAGGGTCTATTTCTTCTGGGCTCTCTATTCTGTTCCATTGATCTATGTGTCTGTTTTCGTGCCAGTACCATACTGTCTTGATGATGACAGTTTGAAGTCCAGAATTGTGATGCCACCAACTTTGGCTTTCTTTTTCAATATTCCTTTGGCTATTTGAGGTCTTTTCTGGTTATATAAATTTTAGGATTATTTGTTCAATTTCTTAAAAAAAATAAAATGGGTGGGATTTTGATAGGGATTGCATTAACCAGTTAGATTCTAATAGTGCTATATACTTAAATATTTTTTTTTGAAGACTCTCCCTATATCAACTGCCTTCTCTTAAAAAAAAGCAAAAACAAAAACAAAATCTATCTGGATCTCCCCTTATCTATTTTTAAACTACAGTCATTTTTCTAATTTTCTAGTTTATCTTTAGGGTTTTTTTTTTAAATTTTTAATTTCTCATTGCATGAAGCTGCCCTTTTCCAGAAGTTAAAGCATGCATTTGGAGACCACAGATTTGGGTCTTCATCCAGTTTTGTTTTGTTTTTCCTTCTATGGTTGATGGAATTCCTCTAGTGGCTATCAGATGGCTCACTATTGTCATTCTTTTCATAACTGTAAAAGTTCCTATATCTTCATAAGTCTTTCAGTAGAAAGTTAAGAAAGGGCACATTATGAAATGTGAGTATGATGCCATTCTGAACCAATAAGCCCTGCCTGCCCTTCAAAGGACTTCTTCTGTCTCAGCTGGCACAAACCAGCTGAATTTCTTGGAAGTGAAGTGTCAGATTAAGCAACAGGCTGTAATAGGGAGCTTGCACTACAAGGTACATGAAGTTTCCATAGACTACATCCTGTGGTAAAAGTCTCTGTTCCATGCAGTTAGTCCCTACAGAAAATTCATTCTTTCCAGGAAGAAATACCATTTAGTAACTGCAATGACAAACTTGTTCTTTCAGAAAAAGAAAGAACAGTATCACATTTTTTTAAAGATTTTATTTATTTATTTGACAGAGATCACAAGTAGGCAGAGAGGCAGGCAGAGAGAGTGGAAGAAGCAGGCTCCCTGCAGAGCAGAGTCCGATGCAGGGCTCGATTCCAGGACCCTGGGATCATGACCTGAGTCGAAGGTAGAGGCTTTAACCCACTGAGCCACCCAGGTGCCCCAGTCTCACATTTTAAGGCTTTTGCATTTATTTCCTTAATAATTCAGTTTAGTCTTCAGTCTACTCTCCCTCTTCACCTTAATTTTAGAACTTTAAAATGTTTAAAATCTGGACTTGGTTTTCATTGTTTTTCTTGTTGTTGTGGTTGTATGCTGTTTTAAATGACTTTGGCAGGAAATGAGTTTGGGGTGTAGAAAAGGCTTCTAGATATTTGCAGTATCTTTAAGGGAGCAAAAACTGCTTGTAAATTTGAGGGAGGGATTATTTCTCCCCCATAAGATAGCGAATCCACAATGCATGCAAATTTTGGCCATGAAACTTAAAACTGGCTCCAAAACACAGGTAATTTGGTCTCAAAGACTGGTTATACAACAACAACAAGAAAAATGTGATACCTATGATTCCTTTATATTTATTAAGTGATAGGTGACTATAAAAGAAGCTTACAAATCGTAAATCTTCCATTTGTATGTTTTATTTCAGTCACAGACATTTTATAGGTGGTTATATAATATTCTTCAGCTTTACATAGTGTCCTTAAATAGAATCACAAAATTCCTTACTGAGAGCTTCATTAATAAGTAAAAAAAGGGAAAAAAAAGAGCTTTGATGCAAGGTTTAAATAGAGGAAGTGACTCAGTGATTCAGGAGGAGTGTTGGCAGAAATGGAATAGCAACCAAGAAGAAACTAAATTGTAAAAGGGCATAGGAGGTTCAGATTTGGGAACAGCAATATGAGCAGCAGGACCCACAGGTAGTATCTGAGAAATTTTTAAGCAAATATTTGGATACAGAAGTATCTAAATCTATATTCATATTTGGAAAACATGCCACTCTACAGGAAATCAAATCAGCGATTTAGGGGATAGAGATTAAAAGTTCTCTCATTACATAGAGGAAAGAGACAAAGAAATGAAAGCAATGTAAGAAAGAAAATAGCAGATATGGAGGACAGAGATTCCCAAGTGTTCATGGTGATGGTTACACAGCTGTATACCTTTGTGAAAACTCATCAAACTATACACATTAAAAAAATGCATTTTAGGAGTGCCTGGATGGTTCAGTCAATAGAGAATGCAAGTCTTGATCTCAGTGCCATGAGATCTCCGTGCCATGTTAGGCATGGAGATTACTTTAAAAAATGCATTTTACTGTATTGTAAATTACCTAAAGTTTACTTTTATTAGAATTTTGATTTTGAGATAATTGTTCATTTGCATGCAGTTCTAAGAAATAATATGCAGAGATCCTAGGTACTTCTCATCCAATTTTCTCCAATGGTAACATCTTGCAAAACTATGTACAGTATCACAACCAGGATACTGACACTGATACAGTCAAGATACATTCCCTCTCCACATTTCCATAACCACAAGGATCCCTGTTGTTACCCTTTGATACCCACACACACACTTCATTCCTGTCCCCACCTTTTCCTTAAACCCAGGCAACAATCCATCTAGTGTCTATTTCTATAAATTTTGTCATTTCAAGTATGTACATTTAAAAGGAATGAAAATATGTAAATTTCTGGGATTGGCTTTTTCATTCATCACAAGTCCCTGGAAATCAATAAAGGTTATTATATGCATCACAAGTTTGTTGCTTTTTAAAAAATGTGATAAAAACACACAACATGAAATTTATCATCTTAACCATTTTAAGTGTATAGTATAGTAGGGTTAACTATATGTACATTGTTGTGCCAAAATCTCTAATAGAACTTTTCCATCTTACTAAACAAAAATCCTATGTTCATTGAACAGCTCCACATTCCCCATCCCCACCCCAGCTCCTAGTAACCACCACTCTACTTTCTCCACATCCTCACCAAAACTTGTTATCAGATGTCTTGCTTTTTCTCTTCTCTTCTCTCTTCTCTTCTCTTCTCTTTTCTTCCTCTTCTTTTTCTCTTTCTTTTTTGATAGTAGCCATCCTAAAGGGTGTGAAATGATATCTGACCATGGTTTTGATTTGCATTTCCCTGATGACCACCTATGTTGAGCATCTTTTCATATGCATTTGTATATGCATATGTACATGTTTAAATGACCATTTGTATATCTTCTTTGAAGAAATGTCCGCTCAAGTCCACTGCCATTTAATCAGGTTATTTTTGTTGTTGTTTTTGTTGAGTTGCAGGAGTTGTTTTCATATTGTGAATAATAGCCCCTTATCAGATACATGATTTGTAAATATTTTCTCCCATTCCTTAGGTTGTTTTTCTATTGGGTTTATTGTTTCTTTTGCTATGTGGAAGTTCTCAAGTTTGATGTAGTCTTATTTGCCTATGTTTGCTTTTGTTGATTGTGCTTTTGGTGTTATATCCAAGAAATTATTGCCAAGTCCAACTTCATGAAGCCTTCTCCCTATGCTTTACTAGTTCATTCTTCTTTATTGCTGGGTAATAGTCCATGGTATGGGTATACTAGTTTGTTTATTCATTCATCCTTGGGCTATTTCCAGTTTGGGATTATAAACATTCAAATACAGATTTTTATATGAAAATAACTTTTAATTTACCTGGGATAAATGCCCACAAGTAGAATTATGGGCTCATGTGGTAGTTGAATATTCAGTTTTTAAGAAACTGTTAAACTTTTCCAGAGTAACCATACCATTTTTATTCCAATCAGTAAGGTACAAGTGGTCCAGCATCTCCATGTCCTCAACCAGCATTTGGCATTATTACTATTTTTTATTATTATTACCAGATAAGGGGGTAATACTATATCATTGTGGCTTTATTTTGCATTCCCCTAATGGGGAATGAAATATCTGTTAATGTCTTTTGCCCATTTTCTAATCAGATTTTTTTTTAACTGTGGTATTAAGCCTTTTTTTTGCTTTTCTAATTTTTTCCATTTTTTATTATTATGTTTAATTAGCCAATAGATAGTACATCATTTTGCTTTTAAACTAGGAATGCTAGTTCTTTGCCAGATAATGTAGATTAGAAATACTTTCTCTCCTCTGTAGCTTGTCTTTTATCTTCCTAATAGAGTACTCATGGAGTAAAGTTCTCAATTTTAATGAAATTCAACTTATCATTTTCTTCTTTTGTGAATTGTGCTTTTGCATTAAGCCTAATAATTCTCTACCAAGTCCTAGATCCCAAAAGATGTTTTCCTGTTTTTTTAAGGTTCTATAGTTTCATATTTTAAATTCAAGTTTGTAAAAAATTTTGAGTTAATTTTTGTATGAGGTGTGAGTCTTAGGCTTAGGTTTATTTTGTTTGTTTTTTGCTCATGGTTGTCCTATTTCTCCAGCATAATTTGTTGAAAAGGCTGTCTTTCTTCTGTTGAATTGCTTTTGTACCTTTGTCAAAAATAAGGTAGGCATATCTGTGGGAGTCTCTTTCTGGGTTCGGTCTTCCCTTCCATTGATCTACACGTTTAGCTGTCCTCCTATTCCACAGTCTTGATTACTGTAGCTATGTAAGTTTTGGACCTGCCTAGAATTTAGGCATAGGATAAAATTTGGCATAAGCTTGTCTGTATCTTGCTGGAATTTTTCTAAGAATTCCATTAAACCTATATTATTATGAGTATTCCAATCCACAGACATGGCATGTCTCTGCATTTATTTAAATCTTCTTTTATTTCCTTCATCAGCATTTTGTGTTTTAGAATACCAGTCCTATACACATAATTATTTCACATTTATTTTTTAGAGACTATAAACGATACTGTATTTTAAGTTTGTTGTCCTGTCCACATGTTCATTCTCAGTATATAAAATGAAATTGATCTTGGTATGGTTAACATGGATCCTGATATCTTGCTGAACTCACTCATTAGTTCTAAGCATTTTCTGTAGATTTTTGAGGATATTCTGTATAATCAGTTATGTCATCTGCAAACAAAGACCATGTTATTTTCTTCCTTTCCAATGTGTATGCCTTTTATTTCCTTTTATTGTCTCATTGCAGGGGCTAGAACTTCCAGAATTTTGCAAATGCTCTTTATCAAGTTGATGAAATTCTCCTCTATTCCTATTTTTTAAAGTTTCTTCATAAATGGTTTTTAAATATTTCTAAAGTGCTTTTCCTTCATTGGTTGATATGATATGTCATGGGTCTTTTTTAGCCTATTCGTATAGTGAATCTATGGTAACCCATTGATTGGAAGACTCAACACTAGAAACATGGCGAGTCTCCCAATTTGATAAATAGGTTTCACACAATTCCTACTATGTCCCAGCAGGATATAGACACGTTTTGATTTCTAAATATTATACCTAGCATCTCTGCAATAAACTCCACTTCGTCATAACATATAATTCTTCTTACATATTGCCAGATCCTGTTTACTAATTTTTATTTAAGATTTTTGCTTCTACATTCATGAAGGATATTGTTCTGTGGTTTTCTTTTTTCTGTACTGTTTTCTCTGGTTTTGATATGAAGGTAACATTATCTTCACAAGGGACGCCTGGGTGGCTCAGTTGGTTAAGCAGCTGCCTTCGGCTCAGGTCATGATCCCAGCGTCCTGGGATCGAGTCCCACGTCGGGCTCCTTGCTCAGCAGGGAGCCTGCTTCTCCCTCTGCCTCTGCCTGCCATTCTGTCTGCCTGTGCTCGCTCCCCCCCCCCCCCCCTCTGATAAATAAATAAAATCTTTAAAAAAAAAAAAAAAAACATTATCTTCACAAAATGAACTAAATAAAATGTGTTCTAATCTCTAATCTCTAAAATTAATTTCTGGAAGAGATTACATGGAATTGATATTAATTCTTTTTTAATATTTCTTTGGGGGGTTTAAAATTATGACTTAAATTTTCTTAATTGTTATAGGGCTGTTCAAATTATTTATTTGATTATTTAAGTATTTCATATTGGGTGAGTTGTGGTTGTTAGTGTTTTCTGCAGAAGTGGTCCATTTAATCTAAATTGTTGAGTTTATGTGCATATAGTCATTCTTTATTTTATTATCCTTTGGATATAATACCCCCTGTTTCATCACTGACCTTGGTCCTTTGTCTTCTTCCTTTTTTTTTTTTTTAAATCTTTGTTAGTCTTTGTAGAGGTCTGTCAATATTTTTTTTATTTAAATTCAGTTAATTAACATATAGCTTATTAGTTTTAGATGTAGAGCACTACGCATACAGTGCATAGTTTTAGAGGTAGGGTTTAGTGATTCATCAGTTTTATATAACAGCCAGTGCTCATTACATCCCGTGCCCTCCTCAATGTCTGTCACCCAGTTACCCCATCAATTTTATCAATCTTTTCAAAGAACCAGTTCCTTGTTCCATTGATTTTCTCTATTGGCTTTTCTATTTTTAGTTTCATTGATTTCGGCTCTTATCTTTATTAATTCCTTCCTTCCATGTGCATTTGTTTTATTTTGCTCTTTTTCTAGGTTTCTGTGGTGGGAAGGTAACCTTATTGAGCTGAGACTTCCTCTTTTCTGAGGTTTGCATTTAGTGCTAAAAATTTCCCTCTCCTTGCTGCTTTAGCTGTGTCCTGCAAATTTTGATATGCTATATTTTCATTCTGTTCGGTTAGCTTTGTTTCTCTGTTTGACCTCCCTTAATTCTCTTTTACCCATGAATTATTGATGTGTGTTGTTTAGTTTCCCAATTTTTGGAGATTTTTCTATTACCTTTCTGCTACTGATTTCTAGTTCAATTCACTGTGGCCAGAGTACACTCTATGATTTTTACTTTTTTAAATTGGTTGAGGTGCTTCCTGTGGCCCAGGGAATGATATACATTGGTATATGTTCTGTGGACACCTGGGAAAAATACGTATTCTGCTGTTGCTAGACGTCAGCTGATGGTTATTGAGTTCTTCTATTTCCTTGCTAATGTTCTCTCCAGTTCTCTTGTTGTTGAGTCAGGAGTGTTGAAATCTCCAACTATAATTATAAATTTGAGAATTTCCCTTTGAGTCTATCAGTTTTGATTTGCACATTTTTCATTCTGTTGTCTGCTGCATACACCTGTAGAATTTGCTCTTTTCTTGGTATATCTATACCTCTGTCATTATATAATATCCAGTTTTCCTCTGGTAATTAGCTTAGCTCTGAAGTCTACCTTACCAGATATTAATATAGTCAATCTCATTGTCTTTTGATTGATGTTTCATGAACTTTTTCCATTCTTTTACTTTCAACCTATGAATATCATTGAATTTGAAGTAAGTTTCTTATAGATTGTATACAGGTGAGTCTTTAATTCACTCTGTTAATCTTTGTCTTTTAATTGGTATATGTAGACCACTTACCTATAATATAGTTTTTTTATGTTTTAGAACTTAAGTCTGCCATTTTGTGTTTTCTGTTTCTCTTGATTTTTTTCTTTTTCCTGTCATCCTGTGGGTTATTCAAATACTTTTAAAAATTCCATTGTAGTTTAGGTATCATATTTTCAAACTGTGTGCCTCTGTACAGCTTTTTAAATGACTGTTCTAGGTATTATATTTACATATTTTATTGCTGTCCACTGCTATCACCATTTTACCAGTTTACTTTTTTATCAGTTTAAATGGAGTATGGAAACCTTGCCTCCTTTTACATGTTTATCCTCCCTTGTTTATAATTTTCTTGAATAGTTCCCCAACATATATTTAGAACTACATCAGTGTCTGATTTTTGCTTCAATCTTCAAATATGATTTTAAAAAATTCGAGAGAAGGAAAGTCTATTGTAATTACCCATATTTTTACTCATCATGCTCTTTCTTCCATCCTTATGTTCCAAGATTCCTTCTTTTATCCTTTTCTTTCTATTTAGAGTTTCCTTTAGCCATTCTTTTAGTCTGATAGTGACAAATTCCCTTTGTTTTCTTTCATCTGAGAATGTCTTCATCTTCCTTTTTCCCTTCATTTCTGAAGCATATTTTTGCTGTTTATAAGGTTCTGGGTTGACAATTCCTTTCTTTCTGTGCTTGAATCATATTGTGCTATTTCTTTCTTGGCTTCCATGATGTCTGATGAGAACTATGCTGCTATTTGAATTGTTTTTCCTCTATAGGTAAGGTGTCATTTTTCTCTGGCTGCTTTAAAAAAAAATTTCTGTCTTTAGTTTTTAGAAGTTCTCAGAATTATGATGTGCTTTGGCATAGATTTCTTTGTTTGTTTTTCTTCAGGATTTGATCAGCTTCCCAAATCTCTACATTTATATCTCTTGCCAAATTTTGGAAGTTTTTAGTCATTATTTCTTCCAGTACTTTTTCAGCCCCACCCTTATGATTTTGTCTCTCTGGGATACCAGTAACAGGAGTGTTAGATCTCACAGGTCGCAGATGCTCTGTTCTTTTTTCCCAGTCTATTTTCTCTATGTTGTTCATATGAGGGAATTTCTATTGTTCTATCTTGAAGTGTACTGATTCCTTTTTCTTTCCCCTCTGCTCTGCTACTGAATCCATTTGTTAAGTATTGGGGTTTTGACAGGGTTTTTTTTTATTATTATGTTTTTCATTTGTTCTTTTTTATATCATCTATTTCTTTGCTGAGACATTCTATTTCTTAGACTTTTTCTGTTCTCGTTTGTTTCAAGCATATTTATAATTGATAGTTTAAATATTTTAACTATGACTGCTTTAAAATATTTGTTAGGTAATTCTGGTATCTCTATTGTCTCAGTTTTGATACCCATTTATTGTCATTTTTCATTAAATTTGAGGTATTCCTAGTTCTTGGTATGATGAGTGATTGAAACCTGCACAGTTTAATATTATGTAATGAGACTCTGGATCTCATTTAAACCTTCTATTTTAGCTGACTTTATTTAACTCTGATTCAGCAGAGCCACCTTCCTTCCCTCTTATCTATTTACTGTATGTATTTATTGGCACATGGAGAATTAAAATGAACAATTTAAACAAAGAGATTTTATGTAACACACACACTCTGTGAAAGCCCAACAGTTTAGAGGAGAATGGCCAAACCTTTAGCTTTAGAGGTTAGTTTCATTTGGTCTAAGTCATTCAGAGTGGCTCCTCTACCCTCATGATCATCATTGTAGATCTGGGAATGGGCACACAAACCAGGCTCAAACCTTAAGTACCCAGTGTTCCCTGGGCCTTAGCTATAGTTCAAGGACAAGCAATGTCACAATTAGGCCCATTCAAGCTAAAGCAAGGCATCCTCCATCTCTGGAGAGGGCTGAGGAAGCATGCAGCCATAACTGAAGTCAGCAGAAGCTGTTGACATTGAAGGAAGTCATCTGAGGACAAATCAAACACGACCAGCAGAGAATCAAAGTCAAAACTCTGATTCATCACACTCAGAGCCCACACTATGCAGGACTTTTCAGTTACTTAAGTCAATAAATTGGTAGTTCCTATCCCTGGCTGTCCCTTATATTCTTCTGGGAAGGCTACTGACACTTGAAACCCATCTCAGAGAGCCTTACTTATGTGTTCTGAGTTGTGCCTCTGACAGCCATATTTTTTTTTTTAAGATTTTTATTTATTTATTTGATAGACAGAGAGAGATCACAAGTAGGCAGAGAGGCAGGCAGAGAGAGAGGGGGAAGCAGGGTCCCCGCTGAGCAGAGAGCCCAATGTGGGGCTCGATCCCAGGACCCTGAGATCATGACCTGAGCTGAAGGCAGAGGCTTAAACCACTGAGCCACCCAGGCGCCCCTGACAGCCATATTTTTTAAAAGCTCTCCAGGTGATTCTGATGTGCCACAAGTGTTCTGAACCACTTCAACCAAGCCTTTTTGTTGCTGATGACTATTTAAGTTAGGGTTTTCCTTACTTGCTCTTGAAAGCATTCTAACTCCATGTCTCCAATGTGCATACAACTCCATGTTTAAATGTGCATAAAAATCAATTGGTTATTTCATTAAAATGCAGATTCTGATTCACTGGTCTATAGTGGGAATTAGTTTGCTAAGGCTGCTGTAACAAAAACCCACAGGCTGGGTGGCTTAAACAAAAGAAATGTGTTCAAAATCCTGAAGTCGATATGTCCAAGATCAAGGCATTTGCAGTGCTGGTTTCTTCTAAAGGCTCTAAGACAAGGGTCTGTCCCAAGCCTCTCTCCTGAGTTTGTGGATGGCACCTTCCCTCAATTCAAATTTCCAAATTCCTGTCCAAATTTCCCCTTTTAATAAGGACACAGTCATACTGGATTGGAGCCTACTATAATGACCTTATCTTAACTTGATAACTTCTGTAAAGACTATATTTCCAAAGGACATATCACTGGGGATTAGGCCTTTATATATAAATTTGGGTGAGACAAACCAGGGGGGAGATTATTAATAATGTGAATTTCCAACAAACCTCCAGGTGACACTGATACTCCTAGTCCATGGATCACACTTTGAATAGCAAGGTTTCACAGATCTGTTTCCTATGCATTAGACCCTCCTATTCTAGATGAATGACCTTGAAATTACCTAATGGATAACCAACTGGTGGGAAGAGTGCTAGAAATGGGTTACCAGTCATGGCTATGGTGTGGATAGCCTGCTCACAGAGGACCTCCAAGAGAGACTAAGAGGTAGGGTACTTTAAATAACTAAGCACACATATACATTACGCCAAAAAGTCATAAATAGTTTTCTCTTGCTGGTCTTAAAAGTAAGTAACACTTTTACAAAATTGTCCTTTTTATATAAATTTTCTAAATTTTATACTTATGTATTACAAGCAGGAAAAGGGAAAAAATGTTGTTTTTCAAAGAATTATCCTTAATTAAAAGTTAAACAAACAAAAGCAATAAAATTAAACAATCTTTTATTTATCTTCATAAAAGAAGGCAATAATTCTTTACTGCCATATAGAGATATACTAGCACACTAATGTTTTGCCATTATTTGGACATTAAGCTAAATTTTTATTAATGTCATTTAAAGTAGTAAAACCTTCCCGTATTCTATATATGGAAACCAATACTACTGCCCATTTGAGATTTTGGGTCATAAATTTGAAATGAGTCCAGTCAGTAAAGTTGTATTTTTTTTTCCACTAGCAATGTTCAGCTGCACAGATACATGTGTGGCATAAGTAGATAGTTGGATTTAACTAGACTTGGGGTTTTGCCAGTCAAATATGACAAAAAGACAGAGGAGCAAGGAATGCAAGTTTGCAAGTGCTGAGCAGTGGAAGCCAGGGCGGTAGGCAGAGAAGTTAGGACACCAGGAGAATGATAGTAGTTGAAGAGACATAGCTAGATTAGTAAGAGAGCTCTTCTTGGAAAGGGAGAACCAGAGGAAGCCAGTTGGAAATATAGGAGGTGACACTCATTCTGGGTTGCTTTTATCAAATCAAGTTTTCTGAGGTGGCACATCTGTCAGTGATGAAACATCACAGGTATGACTGCAAGAAGTTGTCAGCATGCAGTAGTAGAGAAGATCATGGACGTCAAAGGGGTCAAGAGAACCACTGTGCGGGGGTATTGTCTGGTTTACCAGCTTGGATGTGGAAACTGCCAAGAGGAAGGGTGGTCAAAAGTGAGATAAGCCGACATCTGACATCATCTGACATCATCATTAGCTAAGACGCCAGAAGCCCGAGAGAGGACAACAGGAAGGGCCAAGGGTAGAAAAGTCTGATGACATGCATGTCAAAGAGCAAAGAAGGCACGACAGCTCAGAAGCAGAAAATAGAGAAAGGAATCCCCACCTGGCCTTGTAGCCCTGAGATCAGTGCAGTGGGAAGTCCAAACGGCCGTCTCGGGAGAGGGCTGCTGGAGAGGCAGCGGGCTCGGGAGGTGGCCAGGCTGGGTTATAGTTAGAGCAAGAAAGTGACCAGAGCTTTCCAAATGAAGGGGGAGGGTATAAGGAAGTAGAGGGGAGATCATGATGGGGAGGTTTGGAGCATGAGAGAGTGGGGGATGGCAAAGGGGATGTGACTGGGGCAGTCCCAAAGCAAAAGGGCACAAGGGCACAAGGGACAAGGCAGGTGGGGAGCCCCAAAGGGAACGAGGATGTGGGGACTGCTGGGACTGACCTTGAGTCTGCGCACTGAGTGGCTGGCAAGCTGGAGGAGGCCTGTGGTTGCTAGGCAATGCGGGGCCATCCCTCCTGGGAGGGGCTGGCTCCCTGAGCATGTGTCCTGTGTGTCATGCTTCACGTGTGTGTCACATTACATTTGTGAGGCCATCCTTGGACTGTTATGACTGGCTATCCAGCAAAGATTCAAACTCCCCTTTCTCAGTGTAGGCAGCTTCCCAACCAATGGCTACATATTCCAGCCAGACATCTCCTCCACCCTCCCCCTGTGATGTCAGGTGGAGGCATGAGTCAGGTGTAAGGAAGTTCTGGTCAGTGAGACCTGAACAGGGATGTGAATGTCTGCTTCAGGCCTGGACCACTAACCCTTGCCATGCTTTCTGTCTTGGTGCTTTCATTGGCTGAATGTCAAGGTCAGAGTGATACAGAAGGCCTCAGATTGAATATGACAGAGCCTCTCTTGGCCTGAATGACTATACAGAGCAACTCTCCTGGTTAAGAGGCTTTATGTGAGGAAAATACAAATTTTCTTGAATAAGCCAATGAAATTTGCAGGGTTTATATATTACCCAGCTAATACTACTTTAACTAATATGTATCTATCATGTATCTCATAATTAGAGTGAGAGCCCTTCTCCCAAAATTACTAAAATGTAATTTAGTAGTTACACCCACCAAGCATTACTCCACATCCCTCCTCCTTAGTTTATATGGAGAGAGAACTAAGAGGGGAGTTACTTCATAAGTAGTACAGTGTGTCAAAGCAGAAAGAGCAGAATGGGGGGGGGGCTCCTCACCCAAAGCCATAAATAAATAAATAAATAAATAATGAGAAGTTATGGATATGTTGATTAATTTGATGGTGGGTATCCTTTCACAACATTGATGTACAGCAAATCATCACGTGGTACCCTTCAGATACCTTACAACTTCATAGGTCAATCATACCTCAAAAGAAAGGTCTAGAAAAAAAATGGATTTGAAAAAGAAAAGAAATGAAAAGAAGATATCTACCCATGCTATTCTTCCTGTCTGACCCCAATAGATAGGGATCTAAGTCTCGAAGAAGATGGAAAGAGAGGAGGACATATATCCCTCCACTCTGAAGGAGATGTTCAACCTTTGGTAGAAAAAGAGAGGACTTTAAAATGAGTATGTTATTAGACCAATATTTGTCCTGATATTAACATAACTGGAAATTTATGGTGTCACACCAATGTTATAGTAGCTAGGAAAGTAGGGGAGGGGTCTGATATTACTGAATTGAAAACAGTAACTGGTAAACATCAAGGCCATTTCATGTCTTTGCCTCGGTGAGTTGAGACGCCTCAGTATAGAGGTTATACTACATGGAGTCATTCTGATGTATTAATATTTAGAGGTCGACGACTGAAATGACACACAGAAGGAATACTGAGAATTCAGAGGTAGAAATGAATGGGCTAGCAGAAGGCCCGACACATATTGATAGAGGGACAGTATGTTTGACTGTCATTTGGGGCTTCAGTTTTTAACAGTGGTACTGTTGGGTCATCGATCACCGTACTTGGTGTCCGCAGACCAAGTATTTCAGCCCAGCTCTATCACATAAGTGCTACAGGAGCTTCCCAAGTCCTTTATCTCCTTTGACTTAGAGTTCTTCATCTGGAAAGTGAGGATCATGAAATGCATTTGAAGAGATTACTCAGGAAATGTTGCAGGGCCCAAATGGACCCTTGTTACAGAATGTGCTCTCCCAAAAGACTCTAGAAGCAGAATCTGATAAAGATAAATTATAAGGATTGGTAGGCTAGGTTCTATTCTGACCTCATTGTCAACGTCAAATACAACATGGGTAAGGTACCCACACACCTGTACCATGAGCAAATTACGCCTGGGCTGACAACCACGAAGGAAATAATTCCCTCCTGACTCACCAAAGAGGGGGAGGGGAGAAAGTGTGACACATATATACATACATACACGAAATCTATAACAGTTATCTACGTATAACTGTCTTCATGGAAACTTGATTTATAGCTTTAAAGAAAAAAAAAGCCTTAAAACCACGTAACCCCTAATGTATCCTTTCCCTAAAGCCATAAACACACCTCCAGTCATCCTGTCCAACAAAAATATACCACAGCAGGTGGAGTCACCAAAAAAGTAAATGGTTTCAATATTTTCATTCATTTCAGTCTATTCCCTCAACAAAAACTTCAAACTGCAGGTGCACGCAGCATACTTCTGCCATGACAAGAGCACTGTATCTTTGTAACCGGGACTTCACCTAATGATGTGTGAACTGAATGCTAAGTGCAGCAAAATGACTCCAAGCCAAGAAAGCCCCAGTCGAGGGTCTTGCCTGGGAGAGGGGCTACGCCGCAGGAACACACCAGACCGGGGTTGGACCTTTGGTCCTGGGGAGATCATCATTCCTTCCTTCCCTTCGACTTCTAATGTTTCGAAAAGGGTGTGTGAATTAAATTGGAATTTTCAGGCTGCAGACATTCCTCACGTTGGGGTCCAAATTTGATTTCAGTCTGGAAACCAGCAAATGAGTTTGAGAGACGAGTCAGTTTCAGGGAAGGTCAGGCCAGTCAAAGTAAAACGTGAACCAATTATTGCAGGGAAACGGTTTCACATCTGGAATTGGTTATATGTGGAACAGAAGGAAGAGTTTTCTTAGGACAGTTGGTTTAATTACATTTTTAAAAACAAGAAAGAGTAACCTAGGATTTCCAGCTAATCTCAAGTGCAAACAGGCCACCGCTAGATAATGACTATGTTTGCTTCTTATTTCAACCAGAATTGTGAGGACTATATCCGTACGTGGTTTCTTTCAGTTCTTGGTCAGCTAAAGTCAATTTTTGAATGCCCCTTTGAGCTGCACATTTTGCCTGAAAGTCTGTGTGTTTGGGTCAGATCTAGGTGTTCAGATGTCTTATCTCTTTAAAAGAAAAGACGTTGAGAGAGAGGCATAGTTTTGGCATCCGACTGACCTAGATTTTAATTTACTAGCTGTGTGATTTGGGGGATGTTACTTAATCTTTCTTTATCCTTTTCTTATCTGGGAAATGGGAATAATTCTTATCTGGGTGAGATCTGTGTTCTGATTATTATATTAAATTAAATTACATAGCATATGTAAAACAACAATTATGAGACTGTGCTGCTATAGAAGGTAATCCACAAATGTTAAATCTCTTGACTCTCTTCTTTGTTAGCTTATTTTTTCTGAAAGCAATATATTTTTGGCAAATACGAGGAGACAGGAAGCTGTATGTATGTACCCTGCAACCTAAAATGTCAGCAGGATAGCACAAGAGAGTATAAGAAATTAAAACATACTAATGGATTTGAAAGTTACAAGGACTCCCTGAAATGTACACCCTGATATATTTTTGTGATGGTAGCAAATTGTACCTTTATGGTTTCACCATTGCCCTCTCTGCTTCCCCTAAAATAGTCAACAGTAGCATATTAAAGTTATCTCAATGCACCAAAATCAGGACAGTCAAGAGCCTTGGGGTTAGAGTCCATCCTGGGCAAGAGGTGTCATCTCCTTTGTAACCAATCTCTCTAGCAGTCACCTATGGACAAGTTTATCAAGTGACACTCTATCCAGAATGTAGGAGGAGTTCTGCCTTGCAATGAAGAAGTTCCGTGTAGCTAAGCATGATGCTGAAAGCAACATTTCACTCCCGAGGAGCAGGTTATGACCTTTGAAATGAAATTCAGCCAAAGCGTTTATATCACATTAACACCAGTAAATGGAAAAGAGAGAGAGGGAGGATCTAATTATATTTGCTAAGGCACCATGGCATTGGTGGTTTTTATTGCCTTTCCCTTAAGTTCTTCTGAGGTCTGTAATGTATTTCATAAAATTAATAGTAATATTGCATCCTTTCCATTTCCCCACTCGAGACCCGGTGAGGGAGTTCACCTCCGATGATGTGTCAGGGACCAAGAGGGCCGAGCGCTGTTGCTAGAACTGTGCGGATCAGGGTGACATGGAAAGATGGTTTCAAAAACACCAGATGCCACAGACATGAAGTGGTGGAACAATGCATCAGAATTGCCGAAAGAAAAGAAGAGTTGTTTGTCCACATTTTTCAACCCTTAAGGACAGTTTTCAGGCCCTTCCTTGGTCTGGGTCTTTGTGTATGTGAAGCACAAGATGCAGGACCAGGGAGAGTCGATGTTGAAATGGCACGCAACGCAAGGGAGCTGCTCGATGGAGCTGAGCTTTTCGCTCTCGTTACACTCGTTCTGTTTATAAACACTCCAGCGATGTGAATAATAAGAAGCCAAGCACAGGCCTTTGTCATCCCTCCATGATCTTTCTGGTTCTGGAGGGCTCAGGAGGAGGTGTTGAGTTTCTGTGTGCTAAAGCTTGTCAAGGGCACATCAAAATGCAATAATGAAATCAACTACCAGACAGATTGGATGGCAGATTTTGGCAGCTAACAAGGAGCTTTCTTGTTATAGGATGTGCAAACTTGTGGATTGCACTGCAATTAGAATTTTTTTTTTTTTTTTTTTTGCCTGAGCTCTTCTTATACTTTAATTCTCATAAGTGACAACAGCAAAAGACTACTTCTCACTCCCTAACGCACTCTATCCATCTCCTTGTTGCTAAAGTAACTCATGTCTTAATTTAACATCGAATTTTCCAAAAATCAGATCAATGCTATTCAGTGTTTTTGAGCTCCTGATACTTCAAGGAAAAGTCGGCGATAGATGACTTAAAACTAATTCTCTTGCCTTTTTTTTCCAGTGTGTGCAAAATATCCTTTTGGTACTTTTTGTAATTGTTGTTGTTGTGGTTTTAACCATATGTCTCCAGTAGGAAAGCAAGATCTTTGTTTCTTAACAGCTGATGTGTACTTGCTACTGTGTCACACAGGAGTCCGTAATACTGCTAGCGACAACTAAATCATTTCCACAAAAACTAATTTTAGCATCCAGGAAGGGAAAAACAACACTACTTCTGTGCTACTTAATAGCTGAGTGGCATGTGAAAACCAGGTCAACCTGTTTTTCAGAGGTTAAAGGTGAGACACCCACAGGGGTAAATGGTTTCCTCAGGGATTTACAGCTTAACTGCGTCAACACCAGCATAAGCCTCCATGCAGCTGACGAGGCAACTCCCAGAATATTCTGGTTTTTTAAACTATAAACAACCCTGGAAAGGAGTGAAGTGGAAACTGAAAGGAAGAGGAAGAGGATGGGGTGATTGGATTCAGATTTTTAAATGCACTTGGGGAATGTCCATTTATGAGTGGGCTACCCTCCTTGCTTCCAGTAGGAGGGTGGGCATACCTGATAGTCACACAGTGGGCGTCACAAGCACTAAAATCACAATGCAGCTTATGAGAGGTTTTCATTTTGGTCAAAACAACAATGAAACCTCAAAAATTGAATTGTAAATCCTTAAGCAACAAGAGGACCTAAACAGAGGAACTAGCCCTCATATTTATCACTCTTCACTTTACTGGGAACAAGAAGAAATGTACTTAAACACCCAGTTTTCTTTGAATCTGAAATCATTTTTTAATGCATTCAATGTGTACTTGACATTTTGCATTGAATAGACCAGACAGTATCGGTCTGTATCAGGCCCAACAATGGGTATCGGGTTCTGGGGATACAAATAAACTAGAAAGCTTCTCTACTGAACCACAGCCAAGTAAAAGTGATAAAGAGATAGAGATACTGAGATGAGCTCATGCCTGGGGCCTGATGGTAGCACAAAAATGGAATTATCAAGTCCCCTCTTCATGGAGATGAAGCCAGAGCTGTCTTGATCAAGCATGTTCAGGACAAACTGAAAAGAAAGGACAACATAGGCAGAGGGAAGGCCACTAGTTCAAGCACAGAAGGTCAGAATCCAGTGTGAGGGCTGAGGCTGGAGATTTAGGCAGATGCAAGATTTTGCAGATTGAAGATCCCATGACAAGAAGTTTGGATAGGAAGGACATTTAGGGGCTCTGATAAGAGAGTGATGTAATCTATGCCTTTTACAAAGATCTTTAGGCAGGATTGCTGCAAACAGATTGGAGAGGATAAGTATTATTTTATCTATACATATTTTTTTTAAAAAACAATGTTTGATAACAGCCCCCAGGGCAATTCCCCCAACTTCTTTTTTCTGTGTCCATGAAGACACAGACAAAGTAAAATACACCGAAAACCAATATCAATAATGTCTGTATCTAGAAAAATGAACAATAAGTAGAAGATAGGTGGAGCCAGGCTACCTAATGTCTCTCCAAGGCTCTTTTTGCAGCAGAAAGTCAAAAAGTCATTGCATAGTAAATAATGGGGAGAAGGTTCTAGAGATATAGCATGATCCATTTTGGGACACCAGTATAGACACAACCCCGGGATCACAAATGTTAAAGTTTTTGACGTTATTTAATCAATTTGTCGACGTCGGGAAAGGAGAGAGTTGTTCCTTCAAAAGGTAGAGATGCAGTATAGTTTAAGCCTGTTGTATAACAGGACATAAATATATAAACCTGCCTCCATGTGCAAAACCAAGAAAGTTATTCAATCTCAGGGTATATAAAGGTCAATCTAATCTTGTTTATTGAAAGATAGTGAGTCTGGACCCTTGTTTGAAGATGGGTAAAAAGAAAACTGATGTGGAGGAAATAATTTGCAGAAAAAAGAGAAAAGAAAAAATAGCATTCAGCAGATAGGGATGAATAAAATACTTTGTAATATTATTTCAGGGCTGAGGAGAATTTCAAGAAAATGTTTGTTTTCCTCAATGAAGGACAAGAAGACAAGGTAACTATGAATAGGAACAAACAATCTTGATGAAGTGAAAAATAAAAGGAGTTAAAAGGTGAGGATAAAATGAAGAACCAATGGCAAGGACACGAAAACCATACTATTAGAATTAACGTCTTGGGCGCCTGGGTGGCTCGGTGGGTTAAGCCACTGCCTTTGGCTCAGGTCATGATCTCAGGGTCCTGGGATCGAGTCCCGCATCGGGCTCTCTGCTCAGCAGGGAGCCTGCTTCCTCCTCTCTCTCTCTGCCTGCCTCTCTGCCTGCCTCTCTGCCTACTTGTGATCTCTCTCTGTCAAATGGATAAATAAAATCTTTAAAAAAAAAAAAAAAGAATTAACGTCTTTACAATCTGTATTGAAGTTAGGGCAGAACCAATGATACCAAAACTCAAAGCTATCATGGTGGGCATAGAAGTTTTCTTACAACAAAGGAAAACCTAAAGCAGGAAGAAGGAAATGAGACCTACAGATCATGAAAATCATAAAGCCGACTTGGGTCTGAAAGTGGTTTCTGAAGATAAGAATGAAATAAAAGAAAACTAGCAGTAATCAAAGATATAAGACGAAAAACTTCCTTAGGAGGAAGAAACGCCTATATAAGCAGACAGCAGTGGCCAACAGCTTATAGTTCACAGAAAAAGCAGCGAAAAAGTGCAGGCCTAGGCATATCCCAAAGTACAAAATTAAGTGAAAGAAATTCCCAAGTTCAAGAATACAAAGCAACCAATTTTGATCCCTTTTAACAATATTCTTTGCAACTTTACAGAGAAAATGACAGTGAAGGAACATCTAATTCATGCTGAAATTCAGTTAAAGCACATCCACGTGATCACGGCTAATCATTTCTTCCTGAAACAGATTGTTAGAGGTGGCAGAACCTTTCCCCAGAAGCACATGCACAGCAGTAGTCCAAACTCAGTATCAGCTGCCTCTAAAAGACCTCAGGTGATTCAAACCTTCACACCAGAAGTGTGATGTTGAAATGTTATCACATGAGCAGAGAGCTGAACCCAGGATGTGGTAAGCAGACTCTGAGATGGCCTCCAGTGATCCCCATCTCCTGATACTCATGCTCTTGTGTAACCCCTCTCCTTGAGAGTGGATCGAATTTAGTTACCTCTTATAGCAGATGGAATGTGCCAGAGGTAACCAAATGTTTCATTCAGGATTAGGTTACAAAAAGAATGTGGCTCCTGCCTTGAGCCCTCTCATTCGACCCCTTCACCCCGGAATCTCCTGCTGCCATGGTATAATCTGCCCAGTTGAGAGGCCTACATGGCAAGGAACTGAAAGAGACCCCACACCAAGGACTTGTGAGGAACTGGGGCCTCCAGTCCAACAACTTGTGAGGAAATGAACCCTGCAAACAACCATTCCTAGCTGAGGCCTCAGATGGGAACGCACGCCTGGTCCGTGTAGTGGATTGCAATCTCACAAAAGACTCCATCCAGAGGCATCTAATTAAACCAGGCCAACTCCTGACACAAAAACTCTGAGATAATAATGTTTGCTGTTTTCACTCACTAAAGTGCTGGGTAATTGTTACACAGCACTAGATAACCAATATATAATGTGTTAACAGTGAGTAAAAAATAAGGGGATAGAACATAATTCTTTGAATGGTTTCTGGGTCACTTGGTGTTCTGGGATTTCTACCATATGGCCTATCTTTAAATAACTGAAAATCAGTGTTGGTCTTGAGATGGGAGTCACCTGTGATCTGAGAAAGCACTAGATACATGTGCTGAATCCCACCAAGTCTGTGATCATAGGTTACACAAACTTAGAAATCAGCTAGTCAATTAATTAATTCATCCATCAATCTATCTTTTTTTATTATTATGTTAGCCACCATACAATACATCGTTAGTTTTTGATGTAGCGTTCCAAGATTCATTGTTTATATATAACACCCAGCGTTCCATGTAATACGTGCCCTCCTAATACCCACCATTGGGCCAACCATCCCGCTATCCCCCTCCCCTCCAAAACCCTTGGTTTCTTTCCCATAGTCCCCAGTCTCTCACGGTCCATCTCCCCTTCCAATTTCCTCCCCTCACTTTTCGCTTCCTTCTCCTAATGTCCTTCACGCTATTCCTTATCTTCCACAAACAAGTGAAACCACATGTTGATTGACTTTCTTTGCTTGCCTTTTTAAGTTTTTATTTAAATTTCAATCAATCTATCTTTAATACCAAAGTAAAATCTCCAAAAATATCTTAAAATAGAAGAGATCATTAACATAGATCACCATAATCTATTACGATTTAGGCCTAAAGCCCCAGAATTTATTTGGAAGGCTTGATAGTACAGTGGGAGGGAACACAGCTCCAGAAGTAGCAGACCCTGTGGGAGCACTGGGCCAACTAAGTTAGCATAGTAATCTCAGGCAAGTTCCACAGTCATCCAATGCTTCAGTCTCCTCCTCTGTGAGGCAGAGATATGCTATTGCATGAAACATTAGCACAGTAGTGTAATACCCACTCAGGAAATGTGAGGTGTTGTTACTGTATTTTAAGAGCTGAAAGTGGAAATGAAGGAAAAAGTAAATTTGCTCCACTCCCCACCTCCAGTATAGCCAACTCAGATATTGCTGTTTCAATCTTCATTCTGACAATCAGAAAAAAACACAAGACAAGTAACAATTTGAAGAGTATAGAGGTAAAAAATAGATATTTTTCAAAATAATGGAGAAGCATAAACAAATAAAAAGACCCCCCAAAAGAGTAAGAGAAGGAAGCACATATAAAAGAATCAAATGAATCCAAGATATTAGACTAAATTATATTAACGGTAGAAGCAAAGGACAATGTTTTGTAAAGAAAAATC
Source organism: Mustela nigripes (assembly GCF_022355385.1). Taxonomy (NCBI): domain Eukaryota; kingdom Metazoa; phylum Chordata; class Mammalia; order Carnivora; family Mustelidae; genus Mustela; species Mustela nigripes. The sequence goes on from NC_081560.1 coordinate 104,399,437, forward strand.
TTTCTCAAATCTAGTCAAAAAACATATTACTATTATATTAGTTGGTCCTAGGGTTTCTATGACAAATTGCCACAGACTGGGGGGGGCTAAAAACAAGGAAAACGTATTCCCTCCCAGTTCTGGAGGCGAGCAAGGTGTCAGCTGGTCTGCACTTGCTCTGGACGCTCTAGGGACGGGTCTTGCATGTCTCGTTCTAACTGCTGGTGCTCGCCCGCAGGCTGTAGCCTTCCTTCAGAGGCTGCCTCCGTCCCCCTGCGGGCACCTTCTCTGTGCGTGTATGACTCTGTTTCTAAATATCTCCCTCCTGACAAGGACACTAGTCATGAGATTTAGGACCAACACCCACCAGGATGAGTTATCCTAACTCAGTCACATCTGCGAAGAGCCTATTTATGAATGAGGTCACATTCACAGGTCCAGGACTTCGACCTGCCTCTTGTGGCACACAATTCAATCCATCATAGTGATGTACCATGTACAAAAGGACACCTACATGATATCTAGAAGCAATTTACGTAGGTGACAATAAAGAAACAAATTAGCATGCATCTACGTAATCCAATATTTGAAACCACTAAAAATCAGATGTGGAAAATTAATTCCTATGTGAGGAAATGGTAGTGATAGGCTATCAAGTAAGAATATTAAAATATAAACAGATAAGTAGGTAAAAAGATGTAATGACGTCAAATAATCTATGCAAAAATATGCAGAGAAAAAAGTCTCCGAGAAAACACACTAAAATATTGATAGTGCTTAACACTGGCTGACAGGACTAAAGGGGATTTTTATTACCATCTTTATAACTGCAGTCCTGTCAACATTTTCTTACAGTTAGAATTTTTTTTTTTAGACTCTCATAGTCTTTGTCTGCTTTATAACAGTGAATGTCATGTGTATGTCCCATACCCACCTTCTGGCAGTTGGGGATAGGCTGGTGTTTGGTTTTTGGAGGAATTCAGAAGAGCACAAGGCATGTGTGGGATTGAGATGGTTTTAAGTTAACAAGTAACATATTAGTTAAGATCACATACCAATAACCCAGGTTTACAGTCAAGATCTGTTCCTTCCTGGCTCCATGAGCAGGTATGAAACCTAACCTCTGTGTGTTTCACTGTCCTAATCTGTAAACTGGAATATAAGAGGGCTGGACTCAGACTATTGTTTTGGTGAGTTTTTTGCTTACATATTCAACAGAACCAATGGGTCAACTCTTTTTACCTACAACTTGACCAACAATGTCATATGGTGTATGAGATGGAAATTTCAGGTACCAACAATGCCATATGGTGTATTAATATTAGTAGTATTAGTAGGAATAGAAGTAGTGGTAGTAATAACATAGCTTCTAAATTTCCACATGTACATTCTGACTCAGTGCATTGCCCTGAAAGGCAGTATGATGACTTCAACTGTACATAAGGCACAGAGGTCCCGGTGACGCAAATGAGGGCTGGCTTGTTCCTTCCCCTCCCCTACCGAATACATAGGCAAGAATGATACATCTGCACATATTTTTTTATATCCTTCAAATGCCTTGATCTGGTAATGATCTGACATTATAGACTTGCAGTTACCTGCCCAGCCCCCAGTGAAATAGGCCACAGGGGATGCTGAGGGCTCTGCTACTGGTTGTTCTCATCTGTTTCTGTCTTGCCCCATCAAGCTTCAGGGGTTCAAGGTCTGTGGCCCTCGTGTGCACCCAGCACAGCCTGTTGACCCCTGGGTGTTGTGCTCAGAGCCCTCTCCCCAAGAGCACAGCAGTCTGGGAGTCACCCAATTTCTAGTTGGCTTCACCATCCCACTGACTCAGGCACAGGACAAACAGCTACCGAATACCAGGACCAGTACTAGATGCTGAATAAGATAGCACCCATCCTCCTGGAGCGTAGTGAATTAAAGCACTAAACAGATATAGAACTCTACATTGTAATAAGCAGTATGAAAGAACTAAGAGGGTGCAAAGATCGGGGGAAACCGGAAGAGGTGAACTAGTCAGACTGGGTAGTCAGGGAAGGCCTCTTTGAAGAGGTAACAATGTATTCAAAACCCAAGGATAAGGAGAATAGTCTAGGCAAAGAGAAGGGTGGGACAGTGACCCAGGTGAGGATATACTGCATGAAGGTCCTGAAAGTGCTAGACAAATATAAAGATAGAAACAAAGCAGGTGCAAAGGCCCAGGGGAGAGAGAAAAGATACCGGCGAGCTAACCAGAGAGGCCAGCCCTTCCCTGGTCTTGTAGGATGCAATAAGAAATACAACCTTATTTTGTTTTAACTGTACTGAGAAGACATTGATAGGTTTCAAGCAAAGGAACAACAGTTACTCAAATTGTGTTTTTATAACACTGGCTCCTTTCTGGAAAAGGGAAGGTCAAAGGCGTGGAAATGGGGAGACCAGTGGAAAGGCCGGGAAGAGTTCCCCAAGTGTAGTGGGGCCTTGTACCTATGCAGAGACAGGGAGTTGGGTGTGTTTGAGTTTTCTGTTGGGAAAGAAACCGTAGAGCTTGCTACTACACTGTGTATGAGGAAGAGGAAATCTTATCAGGACTCTTGCTTGAGCAAGTGCCTGGATGCAGGACCATGGATGCAGAGGCTAGGCATGGAGAAAATCTCATTGGTGAGCTGGTGACGCTGGAGTAGAAAACGAGGGTAAGAGTTGAGTCTTGCATGGGATAACTGAAATATCCTACATTTCAAATACCTGGCCGACATCTAGTTCCCCATTAGAGATGAAAGGAGACAGTTGGGAGATACACAATCTGGAACTGATATGTAGGCGTCAGCTCCAGATGAAAAAGGGGAAGTCAGTCAGGGTCAGAACTGCGCAGACCTTGGGAGATAGTTCCTACTCTGACTAAAGCCTTGTCCTGAACCCCAGTTGTGCTGGCTGAGGGACTGACTTCCCACCTCACCGTTCTCCCTGAGATGGAGGCCCTGCAGGAGGCTGGGGTCTACTCTTGGATCCCACTGGGATCCTGCATGACATCTAGACCAAAATGACCCAGATATTTCTTGCCAGGCTTCTAGAACCACAGTCTGCCTCCTCTGATCCAAATCTGGCCTGTTGTGGACCATGCACCTGTGTTCTACCGGGCACTCTATCTATTTCAAATGAGTCTTAGTGAAAGGCAGTGTGTCTCCAAGGAAGATAAATCCCAGTGTTTTGGGGAAGCGAGGGTGAGAAAAATCACAGGACAGAGCGCCTCTGCGTTCCACTGCATATGCTCAAGTGCAGGAATTGAGGAGCGTACAAGAAAGACAGGCCTGACAGCATTTCCCTCTTGTCCACATTGCCTCTGGCCCTTGTTGAATAGCTGGTCCTCCCCCAGTACGCAGCAACCCGGGAGAGAGGAAAGTGCCATGTCAATGGCACCCAGCCCTGGGGTTCTTCTAGGACTGTTCTCTGATCCTCCAGATCAGAAGCTCCCTGTTTTTGCTACACAACCCCTAGGGGTAGGGGGCTGGGGAAGGCATTATAGACAGAGCAGCCAAGAGAAAGGAAGGCACCCCGTTGAGCCACAGCCTGGGCAGAAGCCGCCAGCAGTTCGGGTATGTGCTGGACAGTAAGGCAGGGGCGGACGAAGAGGTGGAAAAGAGCAGGACACAGAGCACGTCTGTGCGGAGAACAGCAGCACCTGCCGCAATGAATGACATGCTGACTCGGTCAGCAGGAGGACAGGACCAGGCCATGGGAGTGGAGCACGAGCAGGGGGCAGGAACGGGAGAAGGGCGGGAAACGCATTTTGAAATGTATCATGCCAGAAGCCCCTGAGAAAAGTCGAGACAGAAAACACAGCAGCAGTACAACTAGGGAAAGGCATAGGGTCCGCCTTCCCCCTGAAATCAGGGGCAGGGATGAGCTCAGACCCACAGAGCAGTCTGGGGACAAGGGCCACAGGGCCTGCCCAGGAGAGAAATGTGGAGACAGGGCAACAACGGGGGTTTTCTCCTGGAGCTGCAAACTTCATGCCAGGCTGCGAGCTTCCTGCCAGCTTGCAGGTGACAGGCACCTCGGTTTAGCCGGAATAAGACAGACAGTGGGGCGAGAAGACATATACGAGGACAGATGATTCATCCAGACATGGAAGGCACCATTACACAGGCCAAGACAGCCAGAGGGGGGCTGTTGTGTATATGGGGGAAACCAAGGGTTGATGGCCAGGGAACGAGGATTTAGCTGCTGGAATGTCTCCAAGGAAACTTCCTCCATCTCCCAGACCTCTAGTTCCAGAACTTACAAAGAAATTGATGCAAGAGTCACACAGGGATCCATCCATCAGCTTTATTGCTGGTAAAGCTGGCTCAGAGAATGCGGCTAGTGCTGAGGTCCCGGTGAGACTCCCTACTTCCCCACACCCATTCCAAACAACAGGTTTTCTTGAGGCAGAGGGACAGCCTGTCCTGTCTGATTCCCCCCAGGAGGAAAGAGCATGCCTGGCTTGCAGGCCCACTGGCCTTCCAGAAAGAAAACCCAGCAGGGCACTGAGCCACACACAGTCAGTTCCTTTCCCCGGATTCAGCAATCAAAGGAGTCTCCCTCTCCTTCAGGAAGGCGTGGAAAGAAAGGCTGAAAGCCCTTCCCAGTATCTCCAGAAGGACAGATGCTTCTATTTTATGGGCCTCCAAAGGGATGCCTGGAAAAGGAAGGAAATCATTCTCTTTGCACTGTACTGGTGTACACCGTCAAGATTTTACATTTTGATATTTATGGGAAAAATTCTAATTTCTCAATGAGCTATAAGACCTGACAATCATTTGTTCCAGGGGCCTTCAATGTGTTTTGTTTTGTTTTGTTTTCAGTTGTCAAAGTCACTCTTTGGATATAAAATACAGGAGACAGAGCCATTCTACCCAAAAGAAAGGTAAGAGGTGTGGAAAGCCCGGGCAGGGACCTACAGGGACCCCCTCCTTTCCTCAGCAACCACCCAAAGGCAACTCAGAGGAAGCCAAGGTGATGTTTCTTAGTTACTAAGAAAACTGCGAAGCCAAATTGTCCAGCTGAGTCACTGGTGACAAGGGGGGGGCTACTGGAACCATCACAGAAATCCTCACCTTGAGAGGGGCTTAAGGGCAACACAGAAAGTTTCGGCTCACTTGCAAGGGACCTAAGTTAACACTGGTCTCCTTTTTCAACTGCCATACACCCCATCTAGTCATGTCCCCAGGTCTTAGAGGCGGCTGCACGTAGCCGAGGAGTTCACACTGAAAAGTATCACCAAGGAAAGGGTTGAATACCCTTTATTGCCATTGTTGCTGACACAGATCTTTATGAAAGGGTAAATAATGATCATATGATTCAACCAGGAGGAAAACGGATAAAGTCCTAGAGCTGCCCAGCTGCCCTCCAACACTAGAATCTGAACACGGAGTCGTGCTGTCTGTCCTATCCAAAAGGGATCGAAAACAAGGAAAATCCCGTGTTGTCCCAACAGACATTTGGTAGTTAGAACCTCCTGCCCTCACTAGAGGCCTGGTCTTCCCGGGGAAAGGGGTGGAGAGGAGGATGTTCTTAAAAGAGAAGGATAAAGCTGATTTGGCAGGGTACCTGGGTGGCTCAGTCTTTCAGTGTCTGCCTTCAGCTCAGGTCATGATCCCAGGGTCCTGGGATCGAGCCCCGCATCCGGCTCCCTGCTCATCAGGAACCCTGCTTCTCTCTCTCCCACTTGCTCTCTCGTTGTTTCTTTCTCTATTTATCAAATAAATAAATAAAAATCTTAAAAAAAAAACGATTTGGCTACTGAAGATAGCATTAGTTTGAATCACTGAAATCAAATGAAATGGAAACATTGAATTGTACGTTTTTTGGGTGTTTTTTTGTTTTGTTTTGTTTTAATAAATCATTAGCGGCCAAGTATTGGCTTGCTTACATGTTTCGACTTCCATTCCAATGGCTTGGTACCCAATCAACTTGGACCTTCCAGTATGCTAGGTAACAGGCTTTGGTCCATGTTTCTCCCTGATTCTGTTTCTTGGCTTAGGACAGGGACCAGAAATGGTGGGGTGGTCTTCGACTTTAGGTTACGGATTTTCTACCAAGGATGACCTAGCACGTCATAGGCTTTACCTTCTGCTGTTCTCTCCCTAACCCTGGTTACTATCTGTCCCCTCATCCCTTCTACCCTCAGTTCACACACCACCCAGTGGCCACTCCGAGACCACCGCCTGATTTCCTATCAACTGCGGAATGCTCACAGAGCAGAACCACTTTCACCACTGTCAGAGGCCACAGGAGAGCCAGGAACCAGAGTTGAGTACCTTGGCATCTGATCACTTACCTTTTCCAAGAACACTACTGAAAGTATGTAGGAACATGCCTATTTCCATTCTCCCTCTCATAATCACGTCCAGGGTATAATCCCTACAAAGCATATGCACAGTTTTAAAAGACCACTCTGTGGGTGTCGGGGGCAATCACATCATCACATGTTGGCAAGCCAGAATATCACTATTACTAAACTCACTTTACAAAACAAAGTGGGGGTGAAACCAGGGGAAGGGGAATTCGAACATCAAACAGGATTGATAGGCTTATCCTTGTGGCGCTGCATTACAGGCTGACCTCCGCAGGCTGGAAATTGGGTTACATCAACAAACCTTTCACTTTAAAGTGTGAGATGAAAGAGTGCCTCCCCTCATATTCTGCAGCCCGCCTGGCTCAGGTTTAAAGAAACTATGCAGCCAGGTACCCGTGTTACATTTCAATGTGTGATATTGACAAGGATGCGAAAACCCCTGCCTTTGAAACTGAACCTTCCATAGGCGGAACAAACACCTGAGGCACACTCCTCTGTGAAGAGCTGAAGGAGAGGGAAGGGGAGATGATAAAGGGGAAAGCTCCACATGCGGAACGTTTATGAATGCTCCCGCCACGGGCCGTAACTCAAGTCTGCTAGAGCGGTGCGTATTTCGGGTAACTGACATTGGTTTGTTTGGTTTTCCTCAATATCAAGGCTTACTTGCCTTGTCACGATTCCAAAAAGCCAGTGATGTGTTGCCAAAGGAAGGAAAATTACTTATTTAACAGCACTGGTCTTTCTTAAGATCAATTCAGTGATAGTCCCCTCCAATGCCATCCACCTAATAGCACTCTCTTGTCATTTATTTATTTAGTGGAGCAGGTTTCCCTGGTGCTGCCCTGTGAAGAGTGCAAATATTAGAGGCAAGCTTCATTTGCACTCTGCAAATGATCTTCCTATTTTTTTCCACATTATTTCCAAAGCACAATATCTCTGTCCCGTACTTTGAGTTTTTAGTCTTGCATTTTTGACCTAGAAGTTAAGAGGTACCAAGCTTTATAGCTGTTCCTCTGGTTTAAGCAATAGGTAGGCAGGCATACAGGAAACAAAATGCAAACAGAGGATTTCTCAACAAGGTCCTCAAATTCTGCACGGCCGAGTGACATCATAAAAGGCATTCGAATCCCTTGTAAATGGGGAGAAAAGGCCATCTGCTAATATCCAATGATGCCAAAACAAGCCTCCAATTTTGGGACACAAAAATGCCCTGATATTTTTTAAAGCCTTGAAAACATCTCCAGCCAGGTCCTTCTTTGGCATCTAGCCAGGTCCTGGTCCCCTTTACCAGGAACAGAACCCCAGGATGCATTACCCTTCCTAATTCTTTATAGTCTGCTTCATTTGGCAAAGGACCCAAACCTAACCACAACAGTTAAAAAGAAAGGCTTACATTCTACTATAAAAATACACAAATCATGAAATGTATACAACTAACAAAAACAGTTTCAGTACTATTTGATGAGAGGAATTTTGTGTGGCTTTTTTTCTTTCTTTCTTTCTTTTTTGGTAATTCGGCATTCCAGTAATGTGAAACCACTGTTTAAGATAGAAAATCATTTTTCAATCTCAGGAAACATCGTTACTAGCTGCCAAAAGTCGATCCATATAATGAGAACTATTTGCTAATGCTGAACACCTGCACTTCTACAGATAGACTCTAAGGACAGCTGTAGCCATGCCTTTGAGTCTACTGACACAGCAGTCAAGCACAAACACAACATTTTAGATAGGAATGCTTGCTGGGGGGGTGGGGGGGGATGGCGGAGAAGAAGAAGGAGAAGGAGGGGGAAAAGGAGAAGAAGAAGAGGAAGAAGAAGGAGGAGGAGAAAAAGAAGAAATGCTTGCCTGCAGAAGGGCAAGCACACATCCACACTAAATCTAGTGTATCTCTCTGTAGACACTGAAGTCATTAGATATTTAAAAAAGCAAACAAAATACATCTAGGATAAGGATCCCAGCTGCTAGAAGCTTACATCTTGAGGTGGTAGGATACACAAATCAAGACATACTAAAGGTATAAACATATATCATGCTTATGGAAGCCATGTGTAAATATTTATTTCACTTCCTATGGTTAGTTTTTGCTTTTTTGGTTTCATTGTTTGATTTCCTGACTTACTAAGCTTAATGGAGAAGGACAGCCCCCGGAAGTTTGAATGGAAACTTCACGAAGAAGATGCAAGCATTGTTTTATAATCTTCTGAAATGAATAATTTCTAGCAAGCATCTCAAGAATGGTTTGCACATTCTCACCTACGTTTTCAAACATAGTGATGCTAGAATCTTCGTAACTTCTTCAATAAAACAAATACCAGAGAAAGGTGACTTTAATGTTACTATTACAAATAATAGAAAGCAATTATTGAGCAACTGCTAAGAACCAGAAAGTGAACTCCTTTACAAACGCTGTCTTTAATTCTTAATATCTTTATAAAGCAAATTCTATTACCCTAATTTTATAGGCAAAGAAAAAAAGGCTGAAAATCAGAACAATTCACACGACTGGCTCAAGTTAGAAATCTGCTAAGTAAATGATAGACCTAGAATTCAAATTCAAGGTCGTCTGGTTTGAGACACTGCAGTCTTTTCCTTATATTATGTTTCCTCCTTGCCAACATCTAGTTAGCAATGACTTTTTGCCAGGCACCGTACAGGGAATGCACAAGTTAGTGGCATAGATGTCGTCCTGCCCTGGCGGTTCACAATTTAGCCAGGAGGACAGACATACAAGGAGTACTAATAAGTGAAATGTGGGTTATTAGCAGGCAGTCCAGCATGCTAGGGACCACACACTGGACCTAGCCAGATGGTACAAATTCTGCAGGCTGCACAAAAAGCTACAGAAAAATACCTACTGAGTCATCACATTCATCTCCCTAAAACCGTAAGTCATCCCACTGCTCACCCAATTCAATCTCAGTATCTTGATGTTTCCATTTAAATGGATATCATCCAATCAGTGTTCCTTGCTTGACTGAGATTTCTGAGGGGCCAAATAGAATAATAAGAGCCGAGGTACTGAAAGGACTCTTAAACGCAAACAAAAGAATAACCGACTTTCTTTCCTTGGATTTCAAGTCTTTATAATGCCCTCCTCTCTGTCACATCCTCTGTGTGTCCTAATGCTATCCCTGAAGCCATCATTACTCCCTCTCCCCACCCAACAGTGTCCCCTTCGTCTGCATTACGCGGCCTCAAGGTCCTTCTGCATCCCTACGCCACCCCTCCCCTACTGCACGTCCCTTCTCCCTTCCCCACTGCTGACCTCTGCAGCATCTCCACACACCAGGAATCAACACACCCCACAGGTGGGTAGGACAAAGTGGTATCATTCTCAGTACCTTTGTCCTTTCCTCCCATACGTTAAGCAGAAAAGTGAGAAATTTTCTGGAAGCACTCTAATGCAGCTTTCACCACTTTGAGACATGTGCTCAGTCATTCTGGACTGGAGATTTTTCAAAAGCAGACCAAAGCAAGGTGCCAAGATGAACTCAAAGTGCCCAACGAGCCAGAACTCTTTAACATCCTCATGACAGATGATGATATGGAGTGATCCCATCATAGCTCCACCTACTCCCCTCCACCCAGAAAGCCCTTATGAACACAAATCAGAGTGATAGTATTAAAGGGGAAATCTTGAATTTGATGTAATTTATTTTTAATAAGTTCTTCTAAAATTTCATTTAACTTGTAGTAAGCAATTATTGAGGTTTATAATACATCTTACAATAAAGACACTGTGTTACTAAACCCGCCACCAAAAATAACCACAAGACAATGACCAGTTACCTTGCCTTCTAAAGGCAGCTGACCCTTACTTTTAGAGTAAAGCATTGTTAACTAAAATAGGGACCCATGTGAGACTTTTTTATGATCCATTATCTTAAGTCGTGCATAGATCCGATAAAATTAACCACGTATGTGCAAACATTTACCCTGTGGCACTTTCTGGACAATCCAAGCAGTATCGCAACTAAAAATGATGCTATCAAATATTTCCAGATACCCCATAAAAGTGAGAAGGAGAAACACCACAATACCAAGCCCAAAGCTTTCCATCCACATTGGCTGACTTTGTTAAGTTTTGCATCTACTAAACCTCTCGTTTTAAAGACTATTTTAACCATCATATCACATTCTCAAAGGAGTAAATTTGTGCTGTTACCATAATAATCAATTAGTTAGTGTGGGGATGTTATCACTACTAGAAAACTAAGAAACCACAGAGGTAAATATATTAGAACACTTGTGGGGATTGTCAGTCAGTGGCCAAACATGAAGACAACAGACTCTGGGATTCCTACAGAAAGAGAAGCCATCATGCTGAAATATAGGCAGCCAACATTCTAAGGCTGGTAAGCCATGTTTTGTGACAGTTTTCTGACTGAGTTCTGATGTTAAAGAATTAGCAACAAATATACCAGGAAGACACTGCTATTCACAGGAGTGGTCCAGGGTCTAATGCTGTACAAAACGATCCCAGGGCTGAGTGCCCAATGTTCAAAATTCAACACTTCTACCTTTCCCAGACACTGGTTCTTATGACACAGCCACTCTCGTCCCTGATACCAGACACTGAATTCCAATGTCTTCATGGAGGTATGAGGCGTGACAAGTATGCAAAGGTCCTGTGGCTGATGTTTGCTAGGTGGTCAGTGTTAACACGCTTCTCACCAGTCCCCATGTAACCCCGTGAGGCATTGAGGATTATGTGGTTTTTCCTTCCCTTGATGGAAAGAAAGAGGGAGCTAGGTTTAGAAGTTGAAAATCTCCATTATAACTTTCCTTTCAGTGAGTTTTCCCTAGAGTGAAACGAAATTCTGAGTGCATCAAACAGAAATGGAAAACGTGTGCTTCATCAATCATCTCATTTATGAACAGGAGCTCCCCAATTGGGTGGTTCACTGAATAAAATAGCTTACTCCAAATTTGTCTGGAACTTGAGGCCCCAAGAGCATGGAGCCAGCATAAGTCACCACTCCTTTCATTAGTAATATTCACCTCTGTCTTCATGAAATTCCTGCCAGCCAAGGGAGGAATGAGGAGTCCACACCTTTAAGAATACTTGGACCCTCAACTCTATGGTCAAATAATCTTTGGCAAAGCAGGAAAAAATATACAGTGGAAAAATGACAGTCTCTTCAGTAAATAGTGCTGGGAAAATTGGACAGCTATGTATAGAAGAATGAAGCCCAACCATTCTCTTACACCAAACACAAAGATAAATTCGAAATGGATAAAAGACCTCAATGTGTGGCAGAAATCTATCAAAATCCTAGAGAAGAACATAGGCAATAACCTCTTTGACATCGGTCACAGCAACTTCTTTCAAGACACATCTCCAATGGCAAAGGAAACAAAAGTGAAAATGAACTTTTGGGACTTCATCAAGAACCAAACCTTCTGCACAGCAAAAGAAACAGTCAACAAAACAAAGAGGCAACCCACGGAATGGGAGAAGATATTCGCAAATTACACTACAGACAAAGGGCTGATATCCAAGATCTACAAAGAACTCCTCAAACTCAACACACACAAAACAAATAATCACATCAAAAAATGGGCAGAAGATATGAACAGACATTTCTCCAAAGAAGACATACAAATGGCTAACAGACACATGAAAAAATGTCTATCATCATTAGCCATCAAAACCACATTGAGATACCACCTTACACCAGTTGGAATGGCCAAAATCAATAAGACAGCAAACAACAAGTATTGGAGAGGATGTGGAGAAAGGGGAACCCTCCTACACTGTTGGTGGGAATGCAAGTGGGTGTAGGCACTTTGGAAAACAGTGTGGAGATTCCTTAAGAAATTAAAAATAGAGTTACCCTATGACCCTACATTTGCACTACTGGGTATTTACCCCAAAGATACAGATGTAGTGAAAAGAAGGGCATCTGTACCCCAATGTTCATAGCAGCAATGGCCACAGTCACCAAACTGTGGAAAGAAACAAGATGCCCTTCAACAGATGAATGGATAAAGAACATATGGTCCATATATACAATGGAATATTATGCCTCCATCAGAAAGGATGAATACCCAACTTTTGTATCAACATGGACGGGACTGGAGATTATGCTGAGTGAAATAAGTAAAGCAGAGGGAGTCAATTATCATATGGTTTCACTTACTTGTGGAGCATAAGGAATAACACAGAGGACATTGGGAGATGGAAAGAAGTGAATTGGGGGAATCAGAGTGGGAGATGAACCATGAGAGACTGTGGACTCTGAGAAACAAACTGAGAGTTTTGGAGGGGAGGGGGGTAGGGGTTTGGGTGAGCGCGGTGGTGGGTATTAAGGAGGGCACATATTGCATGAAACACTGAGTGTGGTACATAAACAAAGAATTTTGGATCACTGAAAAATAAAATAAAATTTAAAATAAAAAGAATACTTTGGGGACATATATGTACTCAGGGGAATATTTAAAATACTTTAAGACCAAAATAGTCAGGCACTGATTCATGCAAACATAGACTATGTGTTGCAGTTGTGGTTGTTATGGTGGTAAAATATACATAACCTAAAATTTACCCCTTAACCATTTTAAGTGTATAATCCGGTGACATTAAGTACATTCACAATATCAAGCAACCATCACCATCATCGGTTTCCAGAACTTTTTCCTTCCCCCAGATACTCTGTACATGTTAAACAATAGCTCCCCTTCCCCTTCCCTCCCAGCTCCTAGTAACCTCTGCTGTAAATTTGACTTCCCTGTGTACCCCCTGGAAGGACCATAGTGGTTCTAATTCTGTAATTCTTTGATACTCTTTCTTATCAAAAGATGAGTCTAATTTTTCTGCCTTTGGTACCCCTGGGTGGCTCAGTTGGTTAAGCATCTGCCTTTAGAAGATGACCTTCATGATCCCAGGGTCCTGGGATTAAGTCCCACATCAGGCTCCCTGCTCAGTGGGGAGCAGGTTTCTCCCCTTCCCTCTACCTGCCTGTGCCTCTGCTTTCTCTCCCTCTCTCTCTGACAAATAAAATCTTGTTTTTAAAAAGTCACTTAATTTCTCTCCCCTTGTAATTTACTTCTAATGAATAAGACAAGGTAAAAGTGGGCCCTGAATAACTTTAAACCTCGGTCAAAAAAAGCTACAGCTTTCCCCTGGTTTCCTCTCTTCTCCCACCCTGAGAACCGAGGCACCAGAGTCTGAGGGAGCCGGGCAGCCACAAGGAAAGGTCAAATGTAGCTATTCTGGCCACAGCCCCAACAGGAGTCCCAGCCAGTGGCCAGCATCAATGATCAGACATGGGAGCGAGCCTTCAGGTAAGGGCAGCCCCCAACTTTGGAGCCACTGCACTGATGCAAGTGAAACAGAGAGGAGCTGGCCTCATTGAGCCCTCCCATGCTTGCTCCTATTGTGAACAAGATAAATGCTATAATTGCTTTATGTCATGAAATTCTGAGGTAGTTTGTTATGTGGCAATTGATCACCGAAATAACAACCATTCAAGGTCAGTGCTGGCCAGTACCTCACATAGGAGTCTATCAGCTGAATGCAAGACCTTTACGTATCTCATAGATCATGATCATAGATCATAGATCGAGAAAAAAAAATCAGAAACCCATTCTAGGGAATCCAGAAGACATAATAACTTAGACAAAAGTTATGGCAAGAAGAGATCAACAGCCTTGAGTCAAACAGTGTTACCTGAGTATCTGCATAATAGCTAGTAATAGCTAGTAACATTCATACCTTGGGAGTGAATATTCTTACCTGTGCAATGAATTAGTCACAGGAACAAAAGGCACGGCATAGGGAATACACTTAATGGTACTATAATAGCATCATATGGTGACAGATGGAAGCTGTGCTTGTAAGAATAGCATAACACAGAAGCTGAATCACTATGTTGTACACCTGAAACTAATGGAACATTGTGTGTCAACTCTACTCAAAAATTAGGAAGATATAAAATACTATTGATAGGGTTATGCAGCTGCCTTTGGCTCAGATCATGATCCTGGGGCCCCACATCAGGGTCCCTGCTCAGTAGAGATCCTACTTCTCCCTTTGCCTGCCTTGCCTGCTTCTCTCCTTCACGCTGACAAATAAATAAAATCTTTTAAAAATATCTATTATTCATGGATACACATAACACTGGCAAAACCAAAGTGTGTTCTCTGGTAAGAAAACAAAATTCAAATTTTGGCTATTTTAATTGCTTGCCACTTCACTTAATAAATATTGGTGAGAAAAACGGGATTATAGGTGATGTGTTCTGGCAACAGTAAGCCTAAAGGAGAAAAACTCAGGTTCCAAAATATTCCCTTCATTTAAAGCTTCAGTAAAATGTGTCTGCAGACAGATTTTTGTTGTCTTGTGTTCATTTACACTGATTGCTGCTCTATGTTTCTTCTGGTTGAGAACTCCAGTTCTAGAAAATTCTCAGCTGTTATCATCTGTTAACATCTTTCCTTCATTCTGTCCTTCTGGAACTCCTTTTAGAAATATATTTCAATGTCTCAATCCTCTAACTCTTCTCTTATATTTTTCATATTTTTTTTATTTTCAACATTCTGTGTCACATATTCAGTTCTAATTCCATTTCATTAACTATTGCTCCAATCTATTCTTTATCTTCTTTATTAGTCTTTTTTTTCAATTTTTAATCTATATGAAAAATTCACTTGCAAGATTTCTCATAGGTTCTTAGCTGTATTCATCCATACTACTTTCAAAACAAATTTTTTTTATTCATAGTCTCTTATTACAGTTCAATTTGGATATGAGGTCCTTTTTCTATTCTTTCAAAGATTTATAAAATACTGTTACTGAAATCATTTGACAAATGTTTGATTAATTCTAAATCCTTAAGTGTAATTCCCCTCAAAGTCTTAAATGTCCACATACAATTTTTTTAAGTATTAAATATTTTAATTGAAATATATTTGACCTACAATATTACATTTGTTTCAGGTGTACAACATAGTGATTTGACAATTACATACATTATGAAATGCTCACCATGATAACTGTCATTACCATTTGTCACCACACAGTTATTATAATATTATTGAATAGGTTCCCCATGCTGTACTTTTCATCCAGGTAAATTATTTATTTTATAACTGAAAGTCTTTTCTTTTTAATCTCCTTCACCTATTTTGCCTATCCCCTACCCCTCCCTTCTCTGCAACTATCAATTTGTTCTCCATATTTATCCACATGTGTTCTTGGGTCAGGCTTGTGAGCTCTTCTTGCCCAGGAAATTTTAATTGCTTTGTTTCTTTGTTTTTATCTCTTCCTACACTCATCTCCACAGAGTGGACAGTTCCACAACTGCCTCAGCCTGACCCCAGAATCCACAGCTCAGAACAAGATCTTACACTAGCAGTTTGGGTCCCTGCCCAATGGGGAGTCCACAGTCACTGTGGTAACAGATGGAGACATTATTGGAAAATCCACTGGAATAAATGAGCCTGTCCTCATCAGGTCATTCTAACATAGCCCCTGACATCAGAGAGGCCCTGGGCCCCTATGGCTCACACAATGGGTACATTTAGTCCCTCACGTGGCCTGGATCATTAATCCTGCTCCCACTATCCAGTCGCAGAGCCCTGTGTACTTCAGCTCGCTCCTCCCTGCTGTGTGGACTTTCATTCTCTTTCTGGTCATTAGAGACTTTTATTTTCAATTCTGCTTTACTAGTGATACTTTCTATTTTTGCAAAGCTCTTTTTTTTTTTTCATTTTCTGTGTCCTAAATGGGGAGGTTCACTCATGTGTACTCACTCTGCTGTCTCGGATGCAGAAAAAGCTTGGAATAAAATTAATTCTTAACCTTGATTTTGCATGAAAATCTCAATGATTTTCATAGTTAAAAATTTCATCTTTATCATGACAAAGAGGAGGTAAATTAAGTCTTCCACCGCAGAAGATAACATATTTACTATAATAAAGAACTGAGAAGAATACCAGGAAACAAGTGCTGTAAGTAATGCAGATTTCTGATGAATATCTGATTCAGGGCTGGTACTACCAAAAGAATATAACTTCCAAATATGTGTGCATATTTATGTGAAAGTAGACGATAAGCAGAAAATCACAGTTACATTCCTCACAGTGAAAACAAACCCTTTGTAGATCTCCATAACTCCACGAGCAGACTTTACATCTTTTGAATTACTGAATCTTACTCTAGCTGAGTGAGAGCTGGTTCTCTAGATCTTCTAATTTTCAAAGACAACTTCTGATTGCCTGATTGCACCAAGTACCGGCTAAAAGGTATCATTTTTTGCTGAAGATGAAGATGTTCATCAACAGATGAACAGATTTTTAAAAATGTGAGACTATCTATCTAGCTATCTAAAGAAAATGTGAGAAAAAATGTATGTGTGTATATATATATATATTTTTTAATTTATTTATTTATAATGGAAAACTATTCAGCCATAAAAAAGAAGGAAATCCAATCTTTCGACAATAGAGATGGACCCTGAGAGCATTATGCTAAGTGAGATAAGTCAGACAGAAAGACTAATAGCTGTCTCATCTCATTCATTTGTGGAATCTAAAACATGAAAATCCTAGAAACATATTAGACTTCTGGTTAGCAGAAGCAGGGGTTAAGAGGAGGAGGAATTAGATGAAGGGGGTCAAAAGGTACAAACTTCCAGCTGTAACATAAATAAGTCCTAGAGATGTAATATAAAACATGATGACTATAGTTAACAATATTTTTTTGTATATTTGAAAGCTGTTAAGAGTAGGTCTTAAAAGTTCTCATCACAAGAACAAACACTACAACTATGTGACATGATGGGAGTTAGCTAAACTTACTGTGGTAACAATTTCATAATTTATACTCATAAATCATTATGTTGTACACTTTAAACTTATACAATATTATTTGGCAATTATATTTCAATAAAAATGGGAAGAAAAGCCACACTTTTAGTATCATATTCTCTTGTTAATATATTCTTATCTGGATAAAATGACAAGGTGGAAAAACTCACCACCAAAAAAAAAAAAAAAAAAAAAACAACCCACAAACAAAAAACAAAAAGCAGTACCAATGGCTAGGGACCTAATCAATACAGATGTTGGTAATATATCAGAACTAGAGTTCAGAATGACAATTATCAAGGTGATAGCTGGGCTTGAAAAAGGCATAGAAGATATTAGAGAATCACTTTCTGGAGAAATAAAAGAACTAAAATCTAAACAAGTTGAAATAAAGAAAGTTATTATTGAGGTGCAATAAAAAACGGAGGCTCTTGGGGCACCTGGGTGGCTCAGTGGGTTGAGCCGCTGCCTTCGGCTCAGGTCATGATCTCGGGGTCCTGGGATCGTGCCCCACATCGGGCTCTCTGCTCTGCGGGGAGTCTGCTTCCCCCTCTCTCTCTGCCTGCCTCTCTGCCTACTTGTGATCTCTGTCTGTCAAATAAATAAAATCTTAAAAAAAAAAAAAAAACGGAGGCTCTTACTGCTAGGATAAAAAAGGCAGAAGAGAGAATTAGTGATATAGAGGACCAAATGATAGAGAATAAAGGAGCTGAGCAAAAGAGAGACAACTACTGGACCATAAAGGGGAGAATTTGAGAGATAAGTGATAGCATAAAATGAAACAATATTAAAATAATTCAGATCCCAGAAGAAGAAAGAGAGAGGGGAGCAGAAGGTATATTGGAGAGAATTATACTACAGAATTTCCCTAATATGGCAAAAGGAACAATCATCAAAATCCAGGAAGCAAAAGAATTACCCTCAAAATCAATAAAAATAGGCCCATACGGGCTCATCTAATAGTAAAACTTACAAGTCTTAGTGACAAAGAGAAAATCCTGAAAGCAGCTCAGAACAAGTAGTCTGTAACATACAATGGTAGAAATATTAGATTGGCAGCAGACTTATCCACAAAGACCTGGCAGGCCAGAAAAAACTGGCGTGATATATTCAGAGCACTAAATGAGAAAAATATGCAGCCAAGAATACTATATCCAGCTAGGCTGTCATTGAAAATAGAAGGAGAGATAAAAAGCTTCCAGGACAAACAAAAATTAAAAGAATGTGCAAACACCAAACCATCCCTACAGGAAATATTGAAAGGGTCCTCTAAGCAAAGAGAGAGCCTAAATGTAGCAAACCAGAAAGGAACAGAGACAATATATAGCAAGTCACCTAACAGGCAATACAATGCCATTAAATTCATATCTTTCAATAGTTACCCTGAATGTAAATGGGCAAAATGCCCCAATCAAAAGACACAGGGTATCAAAATGGATTTTAAAAAAAGAGAGAGAGAGAGAGACCCATTGATATGCTATCTACAAGAAACTCATTTTAGACCCAAAGACACCTCCAGATTTCAAGTGAGTGGGTGGAAAACATTTTACCATGCTAATGGACATCGAAAGAAAGCTGGGGTGGCAATCTTTATATCACATCAATTAGATTTTAAGCCAAAGACTATAATAAGAGATGAGGAAGGACAGTATCTATCATACTTATAGGGTCCGTCTAACAAGAATATCTAACAGTTTTAAATACCTATGCCCCTAACATGGGAGCAGCCAATTCTATAAGACAATTAATAACAAAATCAAAGAAACACATTGACAATAACACAATAATAGTAGGGGACTTTAACACCCCCCTCACTGAAATGGACAGATCATCCAAGCAAAAGATCAACAAGGAAATAAAGGCATTAAATGAAACACTGGACCAGATGGACATCACAGATATATTCAGAACATTCCATTCCAAAGCAACTGAATTCACATTCTTCTCTAGTGCACATGGAACATTCTCCAGAATAGATCACATCCTGGGCCACAAATCAGGTCTCAACCAGTACCAAAACACTGGGATCATTCCCTGCATATTTTCAGACCACTATGCTCTGAAGCTAGAACTCAATCACAAGAGGAAAGTTAGAAAGAACTCAAATACATGGAGGCTAAAGAGAATCCTACTAAAGAATGAATGGGTCAACCAGGAAATTAAAGACTAATTTTAAAAATTCATGGAAACAAATGAAAATGAAAATGAAAACACAACTGTTCAAAATCTTTGGGACACAGCAAAAGCCATCCTGAGAGCAAAAGTATATAGAAAGGTCTCAAATACACAACCTAACCCTCCACCTAAAGGAACTGGAAAAAGAACAGAAAGGAAAGCCTAAACCCAGCAGGAGAAGAGAAATAATCAAGATTGAACAGAAGTCAATGAAATAGAAACCAAAATAATAGTAGAACAACTCAGTAAAACTAGGGGCTGGTTTTTTGAAAGAGTTAATAAGATTGATAAACCCCTGGAAAGACTTATCAAAAAGAAAACAGAAAGTACCAAATTAATAAAATCATGAATGAAGGAGGAAAGATCACAACCAACAACAAAGAAATACAAACAACTATAAGAACATACGTGCAAACTATACGCCAGAAAATTTGACAATGTGGAAGAAATGGATGCATTCCTAGAGACATATAAACTACCAAAGCTGAACCAGGAAGAAATACAAAACCTGAAGAGACCCATAACCAGTAAGAAGATTGAAGAAGTCATCAAAAATCTTCCAAACCAACAAGAGCCCAAGGGTAAATGGCTTCCTGGGGGAATTCTACCAAACATTTAAAGAATTAATACCTATTCTCCTGAAACTGTTCCAAAAAATAGAAATAGAAGGAAAACTTCCAAACCCATTTTATGAGGCCAGCATTATCTTGATCCCAAAACCAAAGACTCCACCAAAAAGGAGAATTATGGACCAATATTATTGATGCAAAAATTCTCACCAAAATACTAGCCAATAGGATCCAACAGTACATGAAAAGGATTATTCACCAGGACCAAGTGGGATGTATTCCTGGGCGGCAAGGTTGGTTCAACATCCACAAATCAATCAATGTGTTATAATACATTAATAAAAGAAAGAATAAGAACCACATGATACTCTCAATAGATGCCAAAAAAGCATTTTACAAAGTACAGCATCCTTACTTGATCAAAACTTTTCAAAGGGGGGGCCTGGGTGGTTCAGTGGGTTAAGCCTCTGCCTTTGGCTGAGGTCATGATCTCAGGGTCTTGGGATTGAGCCCCATGTCGGGCTCTCTGCTCAGCAGGGAGCCTGCTTCCTCCTCTCTCTGCTTGCTTCTCTGCCTACTTGTGATCTCTCTCTCTGTGTCAAATAAATAAAATAAAATCATAAAAAAAAAAACCTCTTCAAAGTGTAGGAATAAAGGGTACATACCTCAATATCATTAAAGCCATCTATAAAAAACCCACAGCAATTATCATTCTCAATGGGGAAAATCTGAGAGCTTTTCTGCTAAGGTCAGGAACACAGCAGGGATGTTCATTATCACCACTGCTATTCAACATAGTACTAGAAGTGCTAGCCTTGGCAATTAGACAACAAAAAGAAATAAAAGGCATCTGAATTGGGAAAAAAGTCAAACTCTCACTCTTCACAGATGATATGATACTTTATGTGTAAAACCCAAAAGACTCCACCCCAAAACTGCTAGAACTCATACAGGAATTTAATAAACTATCAGGATATGAAATCAATGCACAGAAATCAGTTGCATTTCTATACATCAACAGCAAGACATAAGAAAGAGAAATTAAGGAGTCAATCCCATTTACAATTGCACCCAAAACCATAAGATACCTAGGAATAAACGTAACCAAAGAGGCAAAGAATCTATACTCAGAAAACTATAAAGTACTCATGAAAAAAATTGAGGAAGACAAAAAGAAGTGGAAAAAATGTTCCTTGCTCATGAATTGGAAGAACAAATATTATGAAAATGGCTATGCTACCTAAAGCAACTTACACATTTAATGCAATCCCTATCAAAATACCATCCACTTTTTTCAAAGAAATGGAACAAATAAAATGGATATGGAACCAGTAAAGACCCCGAATAGCCAGAGGAATGTTGAAGAAGAATGCCAAAGTTGGTGGCATCACAATTCCAGACTTTAAGCTCTATTACAAAGCTGTCCTCATCAAGACAGTATGGTACTGGCACAAAAACAGACACATAGATCAATGGAACAGAATAGAGAGCCCAGAAATAGACCCTCAACTCTATAGTCAGCTAATCTTCAGCAAAAAAGGAAAGAATGTCCAATGAAGAAAAGACAGTCTCTTCAACAAATGGTGTTGGGAAAATTGGACGGCCACATGCAGAAGAATGAAACTGGACCATTTCCTTACACCACACATGAAAATAGACTCAAAATGGATGAAAGACCTCAATGTGAGAAAGGAATCCATCAAAATCCTTGAGGAGAACACAGGCAGAAACCCCTTCAACCTCAGCCATGCAATTTCTTCCTAGAAATATTGCCAAAGGCAGGGGAGCAAGGGCAAAGATGAACAATTGGGACTTCATCAAGATCAAAAGCTTTTGCACAGCAAATGAAACAGTCAACAAAACCAAAAGAAAACTGACAGAATGGGAGAAGATATTTGCAAATGACATATCAGATAAAGGGCTATCCAAAATCTATAAAGAACTTATCAAACTCAACACCCAAAGAAAAAATAATCTAATCAAGAAATGGGCAGAAGACATGGACAGACATTTCTGCAAAGAAGACATCCAGATGGCCAACAGACACATGAAAAAGTGTTCCATATCACCTGGCATCAGAGAAATACAAATCAAAACCACAGTGAGATACTACCTCACACCAGTCGGAATGGCTAAAATTAACAAGTCAAGAAACAACAGATGTTGGTGAGGATGTGGAGGAGGGGAACCCTCCTACACTGTTGATGAGAATGCAAGCTGGTGCAGCCACTCTGGAAAACAGCATGGGGGTTCCTCAAAAAGTTGAAAATAGAGCTACCCTATGACCCAGAAATCGCACTACTAGGTATTTACCCTAAAGACACAAATGTATGGATCTGAAGGGGCACATGCACCCAAATTTTTATAGCAGTAATGTCCACAATAGCCAAATTATGCAAAAACCTAGATGACCATCAACAAATGAATGGATAAAGAAGATGTGGTCCATATACACAATGGAATACTATGCAGCCACCAAAAGAAATGAAATCTTGCCATTTGCAACAATGTAGATGAAACTAGAGGGTATTATTCTGAGTGAAATAAGTCAATCAGAGAAAGACAATTATCATATGATCTGTGTGATATGAGGAATTTGAGAGGCAGGGTAGGGGTTTGAGGGATAGGAAAGAAAAAAATGAAACAAGGAGGGATTATGAAGGAGACAACCATAAGAGACTTTTAACAAAACAAACGGAGGTTTTCTGGGGGATGGGGGGTAAGGAGACGGTGGTTGGGTTATGGACATTGGGAAGGGTATGTGTGATGGTGAATGCTGCGAAATGTATAAGCCTGATGTTTCACAGATCTGTACCTCTGGGGCAAATAATACATTATTTGTTAATAAAAATAATTTTTTAAAAAATGGAAAAAACTTTTAAAGGCTTTTGTTGTGATGCTATATGACCAAGATTGGAGCAAAACTTCCATCCTAGGAAGGAAATAATCTCAAACATGAATGGATCATCCTGAGTGTCTAGTTGGGCCAAATTCATGCCACACATATTACACAAGACACTACAGGCTGTGGAGATGCTGTGGGAAAGGAAGCCCTTTGTCCACAGAGCTGGCATTCCAGTAAAACAGAAAGGACTCTGGGCCTGGGAGCATCTCCAGGGGAAAGTCAGAGTCCAAAGAAAGAATCCAGTAACTTCAAAAACAAGCTGGGATAAAAGTCAAAGGTAAATGTACATGTGGGGGATGACTCCAGGTTCAAATCTGTGCAGCAACCAAGTAGACCTTTATTTCCCTAGAGAAGGTGGGCGGGATGGGGGGGGAGGTTCTCAATAATCAAGGGAATCTCAACTCCATGGTCTTCTCTCTATGTCTGTCATACTCCATGTAGGCTTTTGAGATGGAACTGGTCTTATGTCTCAGGAGAGATGGTCATCTGCAGGAAGGATCTGATCCGAAAAATCTGTGGTATTCCCTTCCTGATTACAACCCCTACCACAGTTCTCCTGATCCAATCCAGGCACAGGGTTTAAGATCACAAAATGGCTCTTTTGACACCTTGTGGGGCATCTGTTGATTTAGGTTTCCAATGTTGAAAAACAAGCTCTTGAATGCTAAATTTGTAAAACTAAACTTAAACATTTGGTAGCAGGAATAACGAAGGTCCCATTGTAATCTTAACTCTCGTCTGGGTGCATATTAGGTTCAAAATCCATAACCATACACACAAAGCCCAAGTTAGGAAGACATAAATCAAGAGTCCATGTTGAAGGCCAATCAGTTTCTTGTTAGAGTCCTGGGATTGAGTCCCACATCAGGCTCCTTGCTCAGTAGGGGGTCTGCTACTTCCTCTGCCTGCCCCTGCTTCTGCTCTCTCCCTGACACATAAATAAATAAAATAGAAAGAAAGAAAGAAAGAAAGAAAGAAAGAAAGAAAGAAAGAAAGAAAAAGGAACTCAGGCAGGCAGGCAAGAGAAACCAGAACCATCCACAGTAAGGCTATGCAACACATCTTTATGATACGCTACTGCTGATAACAAATACTGTTTGCTGTTTTTATCCAGTTGTTCCCTTCTATCATCCTAGGACACAAGGATATGGAGACAAGAGCCAGTGGAGTGAAAGAAGAGAACTTGGGACTTTGGTGTGAATGTCCCATGAAGCACCTACTACATGACCTGGGTCAAATTACACAGTCACTCTAAGCTTCAACCTTCAAACCTATAAAACAGATATTAATAACTATCTCATAGGATTTTCATATAGAACAAATGAGATTCTTTCTCTCTCTCTCTCCATAAACACACACACACAGTCACACACACACACAGAGTCACACACACAGCCACTGGTTAACCAATTCCCATTCTGTTAGCTCAGAATCCTGTGTGTACTTGAGCATAAGAAACTCTATAAGTAGTTGTTATAAATTTACCCTCTCTATTAAACTGAGAGCTCACTGGGGACAGAACATGTATCTTTTTATCTTTCAGTCACAAGGGTTCGGAACGTTCTTGGCATAGAGTAGGTACTTGAAAACATGTTCTTTTCCAACTCTGCTTTTCTGACTTTCATTGTTCATGTCACAAGGGCCCCTGTCTCCGTTGGAGAAAGGAAGCGAGAACAAGAGAAAGACGACACCCAAGTCCCCATGTTACGAGGGTGCACGTGAAAAATCCTTTTCCCACAAATGATGTGACAATCAGAGGTCTGCTATTTCTAGTGTCTGCTTGTCCTTGTTTTGTGCTCACTCTCCTAAGAAATAGTATCGTAGTTCTCAGAGACTGGGTCAAGCAGCTATGAATGGATAGAAGGCATCTTAGTGTGAATGGAAGAAGCGGGAGAGAAACGAGGAAAAAAATCTACTTCCCCGTTTCCCAGGAGCCAACAGAGAGGCAGAGAGGAGCCTCCTCCTTCCATGGGACTTGGTAGGTGGCTGGTATCTAAGGATTCTGGGTTTGGGGAAAGGAAGAGTGTCTGGAGTAGCAGGTGGAGTGAGGGGGGTGGGGTGACAGAGAAGCGGGTTCCTGAAGGCACAGAGGAAGTGGGTAGAGGAAGTGTCAGCACGCATAGAGTTGGGGACTGAGCTGGCTGGTTGACAGGGGAGGTAAGGGGCATTCCCTGCCTAAGTGTAGGCTTCCTTTAATCAAAAAGACAGGAAGTCAGGGATGCCTGGGTGGCTCAGTCAGTTAAGTCTTGTGATCCTGGGGTCCTGGATGGACCTTCTCAACAGGGAGCCTGCTTCTCCCTCTCCCTCTGCTGCTCCCTCTGCTTGTGCTCACTCACTGGCTCTCTCAAATAAATAAATAAATAAAGTCTTAAAAAAAAAAAAAAAGTCGGTGGGGAGAGGAAGTCCAAAGTCAGGAGAAATACAAGCATGTTGCCTCCAAAAACTTTCTTCTCCAGAAGTGCTGGTTTTTTCTCCCCACCCCACCCCCCACTGAAATTGACCTCAAAAACAGAGATGTTTCTTTGCAAACTGTAGCTTTCCATTCTAACTCTGCAATTCACAAATGGAGCTCTGCCTTATGGATTGACAGATCTTTTAAAGGGTCATAAACATTTTCGTCCCTTGATATTTAATGTGTAATTCAAATTTTATATTTGGTTAGAATATATAATTCAGATTCACAAGATTGACAGTTCATGATACATAACCTGACGGATGGGGCCATCTTTAACGCTGATCACTGATTTTTGAAAAATACCTTTCCCGGCTCATTCTCAAATAACTCCATTCTCAAATTAGTTATTAACAGACTCTGGCCTCAAATGATACACTCTCCCTTTCAAGGTCCTTCGGAATTGACCCCCACCTCCTCTGACACTGCTACCTCCCATTCCAGCCACACAGGATTAGTGGAGGTAGGCAAACATCATCTTTTTTTTTCTCTTTTTTTCTTTTTTAAAATTTTTTTAAAGTAGGCCCCATGCCCAGTGTGGAGCTTGAACTCACGACTCTGAGATCGAGTCGTATGCCCTACTGACTGAACCAGCCAGGTGCCAGCCCACAGACATCATCTTGACAGCTATAACTTGAAAAGTCCCTCTGCTTCTTGTGCCTCTGGCAAATTGAGTGTACCTCTAAGGCTATCCTCAAAGGTCTTTGGAAGCTCTGTGAGGCTCTCCCTGACTATTCTAATGATGCTTAGGAAGAGACAAGTTTTTCTCCGCTCTTGATTTATTACTTGTTCTCTAGATGAGAGACTTTCTGATTTCAAATGATGGGGCTATAATGTTTAGATAATACATACCCTGAAGGGTGGTACACAAGTTCTTTTTCTGGATAAATACATCATTCATTGATTTAAATTACAAAAACCATGCATAGTAAGTGCCAGGCTGCATGTCTTGCTGGGTTTAGGCAAAAGAGGAAAAAGGCCTAGCTCTTCATCTTATGGCTAGCACAGTTTCATAGAAGATGAGTAAACAGATGAGGGAATGGAAAATCATAATATGAGGAGGCAAGTACTATGACAGAGAAAAGCAAAAGGAGCTACGTAATGATATGGAAGGAATGAGTCCCAAGCAGAGAGGCCAGAAAGAAAGAGAAAGTAGCTTGAGCAGCAGAGTCCTCAGGGTGAGGGCAACAGGGGTGGAGGGGGCAGTGGCTGGGCTCCCATTTCTCTGGGACATGCGTGGAGCACACACTCTGATGATGGGAGGCTGTGCAGTTGAACACCGCGCAGGCAGAGAGAGGACAGAGCTGACCATATGGGAGCAAGATGGGGGCTTTGGGTCTTGTTCTGAAAAAGTGACAGCAGGTGACCCCCTCTTCTGTATACCTGGGGGCTGTAAGGTGGTGATGGGAAGGGGGAGACCTCTTAGGACCGAGATTAAGACATGTGAGAAATGATAAAGGCCTAAGGAAGGCAGTGGCACCGAGAGTGAAGATGAGAGGGCCAATCCAAAGGAGCTACTTTCAGGGTTCTCTCTGTCAAACTTAATGCCAGGTTGGATGTGGGGGTGAAGAGACACCGGGTTTGTTTCTGACTCGGAGCGCCTGCTACTGCCAAACCAGAGGAGGAAGGGCAAATTCAGCGGGTGAGAATAGGAAAGGTCTGAGGTTAGTTGGGACTTGTTTAAGATCTTGGGCTGGGGGACATTCAAGGAAGAATTTCCAGATGACTGAGGACCGTATGTATCTGGAATATAGTAGAGACAATTTGATTAAAGACAAGAATATTGGAAAAGCCAGCATGCACATGGTAGCTGAGTTCTATTTACAAGCAAAAAGAAGGATAGATAGAATAAGAAGTAGGTCTTCTTAGCAATGACTAATCTATTAAGAGGTATTCAGAAATCAAAACCCTACATTTTGTCTTGCCAATGAATTCCCAAGCTCTACCCCTCACCCTCAAGCTCCCATCACAAATTCCCCAAGCAAATACAAGCCCAAACCTCAAGAACATAGACAAGGTCAAAGCATGGGCTTTACCACTTCTACACTGTAACACTTCACCACTGTACCTTCATCACTATAGAAAGTGCCCTGGTGAGTGAGGCTGGACCACTGATGCTCTAAGGCCAGAGGCAGACAGAAAGGATCTACAATGTTTCAAGTAGGCTGAGAAGGTTGTTTAGTCCATTTGCCCTAAACTGAAACACAGGTCTCAGTTCTCTGTATCTGACCACTCCAATGGCAAGAAAAAGTGCATCGAAGGTAAAGTAGACTGAAGTAAACAAGAGGACAAAGTAGGGACCTTTCCCATGATCTACAGTAGAAACCGTCTAATCCAGGCACCAAGGAATTCTCGGGATAAGGTATTTCCCTGGCAGTAATGGCTCTAAATCCACATCACTCCCAGTCTCATGGGAGGAAGAGAGGGACTGTATAAGGGTAATAATCAAGAGATACATATAGAGAGAATCCCCTGCACCTGGATCTAATAAATGTTATTACCCTTGACCCGTTTCATCACCCCTCTTCCTTGGGGATGAAGTTAGGAGTTAGAGTTATAACCTAAAGAATCTAATCTCTAGACTTGCTGAGAGCTCCCCAATGAACCCAAAAGGCCAAAAATAGGACCCTGATACATAACTAAATTTTAGGGGCCAACAAAATAAGAGGAATGTTTAAGGAGGTCCATGAGAAGGAAGGGGTAGAGGAAAAAAACAGAAGGGGATGTGTGCCTCCAGAAGTGATGGGAGGACAGAATTTAGGAAGAGAAAGTGGTCAAGAGAGCAAAATGGGATTGGGTATGCCTAGAAGGATCATAAATGGCCTCCATGGAAGAGGTTTGCAGCAGAGGCACGCAGGATCAGGAGCAGTGGCGTGTAGGAATTCACACGATCGGCAGATACGCTAAGATCTGCATGGTTTAGAGCAGGAGCTGAGAATTCTACTTTCACATGACAGCGAGCCAGCAGTCCTTGGAACTGGCTAATGGCCAAGTTATAACAGAATTCTCAGCTAAGTAAGAAGGTACCTCAATAACATGGTCTTTGCTTAGTTAGTGCCCAGATGGCTCACTTGAGTTTCTGACCACCAGATGGTGAAGTATCACAAGTGCTCTACTTTCCGATGAGCTGTGAACCTATACATTCTCCTTTCCTGCTCACCAGTTGGACAAATGTGGGTTAGTATTTCTTTTGGAACTGTAGCTGAATAAACTTTTTATCTTAAATCTCATTCTAAACAAAGATGGGGAGATAAAAGAATGCCCCCACCTCCCCACATAGGACCTCAAATTTAACATGTCCAAAACCGAACTCACACACATACATACACACACACCAGCAAAGAGGCAGAAAGAGATGGAGAAAGAACAAATTACGCCATCTGGTATTAGATTAAAATAAAACACCTATACTAAAATTATATTAATGAATTTTGCTGGATGATTTGAATACTAGATTCAAGTCCTGGCTGTGTCGCTTACCAGCTACGGGTTGTTGGCAAAGTACTTAATCTCTCTGTTTCTGTTTCCTTTTTGGTAAAATGGGATGGTAATTATGATAGCTAACTCACAGAATTTTAAGAATTTTTTTTTTTTTAATTTTTTATATAAGAACACATCTAGCATGGTTCGTGGTACACAGTCAGGGCTCAGCAAATGCTATCTACTATGATTATTATGAAGCTTCAGAATCTGCCAGGGTTTCTAGTTAACCATTATGACTGTCAATAGCCATGACAGCCTATGTACCGGGTCAAGGTCATTTGCACTAATAAAACACACATTCGCAGAGACATCCATACATATGCATATACATAACAAGAATGCTTCTCCAAACAGGCAGTCTCCACATTATGAAGAGTGTCAATCTAAAAATATATTGATAAGAATGTTTTTTGATCTTGGAAATGTTTTTTTCCCCCTCACAGAAACAATGACTATAATAAAGTATTCGCAGAATTCTAGGACCCAAATTAACTTTTAAATGATGACACTTCTGAAAATATAATAAAATGAAGTGAAAACATTCAAGCTGCAAGGGAATTAGCAGATGCTGGGAATATATTGGTCCAAGATCTATTCTAGCTCCCTTCTAGTTAGCAAGAGATTGGAGAGTTAAAATTTGGGGGAGGGGGGACACAACTCCAAGACACTCTTGTAACTAGGGTTTCAGGCAAGACTTAGTTTCCACCAATCAGAGGATCTTCCATGAAATTTTGATGTCAAATAGTAAGTCACATGGAGAGAGAAGCAGAGTGTGGAGCATACCCCCCCGCCTTCTGCCAGAGACTGTGTTGTTCCTGAATTAGGCTCTTCCTGGCTAAGCAGTCACTGCTGCTTTCCTAGGGCAGCAGGGGAAGCAGAACTCTGGTAGCAATAGCTTCTTTACCATCAGTTTCCTGCAGAGTCAGTGGCAGCCTTGGAGGAAGACAGTGGAAAGGTTCTGTAATCGCTTCCCGACCAAGCAGAGTAAATAGAGTCCTGGACAGGAATCCAAGCACAGCTTAGGCAAATCAGACTTACTGAGATCCCTGCATAACAGCGATCTATGCTAATTATCCCTGCAGCTCCTTCTTCCACTTCAGAGCCCATGGAAACCCAACAATATTTATAAAACAACTTTTTATAAAGAACCACATGGGATTGGGCAGGAGAGGAAAAGGCAGAGGAACAAAGAGGTATTTCAGAGATAGAAAAGGAGCAGAAGCAGCTAGGTGCATGTACTGACTGTAATGCAGCTAATTGAAAGACAGGCACTTTCTGTACAGAAATACTCAAGAAGATCAGGTGATGGGGATTAAGAGTACAGTTCATCATGATGAGCACTGAGTAATGTATATAATCATTGAATCACTATATTGTGCACCTGAAACTAACCTGGAATTTAACACTGGAATTAAAACCCTGGAATTAAGCTTTTAAAAATGTAAAAAAAAAAAAAATTCTTTATTGGGGCAGCAGGATGGCTAAGTTGGTTGAACATCTGCTTTTGGCTCAGGTCATGATTTCAAGGTCCTGGGATCGAGCTCCGCATCAGGTTCTCTGCTTGGCCTCTCTGCCTGCCTGTGATATCTCTCTCTCTCTCTGTCAAATAAATAAATAAAACCTTAAAAAATAAAAATAGACACTTTTAAAACGTCAAGATCCTTGGATTCCATCTGAGTTAACTTAATCAGAACCTACAGAGAGTGGCATGTAGGGATCTGGGAGTCATGCTGGGGAGTGAGGTTGGAGAACCAGTGTAATAATTGGGCATAAACAGAGAGCAAGTTTCAAGTGTTTTACTACTATTCACTTCCTGAGATAATTTAGAACCTGAAGGGAGAATGAACACCTTACCTCGGACACGGGTCTCCTTTTAGCTTGTAGTTACGGATGTTGAGCCCAAGCAAGATTGGCTGCCAGATGACATCTCCACATTGAAGACGACAGGCCCCCTTGGGTGTGCCCATCCCAGCCAGAGGGCCTGATGCCGCCGTTGTCCCACCTGACAGGGAACCACCAATGTCAAGTGAAATTCAATGGCTGACTCCAATGACTAAATCCCATCTGCCTGATCAGTGGTTCTAGACAGGTATGGTGTAGATAGGTAGTTTGCGCTCAGTTATTGAGAGAAAATCACGGTCAGATCCTCAGCTGCTGCAGTGAACACCTTGCATTTGAATGAGCCTGTTTTAAATAACAAACATTTACAGTAAATTTGGAAATAGAATCACTCAGAACAGTAAATGTCGATCATGTAAAAATCCCAAATGGTCTGTGAACCACTATATTCAAATGAACGCAGGCCGCAGGTTTCCATGTTTGAAAACCAGCTCACCTCCTTCACGCAGTCCAGACCCCAACAAAGGCAGCTTCACCTCCTGGGGTGCCCAACCACTCCCCCCTTTTTTGTCTGCCTGCCTTTCAGTCTTCACCAAAAGTAGGAGCTTAGATCAAAGGCCTTATTTATTTTTTTTTAATAAGAAAAAGGCTTATAAAAAGTTAAGGAAAACTGCAAAAATAGAACAAGATCATATAGCACCTTCCTTCAACTTTTTTTTTAAGATTTGTTTATTTGACAGAAAGATAGAGATCACAAGTACGCAGAGAGGAAGGCAGAGAGAGAGGGAGAAGCAGGCTCGCCACCCAGCAGGGAGCCAGATGCCGCTGGGCTTGATCCCAGGACCCTAGTACCAGGACCTGAGCTGAAGGCAGACGCTTAACCGACTGAGCCACCCAGGCACCTCCTTCCTTCAACTTTCAGTGTTGAAATCACTCGGTATTTTGAGCAAAAACTGAGTGCATATGCCAAGATGAGAATTTCAACTGGAAATATAAAAGGAAACAGACTCATATTTCTTGAGCATTTTCTGCGGGTCAAGCACTTCCACAGGGAAGGAGGGAGGACCGTGCACGTGACACAGAAATGGAAGCTACCAGAAGATGAGCAACTTGTCATGGGACACACAAGATGTAAAGCCAGGATTTGGACCCATGACTGTCTGGACCCTTTCACCATGAGCTCTGTCATTATTGTTTAAAAAAAAAAAAAAGTTTACTTAGCACATTTCATTTAGAGATACAGATATCTAAATATACAGTTAACATGACTTGCAGATAAGCTCAGTTCTTCGCCGTGTACTGGAAAAAGCACATATTCCCAGAAGGGAGACGAAAATAGTTGCATCCCTCAGAGTCTCTCAGAAGGCAGGAAAAAGACACGGAGTCTGAGGAACTTTCCGTGGGGAGCAAGGGACGCCAGAAGGTGGACCGAAACATTGAGAAGAAAGTATTCTTTTGACCGCTAGGCGGCTGAACAGCGCCTTCCTGTACAGTTCAGAGTGGGGAAGGTCAGTGCAGGGCCCCAGGCAGGCTGCCCTACTTCCTAACTGTGAACTTGGGCCCCGGGGCTTCACCTTGGTCAACTAGCCAAAAGGAAACAGAAATATGTACTTCGTACAGTGTGAGATTTCAAGTAGATGAAAAAGGTGAGGTGCTTAGCACAGTGCCTGAGGCTGAGCGTCTGATTAATCATTGATAACTCCATATTAATGGCTCAGGAAAAAGACACATTGTTTCCCCACCCTTTTACGCAGGCCCCGAATCTTCTTCAGTAAGGGCTGAAGTCAGCCTCTGGTCTGGACTGCTCATGGGTTGGTTCCATCCCTTAAACACGGCTACCCCCTGTTCACGGAACTGAGGGAAACCCTTTCATTGGCTTGCACCACAATTTCTCTGCAGAGAAAATGATCTTTGCCTACAAAAATACCCTAATGCTTGCTGCTTGAGATAGAAAAGGTACGGTTCAGGGAGACATGGTGAAAGAGAGGCAAGGAAGGAAAACCTGGCTGAGGAAATGTAGGATTTTGAGTTGAGGGATGGCAAGGAGGAGAAAGAGGAGGGAGAGGGAGGGGGAGGTGAAGAAAGGGGAGGAGGGAGGAGGAGGGGGAGAGAAAGGGGATGGGGGGGTCGGGTGCAGGAAGGGAGAGGGAGGAGGCCTGGGCCTGCTGCGCACCGGCACAGGAATGCAGTCAACTAGGAATGCCTGGTGGCAAAGTGACTTCACATGGTTTAAGAACGAGGATGCTTTAATATTCCACTTAAATGTTTTGCTGGGATAGAAGCCCTCCCCTGTGGCCTGCAGGTCTTCGTTATGGAACAGCTCCTTGTGGGAGTGAACTGCGAAGGAAGTGGGGGAGGGGGGCAAGTTAAGGAAAAAGGCTTGAGCTCCCCTCTAGGTCAACAAGGAACACGCAGGAAAAGGCAGTTGTGGGAGGTAAGACTCAGTGAGGTCAAGAGTTGAACCGGGGGCGCCTGGGTGGCTCAGTGGGTTAAGCCGCTGCCTTCGGCTCAGGTCATGATCTCAGGGTCCTGGGATCGAGTCCCGCATCGGGCTCTCTGCTCAGCGGGGCAGGGAGCCTGCTTCCCTCTCTCTCTCTCTCTCTGCCTGCCTATCCATCTACTTGTGATTTCTCTCTGTCAAATAAATAAATAAAATCTTTAAAAAAAAAAAAAAAAAAGAGTTGAACCGGGAAGCACTGCCCATGAAAACAGTTTAGAGAATGTGCAGCAGTCTGGGAGATGGCATTGGAACCTTGCGGGAGATAGGAAAGGGGGGCTAGAGACAATTTTATTTAAATTTCAAAGGACAGAGAAGCCTCAGAGACAAGGGGTGACCTCAGCTACCCTCTGAGTTACACTAGCATTTCCAGATGGGAGGGAGGGGGAGGAGATAAGACTGCGCGGTGGTAAGTGGGATGGTGGAAAGCAGTCTTTTTCAAAGCCTGTTTGTATTTCACAGAGAAACTCTTCAAAAGAAACATGACTTGGAAGTCCATTGTGAAAACAGATAAAAGAATATCTATTCAGCTTGGTGTGTGCACATGCGTGTGTGTGTGTGTGTGTGTGAGAGAGAGAGAGAGAGAAGAGAAGGGGGGCACAGCCCCATTGACCTGCTCCCTCCACCGTCGACTTTCCAGTCCCTCTTAGAGCCACTCTTGTGAGGGTGGGCGAGGGGAGGGGGTGGGAGGCTCCCACCCCAGTTTTAAGGCCACATATAACAGCGCATCTGCCTATTTTTCAAAGACGGAGCACATTCAGGAATACCCGGCTGGCTCAAGTCCGCTGACCATGTGACTCTTGATCTCGGGGTCATGAGTGCAACCCCCATGTTGGGCATAGAACCTACTTAATAAATAAATAAACAAGAAATAAGGAAATACACAAGAGGAGCATATTAGTTATGCATACAAGGTCTCCAATCAGATTGTCTTTACCCCCTGAGTCTAGGCAAATTACCTTAACCCTTCTTTTGCTCTTCATATATGTGTATAAAAGACCTCACAGGATTATTGGTATCAGGAAATGCAGTGTTACATGTCAAGTACCGTGAGAAGACTTAGCACAGAATAAATAACGTTAACTATTATTGTTACTTTAATATACTTCCTTGGTAATGAAATAATGTGTAGATATTAGATAATCAAGTAATTTCCAGGTTGGTAGTTACCCCGAAGAGGTCTTGCTGGAGAGGGAAAGAGGATGGGCCACAGCAGGAGGAAGCTACTGGGGAGAAACATCAGGGTTGGTGGGGGGCTCTGGGGGAGCCTCAGACTGAGAGGAAAGTGATGGGCAGGGGAAGGAAGGCTCTCCAACTCAGAAAAGAAACCACTATGATCATTCCAAGTCAGAGGGCATCTGAGTGAAAACACACAACTAAGTGAGTCCACTCACGGGGGAACTCAAATCTGTTGGACTGATTTCCTTCAAACCACATGCTCTTTTTTTAGTATTTTGGTCCAAGGACCTTTAAGTATCATTGGCAGAATTGAGGTGACTAAAACATCCCAACCCAGTGCGCAGAAGGGTATGGTATCCTAAGGCAGGAGGCAGAGCAAGATGCCAGCAAAAAAGAAATACTCACAGTTCTACTGTTCCAGCTGTATTCTCAAAGGAGAGCCAATATCAGGAATTTCAAAGTTCCCTACAAAACATCATTTTCTCCTCTGCCACCTTGCAAAACTCTATATTACCCACTGGAATGTGTGTGTGTGTGTGTGTTCCCAAAACTTAAAAGACCCCTATTATCAGGGAAAATGATCTTCTAACAGAGGCCAAATGCTGAAATAGTGCATAGTTTCTACCAAAAAAAAAAAAAAATTCTTGGAATTGTATCACTTTTAATAAAATTTATTAACTTAATCATTTTCTATAAAAGGAGATGTTAAAAAGTAGAGGGAGTATAAAAATGATTTGTGGAGGCTCATAAAGCAATAAATTGTCCTTTGTAGAATGCAGGGGATGAGAGGGAAACAGCTTGCTTGTCCGTACAGTGGCCACGTGAAATCCAGGGCAGAGTCAGGTTCCCCAGAACCCACACTGTTCCAAGGCTGCCTGGGCAATTGTGTCTTGTGGGGTATGCATCTGGGGACAAAGTTTGGCATCTTGGGGCAAGCTGAAACAGAGGAGCATGGCTGACACATTTTTGGAAAGAAAAATAAGAAAGTAGTTTCTAAGACTTGGGAAGAGAGCCACAGTAAGACTCAGCAGTCCCTGGCATGGGGAAGCGGGCAAAGGGAGAAAGAGAGTTAAAAGCCTGAAGGATAATAAAGTGTAGCCTTCCCTTGTGGAACCAAGGAGTGGTTCCATATGTCTTTATTGGCAGGAAGGTTTCTAGAAAATCCTGTTATCAAGCATCAGAGAGTTTGGACAGAGATCAAATGAATTGCCCAAGGTCACACACTGTGTCAGAGCAGACCCAGAGTTAGAACTCATAGCCCTCAAGTTTCTAGTCTATTGCTTGGCTCCTTAAACCACAAATGCTTGTCAAAGAAGTCTCCCTAGAGCTGAGGCAACACAGCTGGAGAGTATTAACCCCAAGGTTTCAAACAGACAGGATTTCACCGGATCACAGATCTGTAACCTTTTTCAGTGGATACACAGGGAAAGCTGGTGTGCAAAGGAAGACTGGGCAGGGATGGCGGAGGAAACAGGGAGGTTAAAGCAGGTGACCGGATCTCCCCATCCAACAAACCATCACCCTCAACACACACACACACACACACACACACACACACAATTGGCTGCTAAATTAAAAAATACTTGTCTGCAAGAAGAATCATTGTTTTAGAATAAGTCACTGGTGTGTGTGTGTGTCTGTGTGTGCATGTGTATGTGTGCATTTTCATTAAACCCTGAAAAAAGACTTCAACTAGATCAGTAATTAGATATGATTAATTAGAAGATGAGCAAAACAAAGTGAAACAAAACAGGAGGGTAGTGAAGTCTAAGATCATTGGAGAAAGTACTTTCTGTCTTCTGATGATCTTATACTCCTGGGTTTGCAACCTTTGTTATCCATTAACTCCATTGAGAACGTAATTAAAGCTGTGGTTCCCCCCCCCCCCCCCCCGCCCCGGAAATTGCTTATGGACCCATACTCCAAAATTTAGAATTAAAATTTCAGGAGTTCCAAGATTGGAAGTCAAAGGACCCCTTGTATGAGCAGCCTTGT
Source organism: Mustela nigripes (assembly GCF_022355385.1). NCBI lineage: Eukaryota > Metazoa > Chordata > Mammalia > Carnivora > Mustelidae > Mustela > Mustela nigripes. The sequence goes on from NC_081560.1 coordinate 104,435,641, forward strand.
TGTAAGCAGCTCTGCAGTGCTCAGAGGAAGGTATGAATGGTGTTGACTGGTCCGCGGCTTCTAAAAACCTGTCCATAAGCCAACTGCCTCAAGACCACATAGGATACTTGTTAAAAATGCAGACATCTGGAGCGCCTGGGTGGCTCAGTGGGTTAAAGCCTCTGCCTTAAGCTCAGGTCATGATCCCAGGGTGCTAGGATCGAGCCCCACATCTGGCTCTCTGCTCAGTGGGGAGCCTGCTTCCCTTCCTCTCTGTCTGCCTCTCTGTCGACTTGTAATCTCTGTCTGTCAAATAAATAAAATCTTTAAAACAAACAAACAAACAGACATCTGAGTATCTTCCAGATCCTAGAGAATCTAAATTTGGAGATCTATAAAGGTGGGGCAGGTACCAAGGAACTAGCATTTTAACAAATGTCCCCGTTGATTCAGACACACAGTCAGATTTGGGAACCACTGCCTTGGATAACTGCTTGGTGATGGCTGTTAACTACTTGGAAACCAAATGTGATAAAGGTAAACAAAAGTTGGGAGAGGAGGATGTAAGAATAGTGACATATTTTCCAACCCTAATTTGGGACCAATGGTCTAACAATGGCAAAAAATATTTGACATCTGGCCCATCCTAGGAAATCTGGGACATATGGTCATTGTGATATAAGATGAAAAATGTCTGAGAAATCACTGCTTTAAAGATAAGATGACCAGATGGTCTACATTAAGATGGAAAGTTCCATCATTTCATTTCACATCCTGCATCTCTGATTTTCTCTTGCTTGTTACCTTCTCCTCAAGCTATTCAACCACCCTTCTTCCTTTTATCTCCAAATTTCTCCAACTGCTCCATATGTCAGGAAACCTCACTCTAGCCCCTTCTGAACAGCCTAAGGGCTGGCTCACTGGCCAAGACCAGCCTCCCCTGCTCTGTAGGCAAAGGTTCTAGAGAATTAACCTAGCTCCTTCTCCTTAGGTACCTATGTCCACCCACTTCACCCTTTAGCCTCTGTCCTCTCCAACTACAGGCTGGGGAGCAAAATGCAGCTTAGCATCTCCAGCTGATGCTCAGAGGATCCACATTAGCCCATTTTTTGTCTATGATCCATACAAGGAGAAAGAAAGAAAAAAAAAAACAAAGTAACAAACATGGAAAAACTCCCTGTTCAACAGCATTCTTTCTATTGCATTCCCTGGGCTATCATTGCTGACTTCCTTGTGTATCTTCATTTTCTTGCTTTCCATTTATTTCTCCACTTGCTCGGGTAATAAACAGAATAGCAAACATGTATATAATATGTATTACACATATAAATAAGTAAATATGATAAAAATGTCTTAGAAGATAGAATGAATAAAAACACGCAATAAATTGTTGGTGCTTACTTCTAGAACTGTTTTACTGTTTCAGAATAGCAAAAGGAAACAGACTGCAAAATACAAAACATACTCCTCACTATACTTACCATAGTGGTCTGCCATATGATGTATACTGAAAATAGATGCTGAATTAAATCAAAAAGTTTAAAGACTGATAAGAGAAAGAGCTCACGGAGGCTCTGTCCACCCCAAAATACAAGTTTCGCCCAGTATTTTGAAATCTTGCTCCTCTTGTTACTTAGCTAACAGTGAATGAGGCAACCCTGTAAAATAATACCAGCGATCTGTGTTTGAAATCCTTATTTTTATTGTTAATGTCGTTAGCATAGCCATTAATGAAGTCCCATGTCATCTAAGTTATCTCGCATAAATTTTTTCTAAAATTTTGTGAAGTAGGTACTAGCTCCCCACACCCTACAGAGATGGAATATAGGCTCAGAGAGGTTAAATATCTTGAGCAAAGGCACATAAATTGAATGCGTCCAACCAGGGTTGCGCTGGTAAATGTTTACCAACCAGCTCTTTGGGGTCAGGGAAGAGTTCTTTAATATCTGCTGGTTCCCATGATATAAATACTCCCAGTAAGGGATCTCAGGCTGCCAAGGAGATGTCACAGAGCACAGAACTGGGAAGGGGATGGGCACGGTGACATCTGAGCTGTGGCATGGGATCCCATACACAACTGTTTGAATCCCAGCCAGCCTTATTCAGAGAGTGGAATAGTCATCCACTGCACCATTCCTGTGATCCTATGAATATGGAAATTGACACTGGCCATGTCTCTCTCCTGACGCTACCAAACAATTTGTAAGAATCGGATTATTTTTTCATTTATTGAAAAGGTAAAACATAGAGGAAGGGCACCCAATTATACAGTTGTTACTGTGTAAGATTAGAATCAAAAGTGAAGGGAGGAGGAGTCAAGATGGCGGAGAAGTAGCAAGCTGAGACTGCTTCAGCTAGCCAGAGATCAGCTAGATAGCTTATCTAAAGATTGCAAACACCTGAAAATCCATCGGCAGATCGAAGAGAAGAAGAACAGCAATTCTGGAAACAGAAAAACAAGCACTTTCTGAAAGGTAGGACCGGCGGAGAAGTGAATCCAAAGCGACGGGAAGATAGACCCCGGGGGGAGGGGCCGGCTCCCGGCAAGCAGCGGAGCAACCATGCACAAAATCAGGACTTTTAAAAGTCTGTTCCGCTGAGGGACATCGCTCCAGAGGCTAAACCGGGGCGAAGCCCACGCGGGGTCAGCGTGGCCTCAGGTCCCGCAGGGTCACAGAAGGATCGGGGGTGTCTGAGTGTCGCAGAGCTTGCGGGTATTGGAACGGGAAAGCCGGCTACAGAGACAGAGCCGACAGTAAGCTCGCAGCTCCGTGTTACCTTGAACCGGTCGCAGGCTCGGTGAGCTCGGAGCGCGGCCGGAGGTCAGGCAGACGGGAGTAACTGGGCGCTGTTCTCTGAGGGCGCACTGAGGAGTGGGGCCCTGGGCTCTCGGCTCCTCCGGGCCGGAGACCAGGAGGCCGCCATTTGTATTCCCGTCTTCCGGAACTCTACGGAAAGCGCTCAGGTAACAAAAGCTCCTGAAAGCAAACCCGAGCGGATTACTCACCCCGGCCCCGGGTAAGGGCGGTGTAATTCCGCCTGGGGCAAAGACACTTGAGAATCACTACACCAGGCCCCTCCCCCAGAAGATCAACAAGAAATCCAGCCGAGACCAAGTTCACCTACCAAGGAGTGCGGTTTCAATACCAAGGAGAGCAGCAGAATTCCAGAGGAGGAGAAAGCCAAACACGGAACTCATGGCTTTTTTCCTGTGATTTTTTTTAGTCTTGCAGTTAATTTAATTTTTTCTTTTTCATTTTTTTTTTTTTTCTCGCCTTCGGGTAAAATTTTTTTAACTGTTACCTTTTTCTTTTTTAACGATTTTTTACTAGTTTATATAATATATATATTTTTTCTTTTTTACATTTTTTTTAGGTGTTTTCTTTTTTTAAAAATTCTTTTCTT